>NW_006238991.1:2030498-2032598 GCF_000226075.1 Solanum tuberosum | reverse complement strand
TTCCTATTATATTCATAATTGATTAAATTCATATTAGATCATTATGAACTAGATTATTTTTATCATGTTTTCCTGTCACTACTAGCATCGTACTTTAGCGGATACTTCCTTCTTATCAGCGCCTCAACTTTGTTTACTCCCCTAAGCGGTTTTCCTTGCCTACCGGTTTCAACATTAGGATGGCATAGTATAGAAGTTTTCTCCCTGTTTCCAATGTGCTAATAAACTATAATCATGATTCAAATAATTCTAATACATAATAACTAACATAAATTTATTCAATCATATATATGATATTCAGGAATATATGAAATTAATTCTGCATATTTGTTGAACAATATATCTTTGCCTCTTGCTTATCCATGGTATCTGAGGGTTGCTCCATTATCTATTAAGTAAGAATATTTTAAATATTTGAAAGAGTGTTTTTATGAAAGTACTTCGTTTATTAAGGTTTGCCCCTTATGTTACATGTACATTCCTTTATATAGAAAGGAAATTCTAGCCTATCTACTGCACTTACACTTATCTGCTTGCACCTACCACTTTACACTTGTCCCTTAATAATGCACACCACACCTACCACACCTACTACTTTACATTTGTCCATACTACTTTAATCTTTACACTAGTCCATACTACTTTGGCCATACCACTTTAATAATGCATACTACCCTACAGTTGTTGACTAATTTACATAATTTATTCCTACTCCACCAACTTTCATACAATAAGACTAATAATTTACAATAATACTCCTACTTTATACTATTTACTTTTGGCTTTTTTGGCCAAATATGTCTTCTTTGCCTTATCTCTTTAGTTGTCTTTATCTTCTTTTCTCTTTTAGACTTTATTCTAGCTGGACATTTGGAATCACGTTGTCTTCTCCATTACATTTTGAACATAGATGATCAAGGTATTTGTGTCCAATTAGCTTGCAATATCTGGTTAATAGTTCTGGCGAAATAAATCCTGCTTTGAGTGCTCTTTTCGTAGGTCTTTCTTCTGGTTTTAATAACGATAAAATCCATTTCTGGACTTCATCCATATCTGATTTCCTTAGTTCCCTTGAGTTGACATAAATCATTAATTGATCTCTGGAATAGTAACTCCATATAGCATTTCCATTCAAATAATTGTTGGCTAGTTCTTGTATTATAGTTGATATACCAATTATTCTTTTATTGGCATAAAAACTTGGTATCTCTATTTTTTGTATTTCTTCCTGTTGTCCAATATCTTCGGGTATAATCATATCTTTGGTTAGCCCAATTTTAATAACTTGAATTGGGGGTTTTATCTCTTCGCATAATATCTCCGCTGGTGCTGTATAAAACTTTATATAAAATAAATTTCCCTTGGTAACTCTTTTATATGTGATGAATGCCTTGTGTAGTTTTGGTATTCCACTTATTTCTTCTCCGTCGTATGTGTATACGGTATTTAATAGTCTATAATTGTAACATGTCCTTACTAAATTGGCGTTAGTTTTTGGTCTGTGCGATTAGCTTGTTATAACCTTGTAATTTTTGGGTTAGGTAGTCTTGACTTGGTTCTTTGGTTGTAGTGGATGTAGGATTGCGGTTTAAATAGGTTTGGATTTTGTATATATTTTCAATATATGTTCTCGCGACATGGTTATATATTTTTTTCTCATTTTGTAGGCTATCTGCATAGGTAGAGGTTTGTGGTTCCATAGTCAATGTGTTTCTTGGCATTCTTGGAGTAAATGATTTTTCAAATAGCTAGTTTAGGTTTGCATTCTTATGCTGTTTTTCACTAACTTGTTTACTTGTACCTGCAGCTGTATTTAAACAAACATTATGGGTTTTAAGGTGTTTCCCAACGTCACCTTTTAGCTCTGGATTTTTAAAGTCTTCCGATTGACTTAACTCCGCATTTTTACAGTCATGCTGCAGACCTGTATTAGCTTTAGACTTCAGATTATCTTCATTAGTGTTTTGCTTTTGTATCTCATTGTCCATACTGTCCACTTTTATACAAAGTGTAGTAATGGCTTTGAGTATATCTTCAATTGCATTTACTTTCTTAGTTTGAGTAGCTTTGTCTTGATAAGTAATCTACAATAACATTCTT
>NW_006238991.1:2027925-2028713 GCF_000226075.1 Solanum tuberosum | reverse complement strand
GGTGTTTTTAATTTTTCTCATTTATCTTCTGGTAAACAATTGTATTTACATATATTAGCTTCTGCTCCTGTATCTATCATTGGTGTATAATATCTGTTGTAATATCCCTCTATTATTATCTTTGCAGGTATATATATTTTCATATTTTTATCATACTAAAGTTCTTTTTATTATTACTCTTTTATTTTCATAATTTATTGTCAACTGTTTGTCTTTTAGATTATATGGTTTTACTTGTTCTAGCCATTTTATTCCTAAAGTGATATTTTTATCTCCTTGATATATTTTAAATTTTATTACTATTGGTACTCCTCCAATGATTATTTACTTTTCTGTAGTTTCTTCGGTATATATTAATGCCTTTGGTAGTTCAGGGAATAATTGTTCAGTAGTTATTATTTCATCTTCTGTTACTAATTCTCTTGTAATATAGTTTTCTTCTTGTCCTGTATTTATTAATATTAGATATTTTTGTTGTTCCATTACTCCCGTTATGTAGTAATGCTATGGTTTTATTTCTTCTTCTATTGATTTTTGTAAAGTTTTATCTATTCTTCTTGAGGTACTCATTTTTGATGATATTTGTGGTATTTCATAGTTTATGTTTATTCTATTTTATGTGCTTAATCTTTCTTTTAATATTTCTAAATCTTCTTATATATCAATCTTATTATAACTATAATCATTATTATCTATGACTGTAACTATTCTTTCAAAAGGATTTTCTATTTTTATTTTATTTATTTTATTTTTTGCCGTTATTTTATGTTTTGTTGTTAAAACATATA
>NW_006238991.1:1972980-2027710 GCF_000226075.1 Solanum tuberosum | reverse complement strand
ATTTTATCATCTGCTAAGTATATTTCTATGGGTGTATTTTTTCCTTCTCTAAAACATGCTTTTATTAGTATTTCCGTTCCTCCTAAATGTACATATTTAATTGGATTTTTAGCCTTAATATCTTGTATTTCTTTATTGATTATTTGTTTGTTTATTATTGGTATTTTAGCCTTTCTTTTGGTGTATTTGCAATCTATGATATGTTCTCTTTGACTTACTACATAATATTCTTCTTTTTGTCGTTTAAACCAGTTTTTTATTGTTTGTATTTCGAATATTTTTTTCTACGCTTAGGTCTAATTCTTTTCCTTTTATTTGTTCAAATATACTATTATCAAACATTATTTTTTGTCCTAAAGATTCTTCGTCTTGGTGTTTTTCTTTATTTATTATTTGTATATCTGCTTCAGTCATTTGTTATATCATAGAATTCATTAACTGATTCTATCTCTATATCATTATTCATTTCATTTTCTGATATTTCATATATACTATCTTCACTTTCTAATTCATAATCTACGTACTCTATCTGCGTATATTTTTCATCGTTTATTATTATTTCTGATATTTGTTTTTTCTTTGGATCTTTAGGTAATTTACAATCTCTAGCTATATGTCCTAATTTTCCACAATTATAACAAGTACATTCCGTTAGTTTCTTATATAATATTTCCATAATTGTAGTAGCTAATTCACCATTAGATTTTTTATTACTTCTTAGAGTTTTTAAACTTTCATCTGATAATATTTATATCTGCTACACAGTCTAGATCTAAAAAATTATGTTGTTCAGTTATTGGTTTAGGTGTCCATTTTTTATTCAATCTTTTATCCCATATAGTTTTTTCTTTATCATATTGTTCATAGTTTGCATTATAATATTTTAAATTTTTTGGACTTTTTATTCCTGATGTACTAGGTTTTTCATCCATGTCTACGTCTCCTGTATTTACTTCTAAATTCTTTGTATTATCTATGTTTGCTAAAAGTTCCGTATATGTTTCGCTTGTTTCCGAATGTTGTTCATCTAGATCATCGTCGTTTATTTCATCAATTCTTATTTCAGGTAGATTATCTTGGTTATTTTCTTCTTTTTTCTTCTAATTGCAATTTTTTCTTTAAATTTAACTATCTCATTTGCTTAATTTTGTTTTTTGTTCTTTTTCTTTTTTGTTTAATTTCATACATTTCTTTTAATATTGCCATCTCTTTTTCTAGTTCTTATTATTTTAGTATTTTTTTACATCTTCTAATTGTTGTACTCCTTTTTTGCTTGTTGTTTTATTTTTTCAATTTCCGTTTTTCTATCTACTTCTTCATTTTCTTTTGTTATTAATATCATAGCAGTTAAATTATCTTCTAGTTTTACCGTTTCTTTTTCTAAACATTCAACTTATATTGTCACCTATTTTCTTATATCTTTTTCCTAGATTAGAAAATATTATTTTTATTTTTAATTTGTCATAGTTTTCATATGTTTTTCATGTATTGCGTATTCTTCTTTATTCATTTATAAATTGTGTTGTAGTTTATATTCTAGGCTTTCTATTTGTATTTGTAGATATAAAATAGTTTTTCTTTGTGCTACTATAAATATTTTTTACAAATTCCTGCAAATATATTATTGTTTAGTCTATTTTGCCTATGTCTCAATTCTTGTCTTTTTGCTATAATTATTTCAGTAAGTTTTTGTTCTATACTCATTATTCTCGTTATTCATTGTATCTTTAAATATTGAATATATTTATATTTCTATTTTTAGATATATTATCTATTAATTGATCTAATTTATCGTTATCAGTTTTTGTGATATTAAGTTGTTTATATTCTGGATATAATTTGTTTAATTTTCTTCTTATTTTTCTTAACTTTCTACTAGTATGTTTCTTCTTATATTTCTTTTCATCCATAGCTCTGATACGATTTTTTGACTTTCTCCCATGGGGGAGGTGGTGTACTTAGATACCAAGGTCGATTATGTGTTCCGAATGTGAATGACTTAAGGGAACAAGTTCTAACAGAAGACCATAGTTTGTGGTATTCCATACACCTGGGAGCCACCAAGATTTATCGTGATTTACGGGAGGTCTATTGGTGGAATAGGATGAAGAAGGATATTGCGAGATTTGTAGCTAAGTGTCCAAATTTCCAACAAGTGAAAGTTGAGCATCAGAAACAATAGGTTTGTCCCAAGTTATTAGCATTCCTATTTGGAAATGGGAAGACTTGAACATGGACTTTATTGTTTGTTTGCCTCTCACCCGGTGACAACATGATTCGATTTGGGTGATAGTAGATCAGATGATGAAATCAGCTCATTTCCTTCCTGTTAAGGTCTCCTACTCAGCGGAAGACTATGCCAAGTTATACTTGAGAGAAATTGTAAGGTTGCATGGAGTACCTTTGGCCATTATTTCCAATCGTGGTACCGAATTCACTTCACAGTTTTGGAAATATGTCCAAAGGGATCTTGGCACAAAAGTTAAGCTTTGCACGGCCTTTCATCCCCAAACCGATGGGTAAGCGGAGCGTACTATCCAAACTATGGAAGACATGTCAATGGCTTGTGTGAATGATTTTTAGGGTAATTGGGATGACCATTTTCCATCGATTGAGTTTGCTTATAATAACAGTTATCACTCAAGTATCGATATGACTCCATTTGAAGACATATATGGTAGGAGGTGTAGATCTCACATAGGATGGTTTGAGGTGGGTGAAGTTTTCCTAATATGTCCAGAATTGGTACATGAGGCCATAGAGAATGTTTGACGTATAAGGGAAAGGTTGAAAATGGCTCAAATTCGGTAAAAGTTATATGCCGATGTAAGTAGAAGGTATCCTAAGTGTGATGTTCACGATTGGGTTTATTTGATAATCTCACCCATGAAGGGTGTAATGAGGTTTGGTAAGAAGTGGAAGCTTAGTCCCCGGTATATAGGCCCATATTAAGTTTTGAGACGTGTTAGCAAGGTTGCTTATGAGTTAGACTTGCCCAATGAGTTGGTGTCAGTGCATCCCGTTTTCCATGTCTCTATGCTTAAGAAGTGTGTTGGGGATCCGACAATCATAATTCCCCTAGAAGGGTTGGGAGTTGATGAAAGTGTTTCTTATGAGGAAGTTTCGGTAGAGGCTCTAGATCGGCAGGTCAAGAAGTTTATAAATAAAGAAATAGCTTTAATGAAAGTGTTGTGGAGGAATCAGTTAGTGGAGGGTGCTAGTTGGGAGGCCGAGGCCGATATGATGTCCCGATATCCTCATCTTTTTCCTTCTACTTCTATTCTAGCTTGAGGTAATGAGTTCCTCTTGGTTTGTCCTTGTTTTGATAGTTATGCATGTTCAAGAAAAACTTGTGTTTAAAAAAAATAAAGTTTATATGATTGATATTCCTCATGTTGTTGTGAATTGAGTATAAGTTGCCTATAGACTTCATGAGGTGAATTGATGAACATGCTTTAGCAATGCTTTTTGACAACAAATTGCATATGAGCTCCGTGGGATTGTGTTGAGCATGTTTTTAGCTTGGATAAGGTAGTTCCCCCTTGAAAATGAGTAATTTTGAAAATTCATGCATATTGGGTTGATAGATGTAGTTCCTAATTCCTTATGATGCATTGAGTATGATTTGCTTGGAGATGATGTTTCCTACTTGTATATGTGCATTGCATGCATGATGGGCTGATAGACTTAGTTTCACCCCTCTTATGATGTTTTGAGAATGTCCTAGATTGGATTCGATAGTTCCTCCTTGGCTATATGCTTTGCATTGTTAGGTTGGGTTGTTAATTCCTCTCTTAATCTTTTAAAACCACTTCAAATCTTATTCGAGGATGAATAATCCCAAGGGGAGATATTGTAACACCCCGAAAGCGAAAGAGGGCACCGTAGCGGATTTCAGCTTTTCCATGTGGCATCCTCGATGGCTAACCAAGGCCCACGGAGTGAACCACGAACACTATGTGGGTCTGTTGATAGGCTACCAAAAAATAGATCCGGGCAGGAACCATGCCAATGACCGACGAATCGTCGATGGGTCCACGACTCGTGGCTAAGGGAACCATAGGTCGACCAAAACTCTATTACCAGCATCGATGGTCCACTAGGACGGGGCATGGGTCCGACCACCTTCTGTCGACTGGGGTCCGTAGGTGGAAGGTCAGTGACAACTGACAGTTTTTTCAGGGGCAGTTGGGTCTTTTCCTAATTAATTAGTTCCTATACTACGTCATTTTACCCTTTACTAAGACCCCTATATAAGTATTTTCAACACCCAAATTAGCCCATTCACTTCAATCTTCGGAATTCACAAAAGAAAACCAAATCTCCTCTATAAATATTTTTCTCTCTAGAAATTTGAAGAAGAAGAAGATTCAACTTAGGGTTTCAAGTGAAGGTCTCAATTCTACCATTGAAGGCTATCTTTTGGATTTAAGGTATTATAATTTTCATCCATGGATTCCTTTCATTCATGGAGTTATGAAATTCCTCTATTTCTAATGGTAGATTTCCCCAATTAATTTAGAGTTTTCTTCAATTATCATGGATTCTTTGCATTATTGATTTAAATATTTGAATTTTGATCTCTTATGCATGAATTGATGAAATACTATGATTTTATGATGATTTCCCCATGAACCCATGTAATCCCCATGTTATTTTCAAGATATAAATCATATGATGTGGAATTTTTATCTTCAAGGAAGAGTTTTATGAAATAAAGCATGTATTGCAAGCTTTATATGCATTTATGATCAAATCCATATCTAACCCATATTTTCTAAGAATTGATGATCGAAAGTGCGTTTTGAATCTCAAGAGGTAAATTATGGACTTATGCATTTTCTTATGAAATCTATGCAAATGTTTTGCTCTTTGAGAGTAAAGTACGAATGATGATGTTGTGTTGTGAAAGAATATTCTCATAAACACATAATAGCATCCTGTGAACGGTTTTCTCACATAGAAAGGATTCTTAGGTTGAAAGGGTCTCTCACCTAATTGAATCAAAGAGTAAAGAGCTATCCCAATGAACTACCTTGAAGTGATTGTCCAAGGGTACTTTTCCATGATTAATGAAGTCAAGTAAGAAATGACTATTCCATGGGATTAATGCTTAGCACTGAGAGGATATTAATAATGGGGTGGAATCTCTCCCGTAGTAGAGGCCGAGTTTTTAGAAACAATCTCATGATATGGAAGCTCCCCCGCTAGTAGAGGCCGGGTTTCTAGTAGAAATTTCCTTATCCCTTAACTATGTGCCTCCATAGGTTGATTCGCTAGTGGTCCACTTAAGCTAGAAGTTCATGGTTCTACCTTGGCAAGTAGGACAACCCTTTTCGGTGTGGGAGACACCGGGGGATCATGAAAGGGATCGGCAGTTATTTTAAGGGGCTTTTAAGTCTTTTTCCTAAGTGATTAATATCTTAACTAGGTCGATTTGGTCCTAATCCTGAGTTCTATATAAGTCTTTTAATCCCTAAAACTACCCATTCTAAATCATTCATTAAACCCCTAAATTCTCTTCAAGGTTACCCCCTCCAAATTCCCTCAAATTCAAGGAAGAGTAAATTAGGGTTTCAAGCACCAAGATATCAAATTCACCATAGCAATTGGGCTTTGAACTCTACGGTATAAAATAATTCACTTATGGAGTCATTTCCTCCACAGGGTTCCTAAAATTTTAATTTTTACAAAGCAGATTCTCAAATTAAAGTTAGGATTTTATTGAATCTTCAAAGGTTCTTTTCAATAATGATTCAATCAATTGTTTTCTATATTTTTATGCATGAATTGAAGTAATTATATGTTTTTTTAAAGTTGAATTCACATGAACTGTTGCATGTCAATGATTTTTAGACTATGATCATATGATGAAGCTTATGTACAATGAAAGATGAATTTACGAAGATATGTATGTTCTTTTATGAAATTGATCTAAATGATTTGAGGATGCTTTCAAAATAAAGCATAAATATTGTTGTGAAAGGTTTTCTCACATACTATTAAGAATACGATTGTGAAAAAGTTTTCTCAGAAAAGAATTCATAGGGTTGAAAGGTTTTCTCACCTAAGTTGAATCAAGATTAAGGAGCTATTCTAAATAAAATTTAGCTTGGATTGATTGCTTAATTGTGTCTTTCCATGGATGATGAAATGAATAAGATTAATGACTATTTTGTGGTATTTTTGTATTAGCACTGAGAGGATATTCAAATGGAGGCTCTCACGTTAATAAATGTTGGGTCTCTAGTAGCAATCTCTTTATCCCATAACTATGTGCCACCATAGGATGATTGTATTAGATAGACAGTAGCTAGCGGATCCATTTTAACTCAGACTCATGATTCTTACCTTGGCAAGTAAGGACATATCTTTTCGGTGTGGGATCGACACTGGATTCCATATAATATCTCACATGGTCTATGTCGGTTACATGGTAAACTTCCCACAATAACAGACTAAGGTTACTTCTAAAGTATCTCTCGAGTGATTTAAAGATGTTTATCTTTCATTGCCCATGATTATGATTTATGTTTTCTAACCCTTTTATCTTATGATTTAACTTGGTCTTTGCATGTCATGTAAAGTCCTTTTTGACATGATATCATAACTCTTATGCATTGCTATCATACTTAGTACAGTTCATGTACTAATGCGTACTTGTGCCTACATTATTTCACTAATGTAGGGTAAGACGCTCCTACTTCTCATACTTGTGGCTAGTTGATCTTTTGGTGTTCAACGATTGGTGAGTCCTTATGTTCTGAGGACCGTGAAACTTTTATAGTGTTATGTCATTTCAGTTTTAAGACTTGCATTTGATGTATGGGTTAGGTCCCAATCACTTCTTTTGATGAAATGGATGCCTTATTGAAACTTATGTTAGATGTTTGCTTTTGTCAAACTCTTTTTATGATATAAGACCGTTTCTTTGAAATCTCTATTTCTTTCATGGTGTATGATGTATGCTAATTGGCTTGTATAGGGCTTCTTGGAGTTCTATACACTATGTTACACCCAAGATATACTTTGGGTTATGACAGTTAATTTATGAATTGAGGTTGCAAACTTAATTCTTCATTTATTTCTTGAGAGAGAGTATATGAAATGGTAATTGATTTAATGCTTGCATATTAGTTTGGAATTCCTTCTTTACTTGAGAAAGAAATTTGGGGTTTCACCTCTAAATGCTAGACTCTCTCTCTTTCGGGAAGATATATGTTAGGGTAATGAGTTCTTTCATAAATTATACATAGGAATGTCCGAGAGGAATTCTTATGATAAGCATGCCGTGATTGAGAAATGCAATATGTGTTTGAGATAGACCCAACCTATCCATGTGTAATCAAGGTTATTGATCAATCACGTTGATCCACCTTTTGAAATTGATACCTACTTCCGTGCATTCCAAGATTGACAGTCTGTTGGGTTGCTAAACACTCATTTTAGTTTATTTTGTTTAAGTTGGTTGATAAACAAATCTTAATTTGATATTTGGAATTTATTCACCTTTGTTACAATCTATCTACAATGAATTAGGACACAAATTCACTTTGCAATTGAATTCTTTCATATACCACTCTAAGTGGGACTTGACCCCGACCTTATATATTGTGTATGTAGATTGCTAATGACTGCTTATTGTTTAATGGTTTTACAAGTAATTTGAGCGTTATTACTGAGGCTACCAAATGGAAGGCCACAGGCTCAAGGGGCTATCTAATGATAACAATATTTGAAAAGGTTGAAATTTTACAAATATATCCAAGAAAACCTATTATCACCTTCTAAATAGAACAAAACCTATTATTTCACTTCAATAACATGCATAACATATTCTAGACCAAGATACGAAAAATGGATTATATGCAAGAAATTCTCACATCTCATGGATCTAGTCTAATTAATATGGATCAGTTATACTATAAAAAAACATGGGCATTTGAAACAAAATATATGATTAAACTATATACAGAGGTGTTATCTTAATTGTTGTGTTCTATGGAGTTTTCATGATTGTAAAAGTAACATAAAATATGTTAGTCGGTCTGGTTCAAAAATGCATTGTACGAAGAAGCTGAATTCTCAACAAGACCATTAATGAATAAAAATAAGTGTGCAATAGTCAAGGAATATATGATAATTTCGTGATAAACTTAAGGAAACAAACATGTGTTGAATTGAAGAGTTGAAGTTCGACTACAATACAAAAGAATAAAAGAGCTTGATTTAAAGAGGGATTTTCAATTGAAGTAGAACTCTAGGTCAAAATAGTTTGAATCAATGGGGAGTTTGTACATGTGTTAAATTAATGAATTGAAGTTTGAATACACAAAAGAATCAAAGAGTTTGATTTGAACAAGAAGTCTAAAGAGTCAAGGATTTTGAATTGAAGTAGTCTTGCTTGAAGTAGGACTCTAAGTCAAGAGAGTTTGAGTAAATGTGGAGTTTGAAGTGAAGACCAACTTTTTGAAGAGTCGTGCTTCAATAGAAGCAAAGTCGTTCAGAATATTTGTGCACTTATATAGTAAAAAAGAATTGGAAAATTGACTTCATAAATGGTAACAATTGATTGAAGGAACACATCAAAGAACCTACTAATATTACACAACTTATGCATTGTGAATTTTTCTTTGTGATTGAGTTTTGATTTAATCTTAGTTTAGTGAGTTATTAAATGAATTAGAAGTGGTGTCTTCAATTTGGGATTACTAGAAGCATTGGGAACACATACCTTGAGAGGTATGTGTTGAAGTTTAGGAATTAGAGTTAGTTTTTAGATTTGCAAGAGTTATAATCTGAATTCATAACTTGAAGTTTAGGAATTAGAGTTAGTTCCTAGGATTGCAATAGTTGTAATCTAAATCCATGGCTTGAAGTTTAGAAATAGGAGTTAGTTCCTTAGGTTACAGATTTTTTAATCTTAAATTGTTGAGGCTCACTAATTTAGTGAAGTTAGAGTTAAATGTTGTAGAGGTAAATTTCATGGTCTTTTACACCTTTTGAGTTGGTGCTTTCCACCTAAAAGTATTGTGTTTTTACTTGTTACTACTCTTACTTCTTCGCTAAACATTAGACAAGTCATTTCACTAGTAATTTTTTTTAGAGTAAATTATGCAAAATATCAACTGGTATCAGAGAAGGTTTTCTACAAAAGGGTAAATTTTTTTTAAATATGTCATCAAACTTTGAGAAGATGCTCATTTACATTATTTGTTATAATTTTGGCTCATCTCTACTATTTTTGTTTGATAAAAGGCTTATTCATATCATTCTTTGTTAACTGAAATTACATAGATGAGCCAAACTTTTAACAAATGACATAGATGAGTCTTTTCTAAAAGTTTATGGCACATTTGAACCTTTTTCCTTAAAAAAAAATGATTTAATTGGTGACAACGTATAGAAAAAATGGTTTTGCAAAATTGAAACTACATTTTCCGTTAATAAATAATGACATGAATGAGTCTTTTCTAAAATGGAAATGACATAGATGAGCTAAACATCAACAAATGGCATATGTGAGTCTTTTCTCAAAGTTCGATGAGATATTTGAGTCTTTTCTCTAGAAAAAAATTAAAAATTCAAATGAACTCTCATATAACTAATCTTCGTTTTCTTTTGGTTTATCATATCACAACATTTGAAGTTAACTTTGCGAATTTACACACTTTTACAGCTAGGACCTAATTAAATCTATATATAATTATATACCATTAAATTCGCGTAGTTAAAATAATAATCAATATTAGAAAATATTGCAACAATCATATTTATTTAATTTCAAATATGAGTGTTAAAATCAATCATTTGATTTGTCTTTTTCAAATATAAAATGGAGGACTTGTAAGCTTGATATTGATCATAAAATCTAACTTGTTCTTGACATATACTTGTATCCAAAGTCTTTTGAGCTTGTTCCTGAACTTCAGTTCTCGAACTTGTATCTTATAGAAATATTTGTGACGTTTCATCCACGAACTTGCTCTGGCTTTTTGTTAGAATTTGGTGTGATTTTTGAATCATGAGGACCTCTATTTATAGTTGTAGAATACAAGAGTTATGATAAGAACATGCTTTCTTAGGCTCATGATCAGATTTAAGTGACATGGTGGAGGAATAGTTATGAAAGTAGGTTTCCTTTGGTCAATAAAATTTAAGTGACATGATGATATTTTATTTGCCAGAAAATGTTACTTGTACGCGTGACACATTTTTATTTGGCTTTAATTGGGATAGGCATGTAATTCCATTTTTACACTGATATGATTTTATTGGCTTCTTCATTTTACTTGGCATGACACGTCATTTGACATGTGGCACCAATTTGGACCTCTAGGATGAGATGCCATTGGGCTTAACAAAGTGAGCTTCTAGTCAAATGAAATTGGACTGTAATTAAATTAATATTTATTAGATTCAAATAATTAATCCAATTTTATTAATCAACAGGATTTATTTAGATTAGTATATCTTGAATCTAATACAATTAGAATTTCCAACAAAATTTAAATGTTACAAATGCCTCCTGCTTCAAGTCTTGTCGAGATATTTTATCATTTAAAGACTAAACTTGAAGTATTAACTTGATACTTCAGTTGTAATATTAAAAAAAAAACATAGACCAATATGGGAACATTTTTTAATTAAATAATTTTATTTTTTTTGTAATTACGTGGCAAGAAGTAGAGGCTTGACTTTGTTGATTATTACATTCTAAATATCATTCCTTTTTCCTTAGTAGTTTTTGTATTCATTAGTGATGACTTGCAAGGTACCTTACAAAGGCACCGCTTCATAATTTGCGGTCAAGAATTATAATGAATCATTTCTCAGCTTATCAATTAAAGAAGAACATGCCCCTCTATTGGGTCTATAAATATGTGTATGTTTAACAGTATTTCGACAAAAATCATAACATCTCTAACAGTAGCTTTGAGTCTATAAGGTATATTTTTCTCTCTTCTTTGTGATTTTTGTTACTCTTTGTTATTGTAGGTTCATGGAAGAAATATTTGCATTTTGTGGAGATATGTTACATAATTGAGAGTTTTTAAGCACAACAAAAGAATTTGATCTTGAGGTTTGAAGGGATGTGTTTAATGTTTCCGCCTTAAGATCATACTATTGAGGCTTTATGAGATACTTGATATTTGAGCATAGGATATGAAGGGATGTGTTGAACGTTTCCGTCATGCAACAACCAATTTTGGGGCTACATGAGATCCTGAATATTTAAGAAAACAGTGCAAAGGATTATGTGTAACGTCTCCGTCTGCGATTTCAATTTGAATGTTTGTGAGATCTCAAATACTTGAGTTTAACGTGTGAAGGAATATGTTTAACGTCCCCCACCTTGAGATTATAAATTTGAGGTTTTATGAGATCCTGAATTTTTGAGAATAAGGTGTGACGAGATGTATTTAACGACTCCACCTTGACACCACATATTTGAGGCTTTATGAGATCTTGAATATTTAAGAATAAAATATGAAGAGATGTGTTTACCGTCCCTACCTTGAGATCACTAATTTGAGTTTTATGAGAGCCTGAATACTTGAGTTTGAGGTGTGAAGGGATGTGTTTAACATCTCCGCCTTGAGATCATAATTTGGAGGCTTCATGAGATCCCAAATATTTAAGCATAAGGTCCGAAGGAAAACAAATTTTCCACCTTGAAGCATAAAAATTTGAAGATCCTTTTAAGGATATATCCATGAAAAGACCCGCTTAAGGTGCAAAGAGGAAAATTTTGTTCACCATAAAAAACGAAACTTTTGAAATCTTTTCAAGGATAAATCCATGAAAAGGCCAGCTTAAGGTAAAAAGGACAAATTTGCTCACCATAGGACATGAAAATTTAGATATAATTTTATGAATAAACCCATCCAAACGTCATCTTAAGATCCAAAGGGAAATTTTGTTTTTGTCCTCAACTTAAGAAAACTAAATTTAAAGGTAATCTTCCGGTGCAAAAAGATGGATACTCGTCTGCATCATAAAAAAAGATAAATTTAAAGGTAATTTCATGGCACAAATGGATAAATAGTTGTCCCTGCCTTGAGAAAGGTAAGGCTTAAAGACTTCAACCTTTAGACTGAACGACTTGAAATAATTTGACATCCAAATATGGTAGATCTGAAACTTCCACTTGAAGACTAGGTGGATTTGATAACTTAAACTTGCATATTTGGAGGATTTTGAAGACTTCTACATGCATATTTGGAAGATTGGAAGGCTTCGACTAGCCAAGTTGGAGGATTTGAATACTTCAACTTGCAGACTTGAATAATTTGAAGACTTTAACAAGCATACTTGGAGAATTTGAAGTCTTTAATTCATAAATATGGAGGATTTAAAGACTTAATTCACATCCTTATAAGGTTTGAAGAATTCAATGTGAATACTTGTCTAGTTTGAGACCTTAATTTGCAGACTTGAAGAATTGGAAGATTTTTGTTTGCAAACTTAAAGAATATGAAGATTTGAAATTATGTTGGGGAAAATTTTATTTCATAGGGGTTTTCCCCATCGAGCCATAAATAATAGATGTAAGTCTGAATTTTGGTGAAAGAGTAGTGATAGCCTTAACTTTCATGTGAAAGATTAAGTAGGATAATGTATTTGTTGACATCCATGCGACATAATTTAGAATGTAACTTTAAGCGCCTACGTACCCCAGTGAAGAGAATCAAGTTATAACATAATTACCAAATAGTGATATTTTAGTGTATGTCCTAAATTTTTCCTACGCTGTCTTTAAAGATTTTCAACCTAACAAACATTTTTTAAGGTGTCATGCGAGTGTATACTCATATGGGCCAAGAATAACAAGCAGTTTATGTTGTGTAACACCTCGAATATTGGAAATTTAAAAAGGAAAGAGAAGTGCATAAATTCTTCTGATACAATGGTCTACAAGTCCCATCTATGGACCGTAAAAGGTTCTATGGGCCATAGAAGTTATAAGAAATGAGTTTAGTTTCGAAATTTTACTTTTTTGAAGTTTTACCTATGAGTTGACACGAAAACCATAGGAACTTGGACGAGTCGTATATGTCTCTTGTGTAAAGGATTCAGAGATTTGGTTAAGACCTTAGTCCTACGAAAGGTTTTGATTGGTTGTACTTGGTTCTATGGGTCACTTGGTTGTTGAAATGTCTCGTGGAAAGAAAGGTAAATTTGTTGGGTTAAAAAATGGTTAGGGCGTCATGCGGAAGCTTACGATTGAAAATCATAAGGCGAGAAATTAGACGACACATAAAACTACACTAAAAGACATAATATTTTTATATGATATTACCAATTGACCTACATAATTAAAAGGTAATAAAAAGACATAAAAACTATAGAGAGTAAAATCTCTCCATAAACAGAAATCGCTAACCGACTACATTGTGGATTCTATTGTGTTATGCTATGAGAATAGGGATCTTCAATTTATAGATCTCCAAAATTTTCCTCTAAGGAAAAAATAAACCAAATATTTCTTTTTCAGAAAAAAGGCATTTAGGTAATGGTTTGACTTTTCTTTTAGGAATACAAATAAACTTCAAACAAGGAAAGAAAATCAGGGCAAAACCCTAACAAATCTGCCTTTTTGGCTGGATTTTCTTGACAAAACTTGGTTCACCTTCTTCACATGCATGATAATCTTCGTTCTTCACATAGTCTTCTTCACTGTTGCTTGCCATTATGAAAAGTGAGTTTATAATATATGTGTTAAAATGATTTTAAAATATTTTATTTTTATTTCAAAGATGCGGCAGCAAAAATGTTGAAAATATGGTTTAAATCTTTTCTCCACATGTAGCTGGACAAAAATCTTTCTTATCATCAAATTTATTGAAAATTGATTTAAAACCACGTTGAACATGTCTTCAACCTCATTCCATTGGATCATTGAATAATGTGCTCTGATACCACTTGTTGGGTTCGAAAATAGCTAGGGTATCATGTAGAAACATACAATTCAAAATCATAAGGCGATAAATTAGACGACACATAAAACTATACTAAAAGACATAATATTGTTATATGATATGACCAGTTGGCCTATATAATTATAAACTAATAAAAATATATAAAAATTGTGGTTGAGAAAAATCTCGCCATAAAAAAAATCTAAACGACTACATTGTGGATTCTATTGTGTTATGCTATGAAAATAAGGATCTTCAATTTATAGATCTACAACTATTTCCTATAAGGGAAGAAAAAAACAAATATGGAAGAAAATTATATTTTCCTTTTAGAAAAAGTTCAGGGATTTATGGTAATACTTTGTCTTTTCTTTAAGGAAAAAAATAAACTTCAAATAAGGAAAGAAAATCGGGGTAAAACCCTAACAAAATTTGGGTTTCTGAAGTTTATTCTACGGTTGTCTAATATGGGCCGTAGTAAGTTTTATGGACCGTGGGTTCAAACAATAGAACCAGTCCGATAATATTAATTAAGGGTGTTTTGAGTATTTTTCTACCCACCCAACCTCTAAACTACGTTGTTATGACGCTATAAACGGTTAAATCCTTCAAAATCCCCTTAACTGTCAATCACTTCATAAAATCCCCAATTTCTCTCCAGGGTTTTGTTCTAAAATTCTTTCTATAGATCACGGAAGAAGAAGCTAGGGTTTCCAAATCAAATCTCCTTTTTCACCAGATAATTTTAATTAAGGGTGTTTTGGTTCTTTTCCTACCTAACAACCCATAAACTACGTCGTTTTGACCCTATAAGTGATTTACCCTTCAAAAACTCCTTAACTCTAAATCACTTCATAAAATCCCCAAATTCTCTCCAAGGTTCTCTTCTAAAAATCTTTCGCCAGCTAAAGAAAGAAGAAGCTAGGGATTTCAAATCAAGTCATCCTTTTCACCATTTCTTTTGGGCTTTCAATCTCAAGGTATGTAGGGCTTCATCAATAGGTTGCATACTGAGCCCCAAAGATTTCTCAATTCTCCAAGTTCAATTTCATCAATTTGATTAGGTTTTCATGATTAATTCTTAATGGGTTCTAATTGTGTCAATTTATTGTTTAATTTTGACCTTATTATGAATTCTTTCCAATTAATTTCACATGTACCATGCATTTTTTCTAAGTGTTCACTGATCTTATAGTCCATATGAGAGCATTCATTAGGGTTTGGTAGCCCTGGTGACTATACTTCTAATCAGTCTAGCATTTGCTTGTAACTGTTTTTTTACCACATTCTTTTTCATTTTTTTTTCATAACTACTTTCTAGTTTGTCTATATGTTTTGGATACAACTCACCTTCTATACCCATCTTCTTAATATTCTCCTCCACCCCCTCTTAATTTTGGTTATCTATGCCCTTATTGCTCTAATCCGTGTGGTTGGTAACTTGAATTATCAATGGAGTAATCTCCTTATTTATTCTTCTTTCAGAACTATAGTTCTTTCATTCTGAGTGTGCTCCTTGTTTATACTATTCTCCTGGATTGTTTGCCCTTCCCCTCTCTCTTTTTCCTTTTCCTCTTTACTAGCTAACGTTGTATTGATCAACTCATTATTGTGTTTTTCTTCACTGGGACCTTTATAATTGCTTTTTGCAAACTTCTGATTCACCCATTCCTTTGTATTTTCCTCTTTCTTTTATATCTCTCCTTCTTCATCATGTCTTTTATCAACACTCTTGTGTGCATCAAACACATTTAGTCACTTCAATGCCTTCATGCTCTATATCATCCACTACCCCTAGTATATGCCCATATTTGTCTCTCATGTATTTGATTTTCCTTTCTAGACATTGGTACTTACTATGATTATATATATATATGTTTATTCTAAACAACATTTCCACTAGTCAATACTCTCTTGATTTCCCTTTTTCTCTTCTTGCTTGCTATTATTCTCCATTGTTCCTTCTTGCTCATCCCTTTGTGTAATTCAGGATGAATATTCCAACGTTCTTTTTCATCATGCCTTTGCACACAACACTTTTTCTCTTTGTTGATTTTAATTCTATGTGGTAATTTAGCTACCAAGCTACTTCAACTTTCACCTCAGAGTAACTTGGTCTTTTCTGGTTCTTTGTTTCCGTTTCTACTTTAAAGGCTTCCCAACAACAAAAGTAATAAACTCTATCAAAGTTACTTCATCCAACACTAAGCATCAGTGATCGTTTAATAGTAATTTAACCCAACCAAGGGTTGGGGTCGAATCTCAAGGGAGTAGTTTTTCTTTAAATTCGAAAATGAAACTTTGACACAATCCCTTCAATGTTATGATTATGTTTGGCAAATTTCAATCAAACTTCATGAATAAACACGAATTAAACAAATACTAGAGTAGAACTTGGGGAATTGACCAGCCAATTGTCGAATTTTACTTTAGAGGGTGAATGTTGATACAAACAGTAGGTTATTTTGTTGTGGGTAGGTCAGGCCATATATAAGATAATTTTCTATCGAACAATTACCTTTTCTATGATGAATTCTCTCGAACTTCATCACTGATCGTAAGATGCCCAGCCCTTTGTCCTTATCAAATCCACTCTCTCGAGCTAGATACAAAGGATAGATTTCAGAATTCACTCTCTCGAGCTAAAATTCGGGTAACCCACTACTAAGGATGCTAAGATTGCTACGTTGGTTCTGTGCTTCTCTCTCGAGGAAGCTCACAACGCAGAATCGATTACACTAAATATGCAAAACAACTTCAAAATGTAGTAACAATTTAGACCCACTTCAAATTAACCTCCCTATTTGCATTTCAACAATACCCACTGAACAAAACTTCAACAATTGGCTTCATAGTCATAACCCCAATAGAACAGTTTTAGCCACTCATATCAAAAGTAGAAAAAATAACATCCATTATTTTTCCCATAAGTATATACAGAAAAATGAGAGTTTTTATGATGAAATCAGCTAAAAATCTTCTCGATTACAAAATATCTAAGAATATTTCGATAAAAATCCCTCTCCAGAGCCTTTCGTGGTATCCTCTCTCTAATTTGTTTTGTTTGCTCATTTCGGAATAGACTCTCTCCTTTCCAAAAATCAATTTAAATAAGTCTAATGTGTGACTACTACCGATCATTCGGCGAGGTTATTTGGATGATTGCCGATGCGACAATCGTTCTTTATCTCGCCTTCAGTTTTCACTCTTTCTTGGTTCGGCTACTATAAATTTAGGCGATCCAAATCGGGATCGCCGAACACTTCCGCGAATCGCCTTCTGTCTATTATTCCGCTCATCAGCGTGTGTTCAGATCTTCTTCAGCAATCTTTGGCGAGCTGATTGTCCTTCGCCGAATAGATCGGCGACAAACCAACTGGCTCTATTGCTCGCCGAAATTACCCTGAGTTTAGCTCCAGCATTATGTAAATTTAGGCGGTATCATTGCTGTTCGGCTATCTGCCTAATGCCCTTTTCTATCGCCAATGTGGTCACCTCTTCCAGGGCTTATCTCAAAAGAACATTAGGCAAGACCATGGCCATTCGGCGACTCGACCAATAGTTTGGGCGATCTTCAGGCCTTCTCTTCTTCGTTCTTTCAGCTGCCTTGTTCCCTTTTTGGTTCATAGTGTCCATGCTTTGTCCCTAAGTTCAAATGTCTGAAATTCATGTATTTACATCAGTAATCGAGACAAAATGTGCATTTGAGGACACTAATTCTATTAAAATGAAGCCCTAAATGAGTCCAAATTGTGGACTCATCAACACCCCCAACTTAAACTTTTGCTTGTCCTCAAGTAAAACTGAAGTTTAACAGTTCCAAAAGGATGTCTCGAACAGTGCTACACGAGGCTCAATCATGAATGCACACAGAATACTCAATTTACTCATGCGAAGATCAAATGTGCACTCAAAGTTTAAAGTTATGACACACCATTATCGAAGAATCTCAAGTTCACTATACTTGCTTCAAATGCAAGTTCAAGCTCAACAAACGAAATCAAATGCCCTCACACAAAAGAATGATTCCATATTCACACACAATGGTTCAACAATTTAAAGTTTCGGAATCAAATGCAACGTGCACACTCACAAAGAAAAACACAAGGCATGCTTTCACCCATAGGTTTGCCCGTATTTTCCAATAGACAATTGTCTCAGCTCACTCAAGATCAAAAAGGTCTTTCCAAGGCTTGTAATGGGTTGTGTGCAACAGTATGGTCATTTAGGCTCAGTGACTTTCATCCTCATTAAATGTGGTACTCACAACACTTCCTTTCCTCCTCTTTCATCATTTTCTTTAGTGCTCAGAAGTCATCCCATTATTCAGTTTCCATGGATTGTTCGGGAACCCCATTTCTTTTGTACTTTATTCCACAACTTTTTCATTCTTTTTCTTTTTCTTTCTTTTTTTTAAATGGAGGGATTCCATTTTTCTGAAAACCATAGGTTAAAGGAGACTTTTCTTGCAATTCTTGACTTGCCTTCTCTTTTCACCACACCCCCAACTTAGGCTTTTGGCCTAAGTTGGCTATTCAATCAACCACAAATCACGAGGATTATGGGTAATGGATTTTAAGAAAGGTCATATTTTCAACAAGTTTCTTCCAAAGAAATGTAAGGCTCAAGGTGTGTTCAAAAGAGGTTCCCACACTTACAAGGTAGGCCACAAAAGAGGTATATGTCAAATTGGCTAACACTCTTTGAAGTTGCCTAAGATCAAATCAAGAGATAGCCTTGACCGGACCAACGGGGAAAATTCTAGGTGTTATCATGCATGGTTCACAGTAAGCTCATCACACAAGGCATCGACACCAAAATCAAAGAAGACTCCACACTTTTGCTAGTGTGCAACGATCATCACAGGAGACTTGATTTGATAATTGTCTAGTTACAACGAGATGCAAAGAGATTCCATATTGTCTATGGAAATTCATTTGGCCTAATTGTAGCTGCACATTTATGTTTGTTCGATTATGAGCACTATTGAAGTTATCTGTATTGATCAAAACTGATATTCAAATTTGCAAAAGAAAAGCCCTTTTTCAACTCAAGTACAGGGCTTTGAAATAAGAAGGAGGTTCGCTGAGGTTAATGAATGGGCTCCACACCCCCAACAAAAATAGTTCACATTGTCCTCAATATGGGTAGAGACCAGACAATTACCAAAATTTAACATGAAATATGAATAATAAAAAGTATGGAGAAATGAAAGCAATTTAGTGTGTCAATAAGTAAAGCAAGGTACGATAAATCTTCACTAAATGCCTAGATGGCGATCGGGTGAAATGGTCGCTGAGTGCTTCGGCGATGCGCAAAATGTTCTTCAGATCGCCCTTAGTTCCAGTAAGCCGCACTCCCAGAGAAGGCAGATTGTCAAAGATGTAGTGGATTACCAAACACCTTGGCGATCTTCATAATGAACTTGAAGCATCGCCGATCGATCCTTGAGGAACGTTGTCCACTTTGATTAGAAAGGGCGAGGAAAAGCGGGTCGCCTAAACATATCGGCGATACGCCAACTAGTGGGTATCCCGCCGAACGTTCCAGAGTCTCAGTCTCATTTTTTTAGATCCATAAGGTGAGCCAAGTCGTGCTCGCCTAAATAGTTAGGCGACTCAACAAGAAGACTTTTGTCTCGCTAATGATCCTTACTCTTGAAAATCAACACCCACATTATTTAAAACACTAACACTTGGGTTGCCTCCCAAGAAGTGCCTTATTTAACGTCGTGGAGAACGACGTAGAAATGCTCTCAAGCATCTTCCAGGTACACCACCTGAATAGGAGAAATCTCTTGGCATTCTCCAAAGTATAATTTTAAGCGTTATCCATTCACCTTAAATACATGTACCTCTTGACCCTCGACTTCTATGGCACCATTGGTGAATACTCTTGTCACTCTAAATGGTCCAGACCATTTGGACTTGAGCTTTCCTAGAAAGAGTCTAAGTCAGGAATTGTATAGTAACATCCGGTCTCCCACTTTAAACTCCCTCTTAAGAATTTTAGCATCATGCCATTTCTTCATCTTTTCCTTGTACAGGGATGAACTTTCACAGGCTCTGAATCTAAATTCAACCAATTCGTTTAAATGCTGCACTCTCCCCCTTGAGGGCTTTGTCCATTCCAGATTTAAAGCTTTCAATGCCCACAGCGCCTTGTGTTCCAACTCGACGGGTAGATGGCAAGATTTACCAAAAACTAGTTGATACGGAGACATCCCAATAGGAGTTTTGTATGTGGTGTGATACGCCCATAGTGCGTCATCCAACTTTCGGGACCAATCAGTCCTATTTTGCATTCACTGTCTTAGCCTAAATGCTTTTGATCTCCCGGTTTGACACTTCAATTTGGCCACTTGTTTAGGGATGATATGGTGTTTTTACTTTGTGTTTCACCCCATATTTACTCAATGTAGCTAAGAACCATTTATTACAAAAGTGTGATCCCCCATCGGTAATAATGGCTCGCGGAGTCCCAAACCTTGCAAAAATGTAGCGCTTCAAGAATTGAACAATAGTTTTTCCTTCATTGTTTGGAAGAGCTACAACCTCTACCCATTTGGAAACATAATCCACAGCCACCAAGATATATTTATTGCCAAATGAGCTCACAAATGGACCCATAAAATCGATTCCCCATACATCAAATAGTTCCACTTCCAAAATTGGCGTTAGAGGCAACTCGTACCTTTTGGACACTTTACCTTGCTTTTGACATTGCTTGCCCTTCTTGACAAACTCATGCGCATCTTTGTATAGAAACGGCCAGTAGTACCCACTTTGCAGAACTTTAGCTGTTGTTCGTACACCACTGTGATGACCTCCAACACCGAGGCCTGACAAGCATGCAGGATCTCAACAACTTCTTTTTCCGGAACACATCTTTTAGTTATATGGTCAGCACACTCTCTAAATAAATATGGTTCATCCCAAAAGTATTTCTTAACATCGAACATGAAACTCTTTTGTTGGTATAAGTTTAGTTCGTCTGGCACTACTCCACAGACTAAGTAATTTGAAAAATTAGCATACCAAGGGGGTTGTGTGAGGGTTACTGCAAATACCTGTTCATCGGGGAAAATATCCTTTATGTCGATCTCTAGCTCGTCATTCTCCCTCCCTTCAAATCTTGACAGTGATCAGCCACCTGATTTTCACAACCTCTTCTATCTTTGACCTCAAAGTTGAATTCTTGCAATAAAAGCACCCACCTTATCAATCTCGGTTTGGTGTCTTTCTTTCCCATTAGATAAGGCAATGCAGCATGATCAGTGTGAATAATCACTTTTTTACCTAGCAAGTATGCGCAAAACTTCTCAAATGCATAAACCACTGTAGGCAACTCTTGTTCGGTAACTATGTATTTACGTTGAGCACTGATTAAAGTTTTGGTTGCATAGTAAATGGGATGAAAAAGTTTATTTCATTTTTCTCCCAACACTACGCCTAATGCCATACCGCTTGCATCACACATTACTCCAAATGGCTCTGACCAATCAGGACTAATGATGATATGAGTGGAAATCAGTTTTTTTTCCAGGCATTTGAAAGCTACCATACAAGCATCATCAAAGTGGAATTTCACCTCTTTTCCCAAAAGTTTGCATGGAGGAAGTGCAATCTTTGTGAAGTCTTTGATGAACCTCCTATAAAATCCGGCATGTCCCAAAAATCTCTGAACCCCCTTTACTGAAATAGGTGTCGGTAATTTCTCGATTACTTCAACTTTTGCTTTGTCCACCTCCAGCCCCTTTTGTGATACTTTGTGACCAAGCACAATTCCTTCCTTAACCATGAAATGACACATTTCCCAATTTAGGGCTAAATTGGTCTTAGCGTATCTTTGGAGAACTTTTCCTAAGTTCTCTAAGCATTCTGCAAATGTATCACCCACAACTGAGAAATTATCCATAAATACTTCCATGGAGTATTCCAACATGTCAACAAAGATGGATAACATGCAACGTTGGAACGTAGCCGGGGCATTACACAATCCGAATGGTATTCGTTTGAAGGCGAAAGTAACATAAGGGTAGGTAAAGGTTGTTTTCTCTTGATCCTCCAAAGCAATGGATATTTGGTTATAGCCAGAATACCTATACAAATAGCAATAACACCCTCTCTCGGATAGTCGGTCAAGCATTTGATCCATAAAGGGCATGGAGAAATGATCCTTTTCAGTCTGTGAATTTAGCTTACGATAGTCAATGCAAACTCTCCAACCTGTCACCGGTCGCATAAATACACCTCCCCCCTGTCATTAGGGACAACCGTGACTCCTCCCTTTTTCGGTACACTTGCACCGGACTGACCCATTTGCTATCTGCAATAGGGTAGATCACTTTTGCGTCCAACCACATTATTATTTCCTTTTTCACCACCTCTTGCATTGGTGAGTTTAGTCTTCGCTGATGTTCAACACTCGGTTTATAATCACTATGAAGCTAAATTTTGTTAGTGCATATGCCTGGAAGGATGCCTACTATATCAGCAATAGTCCAACCATTGGCTTTTATGTGCCTTCTCAGTACTTCAAGGAGCAATTTTACTTGGCAATCAAGTAAATTGGCTTCAATAATCACCGGCAAAGTGTTATTTGCACCTAAGAAAGAATATCGGAGGTGAGAGTGCTATACCTTCAGCTCAAGAATTGGTGGTTCTTCGGTTGATGGCTTTGCGGGAGGGCTCTCTTAATTTTTTAAGTTGATGTCCAATTTCACTGGAGTCTTTGTAAATCCCCCCATGTTTGAATATGCGGCTACCACTTCATCTTGGACTTTAACCTCAAACTCTTCATCGTTAGACAACACAACTTCAAGTGGTTTTTTGCTGCACATCAAATGGCTCACACTAGCCACTGCCTTGTCAATCATATCATTAGTTGAGATTACATGAATGTCAGTCGGGTGTTTCATTGATTTGCAGACATCAAAGGTGACTTCATCTTCATTAACCTGAAATTTTAGGTCCTCGATCTCAACATCCACCAACGCTCTCCCAGTTGCCAAGAATGGCCTCCCCAAGATAATAGGAATCTTGACATCTAAGTCACAGTGAAGTATAACAAAATCGGCCGGAAAAATAAATCTGTCAACCTTAACCAAAATGTCATAAAGTTTTCCCACGGGGTGTTTGATCGATCTGTCAGCCATCAAGAGTCTCATAGTTGTATAATGCGGTTCACCCAACCCGAGTCATTTATAAATAACATAAGGCATTAAATTATTACTTGCTTGGAGATCGCATAAAGCTTTTGCGAACTTGAGCATGCCTATAGTACATGGGATGGTGAATGCTCCAGGATCATCTTTCGTTTCTATCAGATCCTTCGTCATAATTGCACTATAATTATGAGAGACTTCGATCGTCTCAAAATCCAAGCTCTTTTATGTGTGACTAAGTCCTTCATGAATTTGGCGTAACCCGGCATTTCAAACAACTCTTTAACTAGAGGGAGATTAACCGATAAGGTCTTAAATACCGATAGAAACTTCTTGAACTTCTCGTCCTCATTCTTTTTATTGAGGAATTGAGGAAATGGAGGAGATATTTTAGGTAAATGCTGCTTGTCTTTTAGGCATGACTTGTGTTTTTCCTCCTCACTTTGCGGCTCCTTTGTAATGTCATAAGGAATGGTTATCTCTTCTTCCTCTATATCTTTGCCTTTATTTCACATGTGCTCTTCTTCGTTACCCGTGACACAACCTTTTACTTCTTTTCCGCTCAGAGTGACAACGGCCAGTCCTTTATCTTCATCATCTGTCACCATATTTGGTTTCAATTTCATTGAAAGTAAACTCAATTGACCTTCAAAGACTTTGATTGCATCTGAATGCGTGTTTACTTTATTGTTCAAGGATGAGAAGTCGGCTTTCATCCCTTTCAATAAATCATCTGAGCCTTCAACTTTATCAAGAATGCGTGAAAGCAAATCATTCACGCGGGGACTACTTGCACCTCCCCTTGATTTTGGGCTCTCTCTTGAGGGAGTGTGGTTCTCTTCATATTCATACTCTCTTCTCCCATACTCATTTTGCTCGGAAAAATCTTGGTGGCATCTCATTTGCTCAACATCCTTATGATGGTTCCAACCTTGATTTCCACCTCGCTGCAAATAGCGTGGGTAGAAACCCTCCTCACTTCTTCTGGAGCTCCAACCTTGATTCTCCTAAGGGCTTGAATAACTTGAGGATGAACCCTCCTCAACTCTGAACAATCCACAAGTTCCGTTCATGTGTTCTTGCAGAACTTCCATTTGGGTCAACATCTTCTTGATGTTTTTATCCCTCTTTTTCTCTTTATCCAGTTGCTCTTGTGTTAATCTAAAATGAAATGGAGATACTTGATCCTTTTTGGTGTACCACGCTTGGTTTATTCTAGTCATGTTATCTAGAAGAAATGGGGCTACCTCAAATGATTGCAACATTATTCCCCCTTGTACCAACTGATCAACCACTCCTTTATTAACCGAATCGAGGCTCCGGTAGAAATATTAAAGTAACAAATCATTTTTCAGCCCATGAATTGGGCATTTAAGCAGGTGATTCTTGAATCTCACCCATGTTTCATGGAGCGGTCCCCCCTCCCGTCACTTGAAACCTTGAATTTCATCTCTAAGTTTTATCATCCTTGATGGAGGGAAGAATCTTGTGTTAAATGCTATAACTAGATCCTCCCATGATGTGATGGAATTGTTTGGTAACTCGATTAACCACTTATTAACTTCTCCCTTTAAAGACAAAGGGAATAACCGCAGCCGAATTGACTCCTACAACACACCTTTGACTGAAATAGGGCTGCAAACCTCTGTAAAGTTGCTCACATGCTTGTTCGGGTCTTTGTGATCGAGACCTCCATATAGTCCCCTCATTTGCAGAAGGTGCATAGTTGTGCTAGTGACTTCAAACATCCCATTCCCATCAGTTTATGGGATGCAAATTGCACCCATTCCACCCGATTGATCTGGGTTGTAAACACTATTGATGTCGTCTATACCGTCATGATGACCTACTTGACTATTATTCATCTCTTCCTCACTCATGTCCACTTCAATGTGGTCCAACCACCACCTACACAACGCAGCCAAAACCAATTTAACTACAGCCAACAAAGTTGAGAGTGACAAACCTTCAATCAAAGAATTCCAAGTAATGCTACTCCCGAGTAACGGTGCCATTTTAATAAATGATATCAAAGCTACTTCATCCAATACTAAGCATCAGTGATCGTTTAATAGTAGTATAATGCAATCAAGGGTTGGGATCGAATCCCAAGGGAGTAGTTTTTACTTTAAATTCGAAAATGAAACTTTGACACAATCCTTTCAATGTTATGATTATGTTTGGAAAATTTCAATCCAACTTCAAGAATAAACACGAATTAAACAAATACTAGAGTAGAACTTAGAGAATTGACCAGCCAATTGTTGAATTTTACTTTAGAGGGTTAATGTTGCTACAAACAGTAGGTTATTTTGTTGTGGGTAGGTCGGGCCATATATAAGATAATTTTCTCTCGAACAATTACCTTTTCTATGATGAATTCTCTCGAACTTCATCATTGATCGTAAGATGCCCAGCCCTTTGTCCTCATCAAATCCACTCTCTCGAGCTAGATACAAAGGATAGATTTCAGATTTAACTCTCTCGAGCTAAAAATTGGGTAACCCACTTGTAAGGATGCTAAGATTGCTACCTTGGTTCTGTGCTTCTCTCTCGAGCAAGCTCACAAAGTAGAATCAATTACACTAAATATTCAAAACAACTTCAGAACGCCGTAACAATTTAGACCCACTTCAAATTAACCTCCCTATTTTCCTAGTCTAAACCCAAATAGAAGGGTTTTAGACACTCATATCAAAAGTAGAAAAATTAACATCCATTATTCTTCCCATAAGTGAATACAGAAAAATGAGAATTTTTATGAAGAAATCAACTAAAAATCTTCTTCATTACAAAATATCTAAGAATATTTCGATAAAAATCCCTATCCCGAGCCTTTCGTGGTATCCTCTCTAATTTGTTTTGTTGGCTCGTTTCTGAATACACTCACCTTTCCAAAAATAAATTTAAATAAGTCTAATGAGTGACTGTTATAGATCATTCGGTGAGGTTAGTCGGATGTCGCCGATAGGTTGGTGACGCGACGATCGTTCTTTATCTCGCCTTCAGTTTTCACTCTTTCTTGGTTTGACTACTGTAAATTTAGGCGATCCAAATCGAGGTCGCCGAACACTTTCACGAATCGCCTTCAGTCTATTATTTCGCTCATCAGCGTGTGTTCAAATATTCTTCAGCAATCTTTGACGACCTGATTGTCCTTCGCTGAATAGATCGGCAACACGCCAACTAGCTCTGTTGCTCGCGGAAATTACCTGAGTGTAGCTCCAACTTTTTGTAACTTTAGGCGGTATCATTGCTGTTCGGTGATCCGCTGAATGCTCTTTTCTATTGCAAACGTGGTCACCTCTTCCAGGGCTTAGCTGAATAGAATATAAGGCGAGACCTTGGCCATTCGGTGACTCGCCCAATGGTTTGGGCGATCTTCAGGCCTTATCTTCTTCGTTCTTTCAGCTGCCTTGTTCCCTTTTTACTCCATAGTGTCCATGCTTTGTCCCTAAGTTCAAATGTCTGAAATTCAAGTATTTACATCAGTTATTGAGACAAAATGTGTATTTGAGGACACTAATTCTATTAAAATGAAGCCCTAAATGAGTCCAAATTGCGGACTCATCAAAAAGCAATTGAAAAATTGCTTCTTTCGCAACAAAATTTTATGGCAAATCTCGCATGGATATCCAAGCTACATCAATTGTAGTTTCTACTTCAAGCTCAAACCAAGTATCCTACTTTAATATTTGTATCTACCACTCCCCCTCATTCTCCTTGATATAGTAAGTTGTTGTGGGCAGTAGTTACACATAATCTTCTAGTAAAGAAAATATAATAAGTATGTGTCTAGTATCCAAATCTCCTATACTACATTAGCTCTTGATCCCACATTACTTTGGGATCGACTTTCTAAATTCTACAATTTCTAATTTTTTATATGAGAACTTTCCTACGATCGCATATTGTAGATTCTCCTGTCATAAGGCTCTAGATCTCTGGTGATTTCCATGTGACAGTAGGTTCCCCATGAATCATAATGACTTGTTTAATAGGTACTTTGGGAAAATTATTAGTAATAGATTTATGTTTAATCATGGTAGCTTAGTTTGGTGGGGGTGAGATTTGTCATGGTTACCTGGTAGTGCTTAGTTAATGAAGCGGAATAAATACCTCCGGTGGTAGTGGTCCCCATAGGTGGTAGCCATCAAGTCACCAACTGCCTACCTAGGGTTTAGGATTTTTTTTTATTGTAGCTATAGAGTATTTCATGCAGTAGGCTTATTTGGCAATGGAATTTTTAGATGGTATTGTGAGCCAGATAGAGTATTTTTTACTTATATTTTATACATTGAATCTGTTGATGAGTTTCAGCTCTATTCAGGGGGTCCCGTGAGCATACTCTAGGTTTTTCTCTTTATGCATTGCACTGTTAAAGAATTTGCATCATCGTTCATTGTATGATTGTGTTTGATTGGCTTGTAACTACCTCATATTGTCTTTATCTCTTTTTTATCAGTGTTTTAATATGACTTTAGTTAGTTGATGAATTTTTAGAGTTATCATTATTATACCTCTTGTATTTATATAAATTCTATTTCAGTTCAGGGGAACTATGATACCAACTTAGTATGCGTATTTTGTGTCTCATACTACACTTCTACATCTTTTTCTGATGCAACACCTAATATGCTCGTTGAATCATGATTCTTTCGTTGCCTTTGTTGATTAGATCGCAGTGAGATCTTAGCATCCGGAGACTAATTAATGCTTTCCATCTTTTGTACTATCTATGTATTTTATATTTTTATTAAACATATCTTTTGTGTATAGTCTCTTTATGTAGTTAGACGCTCTTGTATATGTGATAGCAGGTTTGAAATTTAGTTTTTATTTAAATTTGCCTTTGCTGGTAACTTTTGGGCCTTTACTGTATATTTTGTATCGTTATGTACATATCTATGCTATAGTCATATTATATATCTATTTTTCTTCTACATAGTTATATTGTAGCTTAAGTTAATCACTTGTTGTTTTGGTTTTAACTTGCCTACCGGGTTTATGCTAGGCGTCATCATGATCTGATTTCGGGTCATGGCAATATAACATATTTTGCGTATCAGAGAGAATTAGCCAACTAAAATTTAGACTGGTTTAAACTAATTTTTCTAACTCGGATCGTCCGGGCTATATTTTTTATGAATCATCCTTATCTATCCTCGCCCCTTGACACCCCCTACTTGATATCGTCTTTTTCGTTCGCTCATTATATATTATAACCCATGACAAGGCTGTCATATGGCCTAGGAATTTCAATCCATAGAGTGTCTCCACTAATTAGTTTGAACATACGTTGGCTTGTCTTCTATAGATTTTTTACTTGATTTGGAATATATCTATTATTTTTCTTGATTAAGATGGTTATTTTTTCTCTATTCAGATTATAATTCTTATGTTTGATTTCTTTTAAATATTTGTTGGTGATCCAAAATTAGCTAAGAAGTTGACAAAGAAAGAAATTACCTCAATCTTTTAAATTAAAATTATTCATTCTTTGTCTATCTCTTACCATGATATAATTACTAAGAAATTAATTATAGGGTTTCTACTGTGTTTACCATTTTTCACATTTAAAGATTTCATAGTCCTATAGATATAGGCTTATTTTCTCTACATTTTTATCACTATACTAGATAATGTTGCCCATGCTATGCACGGGCCCAATAATATAAATGGTATGTTTTGGGGCTAATAACCGAGTTTTTGAAGCGATTGTTTGCGTGGATAAAGGAATAAGTTTTTTTTTATCACAAACATGTACTTTCTTTGACTCTATTTAAGGCATAATAAGACTACCCACATACAACCTTTTACAAATATTTTATGTTGTCAATTATCATTATTTATAATATTTTTACGATAGATTCACTTCAAGAATCAGTGGAATTTTTTGTATTTTTTTCAAAACATATTTTATGTTGTCAATTATCATGATTTATAGTATTTTTACGCAATTTTAAATATAAAAAAAAAACTAAAAAATAAGACAAATAAATTAAAATGGACCCAATATATGTTATTTTTGTTGTCTCAATTTATGTGACACAAATGAAATTTCGAGAGTCATCCAAATTTTTATTTTTTTAAGTTATTAATTATTGTGATTTCTAATATTTTTATTGAACTTTCAAATAATGTACATTACTGGTCACTTTGTCCTAATTTATGTGATATGGATAAAATTAACCCTTTTAAAATGTCTTTCATATATTTTAAGTTGTTAATTATTATTATTTATAATACTTTTGGTAATTTAAAATGATATGTGTTATTTTTCTGTCCCTAATATATGTGAGCCGGATAGAATTTCTGTAGAGTCAACCTATTTTATTATATATCTTTTAAATATTTTAAGTTGGTAATTATTGTAATTTTTAATGTTTTTTAAGTCAATTGTAAATAATATATGTTGCTTCCGTGATTGGGACTTTTCCATTTGTGACATATATATATATATATGTATATATATATTATTTTAAAAAGGGAGTTTTATGCCCAAGTATAATATATAATATTCAAGATTGAGACTTTTAAAATGGAGTTTGTGTTCAAGATTAGGACTTTTAAAAGGGAGTTTATGCCCAAGTATAATACATAATATTCAAGATTGGGAAAAGTCCCAATCTTGAATATTATATATTATACTTGGGCATAAACTCCCTTTTATTATATAGTATAATATAAATATGAAGACTCAAAACTTACATTGTACATTATTGTGCTAGATAAATAAATTGCATGAAATTAATATTTTTTTACTATTTATTATACAGGAAAATTTTGAAATAATAATTTCGCCAAATGCAAAATCTTTCACAAAAGAAAGCACCACAAACAACACAAGTGCTATTATGGCTGTTGTTCCTCCAATGCAGCATCAATATCCTATGCCTTTCAGAGTTCTATTGATTCCAAACAATCAATTTACTACGGTAATTTTTCCACTGATTAATTTTACCACTAATGAAAATGTTGTTTGAATTAATATTTACATTACAAGCTAATATACATTATATTTAATATGCATAAAATAATATTTTCAAAGAGATATATAAAATAATTCATAGTATGTACTACTTATATTTTTTTATGGGATGATTAATGCAGGAAGAAATTGTTGAGGCAGATAGAAATAAGGATTCCCCTAAAATTCTCACTCCATTAGCATGTAACATCCTTCTAAAAGAAATTGATAAAATTTTAAAGTATTTGTCTTTTTCTAAAGCCACAAATAGTTTTTGAAAACAGAATATATCACAAACTATTATCACAAAAATGAAAATAAATTGTCTTAACAAAAACATTTATAAAGATAACCCAAACACACACATTATGATCATTGTCAAGACCCATGGGTACCCCCTAGATGTGACACGACGTACAAGACTCCGGAAAGCCTCATACAAGCATCTTAGCATATCATAACATAAGATAATAGAAAATGGTGTGGAAATTTAAAACATTTTTTCATATTACAAAGCGGAAGTCTTACACTTGTCTCAAACGATCTAATACTAAAAAAGAGTTAGGGACACAGCCCATAGAAAACTCTAAACATAAAAGAAAGACAAAAAGGAAAGGTGGTCAAATCCTTCATGCTATGAAGACTCACCAAATTTTCATTTGCTTTCTCTACTCAGATCCAAGCCACGGGAATGGAAGTCAAGATCGCCGGACCCTACATTTGATATGAATGTAACTAAATATGATGGCTAGCATAAATCATCAACATAAGCAAATCATAAGTGTTAGTCAACATAAGACATATACCATAATCATAAGAAATACATCATAAGACATAAACTATAAGCATAAGAGATAACAACATAATCATAGGCATAATCAATGCATCTAGATAACCGTAAGTCATAAGAATGGTTAATACACTTAAATCATCATGACATAAAAGAATACTTCATAAATAACTTTAAGGAAAACTTGTGCAATGCATGGATAAGACCCATTAATCTCACCCATGCTAAGTAGACCTCCTTAGGTCATCAATCATATTTAACATCTTGAATTCTGATTCTTAACTTGATTCTCATAGACAAGGGAGTCACCTCTAATCATACATGTATTTGAAGGGCCTTTCAAGCTAAAATCCAAACTAGTTATTCTTATATTTCATAGTTCATATTATTCTTACTTTACTCTCCATACATGGGAACTCATCTCTCTATGTCTATGAGGAAGGCTAATGGGTATTCACCTCTTGCCTTACATGGATAGTCATAGGTATTCGCCTCCATGACCATTTTAGGGAATCATAGGTATTTGCCTCCATGCCCTATCATGATATGATATAGGTATTTGCCTCTACATCATTTTACAAGGATCATAGGTATTCGCCTCCATGTGCAACATTATATGATATAGGTATTTGCCTCCACATCATTACAAAAGGATCATAGGTATTCGACTCCATGATCATCAATAAAAGCTAACGGGTAATCACCTCTTGCCTTGCCTTAGGAGTTATAGACTAAGGGTAGTCACCTCACACTCCTTATCACATGACATAGGTAATCACCACATGTTTATCATCTCTTACTTACTAACTTAGGAATATAGGAACTCACCTCACATCCTACTCATATGAAGTTATTGGGGAGTCACCTCTAACCTCATGTCATTTTATAGTCCTTTGACTTAGATTCATCATAGGTGAGCAAGCCTTTCAACCCAGAATCATTTTATGTGAGAAAACATTTCACATCATGTTCATTATGTTTTCATGAGAATAGGCTTTCAATCAACACAACAACAACATAGTCTTTAATACTTACCTCTCAAAGCATCATTAAAGTATTTACATAGATTCAATAAGAACATGCATACTTTCATACATTCATAATATAGGTCAGTGTGGGTAAACCTTCCACAACAATACCATATACAATTCAACATTCATCAAGTAGCTTCCCTCTCAAAGCCTTACTAGTCTTAACCCATCATGTTAACTTTACCCTCAAGCCCTACTAGTCATAATTCAAGATATAGCTTTATCCTAAAAGCCCTAACAATAATCATTCATCAGTCATGTCTTAGTCTCAATACAATTTTAATCTCAAATCTTACAATTCATGATACAGACTTGATCTTAGTCAATTCATGTCTAAAATCTTTACTCTTAAGCAATTCATATTTATTTACTTCAATTTCAAGTAATCTATATATTGTGATTAATCAATTCTAGAAAATCACATCTAGGGCCTGAATTTCCCCTATCATGGCATGAAACCCAACTACATCAAATTCAATCTTAGAATCATAGGTTAATCATGAATACATATATATTACTACTAAAAACATGTAATTCAATCATAAACAATCATAATCCACCCTTTTGGATGAAACCCATAACATTAGAAGAAACCGTAGTTTGACTTGGGTAATTCTTCTTCTAAATTGTGGAAAACATGGGGGCTTCATGGATGAAAGGAATCCATGAATGAATAAGACATCATACTTTGATTACAAACACTACCAATCTTGAAACATTGGAGCCTTAACTTGACCTAGCTTGACCCTCTTTTTGTTCTTCTTCACATTCTAGAGAGAGGATTTTTTAGACAGAACTGGGTTTCTTTTAGGGGTCTTGAAATAATGATTTGGAAGACTTAGTTTTAGGGGTGTAAAGTCTTATATAGGTGGTCTAGATTAGGGTAAAACGACACCACTTAAACATGAATTAAAAACGGAAAGACTAATTAGTCCCCAACGAAGGGACCTAGGGACCGTAGGTCCTCTGACGGTCCATCGATGGGTAGGCGTAGATAGGAGTATCAGGGAAGTCTGACGAAGGGTGGAACTACGAGGAGATCCACAGACCGTAGGTCGACCTACGGGCTGTCCTGCACATCCGTAGAAGGTATTCAGAGAGTTAAAGTTCCAGTACCTAATGAAAATCCTATGTGTGGAGCCATGAAAGAGGACTGCACGCCCATCAGTGATGAACTGGGACTTGAAGGTTTCAGCTGCTGTGGAAAAGTTCTATGTGTTGACCAACGGAGGGGAGCTACGAACCGTAGGTTGACCCATGGTCCGTAAGACGAGTCATCTATCAAAGCCGTGTCCCAAAATTTTATATCCTTATTGTGTTTCCTTTTTTAAGGACATGGTTTTCAATAAATTGGGTATGTAAAACCACATTTTTGGGGGTTAGACAGTATTGTTTACTTTTAGTTCTTGATATTTTCTTGGGGATTAACTTACAAACTTTGGCAATTTGATTTTTGAATTTCGGTTTATAAGATTTTTTCTTTGGAATTCAATTTGAGATTTTGGATTTTTCTACTCTAAATGTAAGTTAATGAATTCTTATTATCAAAATTTGAATTGTGTTCTTGCAAGCATGACTAGCTATATCCACAACTAGGGTTGTGGAAACCCATGAGTGATTAACAATGTATGAATAATAACTAAGTACTTCTTGAATAGTGTGGATGCATGCATTGGTAATTCTTTCGCTTAGAAGTCTTTTTAACGAGTGAACTGATGTTCGACGTAATGAACAGACACTACTTCGGTTCAAGTGCCAACGATCGCGTGTAGTAATATAACCCAACCAAGGGTTGGGATCGTTCCCACGGGGAGTGGTTTTGAGAATTAAAAGAAAAGTAAAAGCAAGTTCTAATTAATCGTAGATATAAATATTAACGAATAAAAATATACTAAGTCAAGGGGTGACGCAAGCATCAATTAACAATGGAGGTTTTGTATTAATTAACAACTAAAAATAGCAAAAGTATACTGAAACGAGATAGGGAGATGGGATTTTTGGAATGTGATTGGAATACGTGATAAACTAGACTATCGGGTAACTGCTTTTGATAGTAAATTGTTGAACATTTGTGACTAGGCTAGACTATAGTGGGGTAAATTCTCTCTCGAGCATCTTACCCCTAATCAACTCGGTTTCTCTCAAACACCGAGTTACTGCATTAAGCACAGCCTCTGCCTAAGCACATTTACTCTCTCGAGCTGAATGTGCGGGAGAGGGACTAGGATTCACTCTCTCGAGCTGAACCCATGTTGACCCAATACCACAGGCTATCAAATTAGTAGTCTTAGTTTTACGACCTCTCTCTTGAGCAAGCCAAAAACACTAAGATGAAATCGTATTTGCAACTACAATCCCATTAAGTTCATACACAACTACTAAAAGATATCATATTTAAACAACAATTAAACCATCAACAAGCAAGACCCAACAGATAATTAAGCCCATATTCATAAAATCACACCCCAAGAATTGGGGTTTTAGCTAGACATGTAAAAGAGGTAAAAATTGATACCAATATCAGTTTCCATCAACTGGGTATGACTAATTAAGTCTTAAAACACGTCAAAAGTGAAGAATCTTTGAGACCCACGTCCAACTTTTTGGAGTTGAAACCCTTTGAATATTCAAGGTCTTAGAACAAAGTCTCCATAACCCTCTAAAACTTAGACTCTCTCAAAAGCTGTAAAAAGTTCTAATAATAGAAGTGATACTAAGCTAGAAATTTTTAAAAAGTATTTATAGGTTTTGAAAATTTGTGTTGTGGACGACCATTCGGCACAGTTACTCGGGATCGCTGATATACTCGGCGATCCAACTTGATCTTTCCCTTTAGGGCATAGCACACTAGAACAATCAGCGATCTCCAGACCGATCGGTGACTCGCCAATTGGGCTTGGCTATCTTCAGGCAATCATTTCTTCGTTCTTTTCAGCCGCCTTGTTCCTTCTTGCGAGTAGTGTCCATGTTTTGCCTCAAACTTCAAATACCTGAAACTTAAGGACTTACATCAGATATTGAGACAAAATATGCATTTGAGGACACTAATTCTATCAAAATATAGCCCTAAATGAGTCTAATTTATGGACTCATCATGAACACGTTAGAACTTGCCTTGTTGCTACTTGCCGGACCAAAGAGGTAGTAAATAAGAAAAGAATTATCAACAAAGATTTAGTGTGATACTATCTAATAGTCTAATGTAAATTAGTGAGGGGGTGAAAACTAAACCATACATTGATGTGATGTCTAATCTGAGGTAAAGGTTACTTAGGGATACCTTTCTAACAAACTTTGCATGTAAAAAACTAGGAAAGGATTACTATTATTATGATTATCGTTTAAGAGCTTATGGGGAACACATACACCCTAGTTTCGTACTCATATTGATAACTCAAAGTTTGAATCTGGCTCACTTGTTACTTAAACAACAGTCAGTTAATGTGTTTCATAAATCCTCCCCCCCTTTTACTTACTTGTCTTGAAAATAAGTTGACTTAACGAATATATTAGTAACTTACTACAACTAGTCAGGAATTGCGTAAGAGAAGAGACGTCGTAAGTAACAATAGAGCAAAAGCAGGCGGCGGAGATCCGCAAAGGTAACCTGATGCTTGGGGCTTAGGACAAGGAGCCAACCTATAAGTTGGGTTCTTTATTTGAAAATGACAACTTATACTTCTTTAGCAAGGTGTAATTTTTTGTGAATCTACGGACCGTAGGTACCTATTGTGGGTCGGAAGTTCGGCTACTGCCCATATATTATTTTTTTGTTTTGCTTCGTTTCTTTTTCTAAAATTCTTCCAAGAGTGTTATTGGCTTGTTATGGTACTAACTAACCATCTATAGGTACTATGGCCCCTAAGCAAGCTCCAACTTACGCTGCAAAGGTCAAATTATAGTCTATAGCACCTTCCATGTAGCTGATCGATGCGGATACAAATGTGGAGTGCTCCACGCACTACACGGAATCAACCCCGGTGGGTAAATCTTGACGTGGTTACCGCCCCCCAGTCTGATGAAGGGCCCACTCCGATTGGATCATTGGCTAGCTCCGAGTCCGCATCCGGCTCCGACTCCAGTTTTAATGGCAACACCGCCTTGTCTTCTGAGTCTATAGTGCGGGCAACATTCTAGTGCCCCCCTAGTTCCAAGCCTACACCGGTTACTGAGGAGCCTAATCGATGGTGTGTGGAGGATGAGTTTCAGTTATACCTAGATGCCAGCATGCAGAATGAGAATGACAATATGGCTTGACTAGTCATCGATGACCGCCAGATTCTTATAGGTAGCCTCCACACCGCTCTAGTCATTGGGGGGTTATTCTGCAGACACAGGTGTGCGTCAATGGCATAGCCCCCAGCACATTCAGTGAGGATATAGTACAGGAGTTCTACACCTCCTATGCAACTACCATCAGAGGGTCCATCTCTAAGAGGTCCAAGCCCGTAACATAGCAACCACTTGAGGCTACATTAGTTTGGGGTTTTTCTGTGGATATCTCTGAGACCACCCTCCGCAGGTTCATCTATGGCCTGGACCAGTCTCTACACATCAATACAACATAGTTCAACTATCGGATGGGCGTTATTGAGAGCGGAGCATTTGAGCAGGATGTTGAGAAGAGGGAGTCCCTTGTAAAATTGTTGGCCGAACATCTTGCTACTGATGGAAAGCATGCCGAGTGGGTCCATACCCCGAGTTTCAATATTAAGAAGATGACCCTGACCTTTGCCGCTAATTTTTTCTAATTACTGGTGCGTAACCGTATGTCCCCTACTCAAGCGGATAATGTACTCACATGGGATCCTGCGGTGATGGTTGCAACTATGGTTGCCGGTTTGGAAATAGATTTCGGCCGCATCTTGATTTCGGTGATCCATGAGAGGGGCTTCAAGGACACCACCCCTTTCCCTTCCCCTGCCCCATCATCCAGCTTTGCAGGGACTACGGTGTATCAGTATGGCATTGTGACTAGTTTCTTCAGGCAACCAAGACTCTTGATATCGGCCTTATTCGGGATGAGGTCAATGTAGCTGGACCTCGCAGGGAGCCACAAGTTGAGGTGCCACTGTTGGGCGATGATTTGGTAGCATATGTTAAGCAGATGCAGGATGATGACACTACCCTTCCAGCCACTACAGAAGATGCCCAGGTTCCTCCCTCTTTGGCCGCCAGTCAGGCCCTCAACTCTTCAAGAGTCACTCAATCTTCTAGTTCCACCGCCATCCTACTAGCTCGAGTATTGAGGCTAGAGGCAAAGATGGAAATCCTACTTCAGCAAGTGAGGTAATGGATACAGCGTGCTATAGCGGAGTTTGAGGTAAGGGTTGAGCAGCGGATGGAGCATATGATGGACTAGAAGGTACAGACCTATCATCAGTGCCTGGATGGCTTTGAGTTGAGAGTCCTTGATAGTCCAGCCCCGACCGTTGATGTCACCACCCTCAAGAATGAGTTAGAGAGCCTCCGCTGATGTCGTTGTAATTCTCGCTTCCCTTGAGACTGAGCAAAAGTCTGCCCCTATGGCACCGGATGATGATTTGCTAATGAGTACCCTATTCAGAGATTATATGCCAACAACAGATTCTTCATGTGCTGCTAGGAAGCGCCCCCATTCTAGTCGCACTTATGATGATACTGAGGGTGCCAACAAATTGAGGTGGCTCGGAGGGCGTCCATTGTTGATGAGGAGATGAGACAACATAGGTCCAATGAGATAGGTGTCGGCCCATCTAGCGGTATGAGCACTAGTGATGGTGCTATTAGAGTTGATGAGAGCACTACTGAGGGTACTGAGATGGTAGATGAGAGCGCTACTAAGGGCGTTCCGAGTGTTGTCCTGCTGGCTCTGGGAACCAAACCCACCCGCTTCTTGAGTGGTCTTCGGCACTAATGCGCCAAAGGTCTGCTTCACCTGATCTTTTAATTTTTTATTTTTTTGGTTCATTGGGGATAATCACACTTTATTTTGTTGGGGGTAGTGTAAATGGATTGTGAGTGATAGGGTGAAGTCTCAGTAACCCAACTCATAATCCTCTCTATGGGTTTTCCTGCCCGTGTTCTTTTCTCCCAAGTGTCTATTTTAATTTCGATTGAACTGGCATGTTTAGGAATGTATGTGTAGGAGTAAGTAGAAAAATGAAAACATGATGGCATAAAAATCATGAAAAAAATGACTGATGAGTCCACGATTTGGACTTATTTAGGGCTTTATTTTGATAGAATTAGTGTCCTCAAAGGCATATTTTGTCTCAATAACTAATGAAAATCCTTGAGTTTCAAGTATTTGGAGTTAGAGACTAAACATGAACAGTATTAGGCAAAAAGAAACAAGGCACCTAAAGAGAACAAGAAACGACAGCCTGAGGATCGCCAAAACTATTAGGTGAGTGATGTTTGCATAATCAAGACACAACTTCCAATGCAAGTGTCTACGATCGTACAATAGTATAGTAACCCAACCAAAGGTTGGGGTCGAGTCCCAAAAGAGTGGTTCCTAAATATTAGTGGTTAAGCACAAAAGTGCTAAAACTAACCATAGCTAAAAAGACTTTATCGAATGAATACATGACAAATTAAATGGTTTGACACGAGTGTCAATTATCAATGGGCGGTTTGTATGCAAGTAAAGAGCGAAATCAGCAAAAATAAAAAGAGATACGAATGTGGAGACGGGATTCTTGGGATGTGATAGAATACGGGTTAGACTAGACTATTGGGTACATGCTTTTGATAGTAAATCCGTTGAATATTTGTGACTAGGCTAGACTATAGTAGGGGTAAATTATCTCTCGAGCAACTTATCCCGAATCAAATGGGTTCCTCTCAGACACCCACTTGCCGCATGAAGAACAACCTCCACCTTAGCCCACTCACTCTCTTGAGCTGAGTGTGTGGGAGGAGGACTAGGGTTCACTCTCTCGAACTGAACCTCGTGTCGACCTACTTCTACCGGTCATCAATATAGAAGTCTTAGTTTTAACACCTCTCTCTCGAGCAAGCTGAAATCACAAAGGTGAAATCATAGTTGCAACTACAATTTCATTAGGTTCCAACATAACTACTAAACGAAATCACATCTATACAACAAATAAACTATCAGCAAGCAAGATCCAACAATTAATGTAACCCATATTCACAAAATCCCACCCCAAGAATTGGGGTTTCCACTACACATGTAAAAGAGGTTAAAATCTATACCAATCTCAGTTTCCATCAATGGCTATGCAAGATTAAGTCTTAAAACGAGTCAAAAGTAAAGAATCCACAAGACCCAAGTCAAAAATCATGGACTTGAAACCCTTTGAATCTTCAAGTTCTTCAAAACCCTCTCCAAGCTTACAAAGAATATTGTCCCTCAAAATTGTATTCCAAACTTAATACAACTAAAAAAAGACTACTAAGAATAAAAACTGAACTAGTATTTTTAGTTTTCAGAAAATGTGTTGCGATGGAGCCATTCGGCGTAGTTAGTCGAGATCGCCGATACACTCGGCGATCCGCCCTTTGGTCTGTTTCATCACCTTTCAGCTCTTGCCTTCAGCATCTTCACGTCCTAGATCATTGGGCGACATAGTAATGCTTCACGGAACTGCTCGGCGACACGCCAACAACTCCTTTTCATCGCCGATTTGATTCTTTCCTTCAGGGCACAACATATTGGAACAAACAGCGAGGGTAAGACCTTTTGGCGACTGGCGGAATGGGTTCGGTGATTCTCAGATCTTCATTTCTTCGTTCTTTTAGCTGATTTGTTTCTCTTTGCTAACTAGTGTCCACGCTTTCCCTCAAATTCTAAATACTTGAAACTTAAGGGTTTTCATCAGATATTGAGACAAAATATCCATTTGAGGAAACTAATTCTATCTAAACATAGCCCTAAATGAATCCAATTTGTGGAATCATCAACACCCTGAACTTAAAATTTTGCTTGTCCTCAAGCAAACTCAAGTTCAGCCATTCAAAAAGGGTTTCTCGAACAGTGCTACAGAAGACTCAATCATGAATGAACACAACAAAACTCAATTTACTTATGCAAAGATCAAATGTGCACTCAAAGATTCAACTTGTGGCTCACTAATATCAGAGAATCTCATGCTCACAATACTTGCTTCAAATGCAACTTCAGGGTCAACCCAAGTGTTCAAATGCCCTCACACAAGGAATGATTCCATATTCACACACAATGGTTTATACTTTAAAGCTGCAGAATCAAATGCAATGCTCATACTCATAAAGAAGAACACAATGCATGCTATTACCCATAGGTTTGCCCGTATTTTCCAATCAACATTAGTTTTGTCTTACTCAAGATCAAAGAGGTCTTTTCAAGGCCTGTATTGGGGCTGAGTGCAGAAGTATGTTTATTTTAGGCTCAATGGCCTACATCCTCATGAAATGTGGTGTTCACAACACTTCCTTTCCTTTTCCTTCATCATTCTCTTTAGTGCTCATAAGTCATCTTATTATACACTCTCCATGGATTGTTTGGAAACCCCATTTCTTTTGTACTTTATTTCACAACGTCCTTTTTCATTCTTCTCTTCCCTTTTTTTTATATGGAGGGGTTCCATTTTTCTCAAAACCCTAGGTAAGAGGGACTTTCTTGCACTTTCTTGATTTGCCTTCTATTTTCACCTCACCCGCAACTTAGGCTTTTCGCCTAAGTTGGCTATTCAACTAACCACAACTTCATGAGGATTATGGGTAATGGATAAACAAAGGTCTAATTTTCATCAAGTTTCTTCCAAAGGAAGGTAAGGCTCAAGGGGTGTTTAAAAGCGGTTTACACACTGACAAGGTAGGCCACAAAAGAGGTATATATCAAATCGGTTCACACTTTTAGATTTGCCTAATATCATATCAACAGATAACCTCACTTAGCCGACTAGACTAACGAGGCAAATTGTAGGATCTATCATGCATGTTTCAAAGTAAGCTCAACACACTAGGTATTGACACCATAGTCAAACAAGACTCCACACTTTCTCTAGTATGCAATGGTCATCACAAGAGACTCAATTGGATTCTAGGCTAGTCATAACGAAATGCAAAAAGTTCATTATTGTCTATGCAACTTCATTTGGCCTCATCATAGCCGCGTATTCATGTTCGTTCGATTGAAAACACTATTAAACTCATCGGTATTAATCGGAACCGAGACTTAAATTTTGCAAAAGAACACCTACATTCAACACACGAGAGGTGGCAAAACTTTCTGGACGGGTCAAAATCATTTTGCAATTTAAAATAAAAGGAGCCACAAGCTCAAACATCCATGTAAAGCAGTGTAATAACACAATTATAGCTCACAACCCAAAATATATAATCAAAATAAATATGCACAAAGGTGGGCCTCACCCCACCACAAACAAAAATCATTTTATCCTCAAATGCGAATAAAAGTATCCAAAAGTAAAAGTAAGTAAGAAAGAGAGGGAGGTAAAGAAAAGTTATGTTTATGTAGTCTCTCCATCTGTCAGGGCCTCAGTGCCCAGTGTAGCAGTATGAACTTGGGTGTCAGTGCCCGGAGTTACCTCAGAGGGAATAGCAGTGCCAGACCCACTAGGGGCTGCTGTGGACGTCTCATTCGGCGATGTCTTGATTATCGGCTGCACAATCATCCCTACAAGATCTGACAAATCTCTATATATGTTATGCTCTTGGCTCTCCATCATCTCCTCCTCATCGAACTCTACATCTGACTCGTCATATGTTGTGCCACCCCTCTGTACATCTCCGGTGGTAGCCGATGGAATCCCCGAGGTCTCAGGAGCATCCTCGTCATCTGTACCCTGCATCAATGATGTGAAGTCGATAGACTTCAAATAGTCTACGTCTTTTCTCAAATCTGCCATTTCGGCTTTCAAAGACGAATCCTCGGATGTCTCCCCCTGTCTGCTCTCACAACCAGTGACTCTAGTAGCCAGATCATCAACAGAGGCCCTAAGGGGGGTCACTACAGCCAAGATAGCACTATCGATTGTCCATGGAATGAATCTCTCCAATCGAGTCACTCTCACATCCACTGAATAGGCTAGCTGTCCCATTTTCAGGATCATGGCCTGAGTAATCTTGGCAGGCTGGGAGGAGGAAGAAGCACCTGGGACCTGTGAAAAAGAGGAAGGAGCGGATGTACATAAAGGCTCAAAGTCCAGAGTAGGTGAAGGTGCCTCTGCTGGTAATGAGTCAACATAAACTTCCTGAGAAATATCTGTCGGAGCTGCTATCCTCCTGTCAACCTCCTCTCGTGTGAAATCGGCATCAATACATCGGATGTCAGTGGAGGAAGATGAGATGACCTCAGTATCCCTTGTAGTATTCTGAGGTACTCCAGCACGCTGGCACAACTCCGTGATCAAGATTGGGAATGGCAAAGAAGTCAGCTTCTGATTGGCCCTCATGGCCATCTCTTGTGAAATCAGCAGCCCCAGATCGATGCCCCTTCTACACATGATAGAATCAAGGAAAGTTGCCTTAGGATGGCGCAAAATAGACTCATTTTGGGATGGCATGATGGTGTTGCTGATGAAACCAAACCAGAACCTGGCAGCGATGTTCAATTCCATCTTCTCAATAGGTGCCCCTGCATTCATCCACCTCGGGTGGTTTCAGAAATCAGAGGAGCCAACCAACCCTTCAGGTCATCTAGGGATTGAACAATAGGCAACCCTTCGTAGGGAAGTGCAACATGTAGCGATCTACCCAATACACTGTTAATATACTCGCTGTGGCACTCAACTTCCTTGCCTCTGACCATGATCGACTCTATTGGTCTAAAATCGCTTGCCTTCTTCTTGTTCTTGGGCAACAGCTCCCCATAAGTTATGTATAATTCCCTTACCCATGAAGGAATTTAAAGGCCTCTGGGCCTTGTGAAGTGCTCAAACTCATGGTATCGGAGAATGTCAATCACATCGGGATGCTTGCCTTCCAGGCCCTCCGTAGATAATAGCTTCTCCTCAAGGATGGTTTGTACCCCCACACCTTTCAGTCTGTTCAAAAGTCTAGGAGGAGGAACGATAGGGAGTCCTGGGGCCATTGGAGGTGTCTGCACTGTTACAGAGTCTGCTGCCGGAGGAGTGGCAGCTGAGGGAAAATTGGTGGATGTGGACTGAGATCTGGCCTAGAATTCATCCCTTCAGTTTATAAGAGGCTGCTCATCTTCTGGTTTTGAAAAATTAGTCTGGGTTTCAATAGCTACTTCTTTTCTAGCTATATGCTTCTTCCTTTTGCCTTTATCTCCCGGTGGGAGTTCTTCTCCTCTCCTATTTGGAAGATTTGACCCCCCCTCGTTTATGGTTATGCCACGTGCTTTCTTCTGAGGTTGCGTGGTTAGATTTGTGCGTACTATATATGCAAGAGATCGGGACAAATTAGGAGAAAATTCAAACATAAACATAGAAAATCTATTGTAGACAGGCTCACCGAACCTCTTTGGTGAGCTAAGTTGGGCTTGTCGAAGGGATTGGCTTAAAAATTATAGCAAGTCGGTGAGGGGAAGGCCCTTTCGGCAAATCGCCGACTATTGTCGGTGATCATGGGTTTTTTCGTCGAAAGGTACAGTGCAACAGAGGTTCAGGGGAGCATAGAAAGGGAGATCAAGAGTACTTTCGGTGAGTTGTCGAGTGCTTTCGGTGACAAAAGGCTTCTCGCCGAAAGCTACAGAATCAAACAACACATAAAGCATGAATTTAAAAGAGAGAGGAAGACTTTAGGCAAAACACTGAGTAATTCGGCGAGCTCGACCAGCTCGCCGAACGGCCCCACGTGCCTATTTTCAATCCATCTTATCAAATTTAACCCTGCAACCCCTGAAAACAAAATCAAAGCATGCACTAATGGAATTCAAACAAGACTCGTACTACACATCACCCTGGGATACTCAATTTTTTCCCGATTTTGCCAAATTTAGCCATTTGACGATATTTTCTCTTAAAAGTGTTGTCACCCGCTATATCATTAAGTAATTTTCATCATTTAGCACAAACATGGGTTACCCAAACTTCATACAATCAATCTAAACAACACGCAACCACAACCCAGAACAATTTCATTCTTTTAAAAGTACAAAAATTACGGGCATTTCATGATCAAAACAATATAGGCAAGATTTTCAAATTAAAATTGGCATTTAAGCATTCTAACTCTATCAGAGAGGCCTAGCAGACAACAATACGGTACGATCATTGCAAATGAGTACAATTTTTTTGAATGTAAGCTCGAGATTCGGAAACCAACCTTATATACCGATGAAAACGTGATTGAAAATCTAGGCGGCAAAGAAATCCTAGTTCCGAGCACCAATCAACAACTAAAATACTAATGGTATATAAAAATATTGAAAATACTACCTTGGTGTGAAGTTTAAAAGGGAGGGAAAGTGAAAAAGTTCAAATATTTAGACATTTGTCCATTATTGACTGTCGAGATTGCGTCCATTCGGCGATTTTAGTTGCACTCGCATATCCACTCGGCAACATACCGAGTGGTCACTTGCCCCGCCATTTTTGATAGGATCATCAGTTTCTTGGGGGTCAAGATGACGGTCTGAATCGAGGTCGCTGAACTGCTTCTTGAGGATCACCGAGTTTTATAGGCTTTGAATTAAAGTTGAGTTGAGCCAAACGACAGGTCGAGTCGGGCACACCGGCAATTTCGGTGATTCACCGACTGATCATTTTACTCGCCAATATGCATTAACCAAAAACTTTCAGCATTTAAACCTGCACCACTAACACACCATTATTTTAAAAAGCAAACAAAAGCATTTAAAACCTTGGGTTGCCTCCCAAGAAGTTCCTTAGTTAAAGTCGTGGCACGATGTGAGTCCTTACTCACTCTCCATTGGTGGGGTTGGTCCTAGTGTTACTACGTAACCCAATAGTTCATTTGAGTGAAGAGGAGGCACTGTATAACTCATGAGTGTCCTGATTAGCTAGATCAATCTAGAATGGGAGCCAATCATTTGATTCAACGCTTCAATATTCTCCTTCATCTCTTACAACATATGATCTTATTCGGTGATCTTTTGGAGAATGATTTGGAGTGTGTCCTCGACAGGAGTTTTCTCCCTGTCTCTAGACTGTTTCCACTCATGAGGGGGTATGTACCTCCCTTGGCTATTGCACTTGTTTCCACGTCTGATATTTTGGTGGCCAATTCCTTTAGCTGATTTACCAGTGCGGTTAACTTGAAGTCCCTCTCGACTTCTTGACTCGTCTCAGCTGAGTTGCCACCATTTCCCTCAGCCATGCTCAGGGTATCTACCTACATCAACAACTTCAAAGAAAAACAAAACAAAAAAATATAGTTAGTAAACTACGACTATCAAAAGAAAAATTCGTCTTAACCAAAAATTCTCAAGTAACACCACTCCCCGGCAGCGGTGCCAAGATAAACTATCAACAAGCAAGACCTAACAATTAATCTAACCCATATTCACAAAATCACACCCAAAGAATTGAGGTTTAAGCTACACATGTAAAAAAGGTAAAAATGTATACCAATCTCAGTTTCCATTAATGGGTATGCAAAATTATGTCTTAAAACAAGTCAAAAGTGAAGAATCCACAAGACCCAAGTCCAAAATCTTGGAGTTGAAACCTTTTGAATCTTCAAGTTCTTCAAAACTCTTAGAGAGAATATTGTCTCTCAACATTGTATTCCAAATTTAATACAACTTATGCTGCGAAGAAGTCATCCGGGGCAATTAGTCGAGATCGCCGATACACTCGGCAATCTGCCCTTTGGTCTTCTTCATCACCTTTTGGTTCTTGCCTTCAGCAACTTCGCATCCTGGATCATTGGGTGACGTAGTACTATTTCATGGAACTTCTCGGCGACATGATGACTGCTCTTTGTCACTGTCGATTTGATCATTTCCTTCAGGGCTCAGCACACTGGAACAAAAGGCAAGGGTAAGACATTTAGGGGACTCACCGAATGAGTTCGGCGATTCTCAGATCTTTATTTCTTCGTTCTTTCAGCTGCTTTTGTTCCTTTTTGCTAAGTAGTGTCCATGCTTTTACTCAAACTCAAAATTCCTGAAACTTAAGGGTTTTAATCAGATAATGAGACAAAATATGCATTTGAGGACACTCATTCTATCTAAAAATAACCCTAAATAAGTTCAATTTGTGGACTCATCAGCGAGTCGCCGAATGGCTATGGTCTTGCCTAATGTTCCAATGTGCCAACCTCTTTAGGAGAAAATCGAGTCGGCGAGATAAAAGATCAGTAAGGGAGTTGCCGAACGATTCCGCGATGCAGTACTCCATCGCCCAAGGTTACTGAACTTGAAGTTGAGAAAGGACAATGAAGAAAGGCGATGAACCAGACCAAAGGCCAGATCACCTAGTGGATCGGTGATCCCAACTAACTGCACCGAGTGATCCTTTGCGGCACACTTCTTGACAACTATAAATAGTTGTTTGAATTTTTAGTTTAGAATGAAGTTTTACATTTCATAAACCAATTTTTATAATTACTCAATTTTAGAACTTAGTTTTTGGAGACAATTTTCTTTAGCTTTGAATAGTTGAAGATTTCTATTTTCTAAGAAATTGGAAGAGGGTATTGAAGATTCTTCATCCTTGGCGTGTATAAAGACCGTATTTATCGTACCCATTTGATGGAAAACTTTTCGGTATCGATTTCTATCTCTTTACTATGTCTAGCTAAAACCCCAATACTCGGGCTGTGAATTTATGAATATGGGTTAAATTTATTATTGGGTATTGCTAATTGAATGTTTATTCACTGTTTAGAGGTGATTTCGTTCAGTAGTTGTGTTTGAATTAAATGGGGTGGTAGTTCCAAATACAATTTTATCTTTGTGTTTTTGACTTGCTCGAGAGAGAAGTTTTAAAACCAAAACTATTGAATCAATAGTCTGTGGTTATTGGGTTGCTGTGGGTTTAGCTCGAGAGAGTGAATCTTATATCCACTCCCATACATTCAGCTTGAGAGAGTGAATGGACTAAGGTGAAGACTGTGCTTCATTGCCGCTTATTGGTGTCTGAGAGAAACCAATTTTGTTCGGTGTAAATTATTCGAGTGAAAATTTATCCCCACTAAAGTCTAGCCTAGTTACCAATTTGCAGCGAGTTACTATCAATATCATTTACCCGATTGTGTATTTTAGCCCATATTCCTATCACATCCCAAGAATTCCATCTCCATATTTGCATTTTCATTTTAGTTGTCATTTTAGTTGATATTTGCTTACAAAACCCCCTTTGATAATTGTCACTTGTGTCACCCATTAATTTATCATGTTTTTCTTCATAAATGTCTATAGCTATGATTAACTTGAACACAATTTTGCCTTTCTATTGATTCTCAATTACAAACCGCTCCCTTGGGACTCGGCCCCAACTCACTAGTTGGGTTATATTACTATTGAACGATCGTGGATGCTTAGTATTGGATGAAGCACCCGGATACGTCAAGTCAAAATGGCGCCGCTGCCGGGGAGTTGTGCTAATTGAGAATTTTTAGTTAAGTTGGATTTTGTTCTTGTTACTTATAGTGCTACTTACTTAATTTTTAGTTTTAGTTTTGTTTTGCTTGTTTGTGTATTGCAACAGAAAAGATAAGTGTTAATGGTAATTATAGGTATCAAACGGATCACCCCCTTTTGAAATTGTTGAATCTTAGGGACAACCTCCTAACATTCAAGCAAGTGGGGGGGTGAAACTATAAATGAGATGTGGCCTAGGTTTAAGGCCTTACTACAACAGTGCCTAACTAATGGGATGCATGATAAATTGCTGCTGGAATGCTTCTATCGGGGGATTGGTCATGAAAATAGAAGCATTGTTGATCAACTCTTTGCAGGTTGTTTGACACAACAACCCTATGAAGTGGTTGCCCAACTCCTTGATGGCATGATTAAGACCAACGAGGAGATAGATAAAGATCATGAATGGGTTGCACTCTTTACTCAGTTGGATGTCTTGTCCAAAAGAGTCATGGAATTGGAAGCACTGTCCACTAAAATGACAAAAAAATTCCCCCTCGTGAGCGTAAAAAGGTGCAGAATCAGGAAGGTGGACAAAATGAGGAGGTCCTCTCACTCATTCTACACAAGATCGAAGAACAAGATAGGGTATTGAATGAGATAAAATATAATATCTTAATGCTTAATCAGACGACACCCTCCCATTCCATGATCATTTAGCTGCAAGATGCCCAAATAAACCAAGTGTTGTTGTGTCTCTACCTAAAACATAAAGAGGGGTCGCTTAGTGCTACTATGGCCGACCCCAACAATGAGGTTTAAGGGTTGACTAGTGTCGTGCCACGACGTTAACTAAGGCGCTGCTTCGGAGGAAATCCAAGACTCTTTTATTGCTTTACTTCTGTTTTAAAAATAATGGTGTGTTGATTGCACAAGTTAAAGTGTGGAAAGTGTTTGAAAATTGCAAGTTGGTGAGATAAAAGGTCCAGTCGGTGCATCACCGAAGAGGTCGGCGAGCCCGACCTTATCCGCCGTTTAACTGAAGACATCTTCAAAATGGAGTCTGTAAAACTCGGCTAACCCAAGAAACTATTGGTGAATCGCCGACCAGGTCGGCGATCCCGACGTAAACTGCCGTTTAGACCCCTACATTAACTGGAGGTTTTGGAAAACTCGGCGAGGTAAGTGAACAATCGGCGTGTCACCAAGTGGTTAGGCGAGCACGACTAACTTCGCCGAATGTGCAACAACTGGACGGTTTTAAAGGCAAATGGTTTAAAAGTTTCAAAATCTTCACTTTCCCTCGCTTTCAAACTTCGCAAACTCACACCTAGTTAGTATTTCCAATATTTTAGCATTCCATAAGTATTTTGGTTGTTGATTGGTGCTCGAACTTTGGATTACATTGTCGCCTAGTATTTCAAAGTACTTTAATAGGCATAAAAGGTTGGTTTTTTTAACCCCGAGTTTATTTTATCGAAATTGTACTCATTTGAAATGATCTTATCGTGTTGTCGTGTAATGGGCCTCTCTGATAGAAATAGTATGTTTGAATGCCTAATTTAATTTGATAATCTTGCCCGTAATATTTTAATTGTTGAAATCCCGTAGTCTTGTGCTTCAAATGAAGTAAATTTAGTGGGTTTATGTGTGGGTGTCGTGGGGTGTACTTTAATTTCGCTAGACCATCCGTTGATTTTGTTTTCGGGGGTTGAGAGGTTGAATTCGAGAAGTTGGGTTAAAAGTAGGCACATTGGGTCTTTTGGCGAGCTTGGTCGAGCTCGCCGAACCACTCGGTGGTTTGCCTAGTGTCCCCATCTCGCCTTTAATTTCTTGCTAAATATGTTGTTGGAGTTCGTAACTTTTGGCGAGAAGCCTTAGGTCGCCGAGAGACTTCTTGGTCGCCCTTTGTCTACACCCTAGAACCCTCCCTACACTGTAACTTTCGGCGGGCTAAACCAGTTCGCCGAAGAAATTTGGCTACCCGCCAATTATTTTCGCGAGTCTCTCTGCGCCTAATTCTATGTACGTTTGTATTGGATATTTCCTAACTTTTCCTCGAGGTTTTGCAGACATGACTAGATCAAAAGCAGCTGAAAGAATAATATTAGCCTAAGAGAAAACTAAGGGGATTACGATAAATAAGGCTGCAACTATATCCATAGACAAAGCTACTAAACATCCCACAATGGGTGGGAAAGGCAAGGGAAAGAGGTCCACTTCTGACATGAAGACCACTCTCAGAGATCCTAATGTTCCTTCATGGGACCAGGGATTCTGTGCAGTTGTGCATGTCTTTCTGGAGAACTATGACGTGACAACCCCTAGTGGATATGGCACTGTCGTTCCTCCTGAGGTAACCCCGAGCACTGATGCTTAGACTCAGAGTGATGCATCGAACACTGATGCCCAAACAGATGAAGCGATTGTGTAGACATGATCCCCTCTTTACCTACATCTCTGTCTTACTTTTATTTTGACTTGTGGATGTTATATTTTTAATTGCAGTTGAGGGCAAATGTTTTTATTTGTTGTGGGGTGAGACCCATCTTTTGTGACTCCATTTTGTTTATATATTTAGGTTGAAATTTATAATTTTGTTGACACTGCTTTTGTGGATGATTGAGCGTGTAGCTTCTCGTTTTCAATTGTAAATGATTTTTGACCTTTCCAAAAAAAATTGTCACCTCTTGTATGTGTTGAATGTGGTTGTTCTCATGCAAATTTGAGTATCAGTTTAGATCAATACCAATGACTTGAATAGTGCTCATAATCGAACAAAAATGAACGCACGGCTACAACGAGGCCAATTGAAGTTGCATAAACAATATGTGAACTCTTTGCATCTCATTGTGACTAGCGAAGTATCGAATTGAGTCTCTTGTGATGAACATTGCACATTAGCAAAAAGTGTGGGGTCTTGTTTGACTGTGGTGTCAATTGCCTTGTGTGATGAGCTTACCATGAACCATGTGTGATGACACCTAGAATTTACCCCGTTGATCCGGTTGACTAAGTGATGCAATTTCTTGAGATGATCTTAGGCAACTTTAAAGAGTGTGAACCAATTTGACATTATACCTCTTTTGTGGCTTACCTTGTGAGTGTGTGAACCTCTTTTGAGCACCCTTTGAACCTTAACCTTTTGTTGGATGAAACTTGATAACATTGTTACTTTTTATTGACCCATTACCCATAATCCTCAGGATCTGTGGTTTGTTAGAATAGCCAACTTAGGCCAAAAATTGAAGTTAGGGGTGTGGTGAAAAGAGAAGGCAAATCAAGTAAATGCAAAGAAGTCCCTTGTGCCCATGTTTCGAGAAAAATGGAACCCCTCCATATAAAAAAAGAGATTGAATAAGAAAAAGAAAGAAAAAGTTGTGAAATACAAAGAAAATGGGGTTTCCAATGACTCATGGAAGATGAATAAAAGGTGACTTTTGAGCTTGAATAGAAATGACAAAGAGAAGGAAAGAAGGTGTTGTTCACATCACATTTCATGAGGATTTTCAGCCTATAAGCCTAAATGACCATACCATTACACTCAGCCCTGTTACAAGCCTTAGAAAGACCTTTTATTTTGAATGAGCTGAAGCAAAAGTCGATTGGAAAATAAGGGCAAACCTATGGGTGAAATCATACATTGTGTTCATCTTTGTGAGTGTGAGCGTTGCATTTGATTCTGGAACTTTAAATTGTTGAACCATTGTGTGTGAATATGAATTCATTCTTTGTGTAAGGGCATTTGATTTCCTTTGTTGAGCTTGAAATTGCATTTGAAGCAAGTATAGTGAGTTTGAGATTCTTTGGTAATGGTGAGTCACAACTTGAATCTTTGAGTGCACAATTGATCCTTGCATGAGTAAGTTGAGACTTTTTGTGTGCATTCATGATTGTGTCTTGTGTAGCACTTTTGAGACATCCTTTTTGAACTGCTGAACTTGAGTTTTACTTTAGGACAATCAAATGTTTAAGTTGGGGGTGTTGATGAGTCCATGATTTGGACACATTTACAACTTCATTTTGGTAGAATTAGTGTCCTCAAATGCATATTTTGTCTCAATAACTGATGAAAATCCTTGAGTTTCAGGTATTTGGAGTTAGAGTCTAAGAATGGACACTATTAGGCAGAAAGGAACAAGGCAGCTGAAAAGAACAAGAAAGGACAGCCTGAGGATCGGGTAAACCATTAGGCGAGTTGTCGAATGACTATGGTCTCGCCTAATGTTCCAGTGTGCCAAGCTCTAAAGGAGAAAAACGAGTTGGTGAGATAAATAAGTAGTCGGGGAGTCATCGAACGATTCCGCGATGTTTTACTCCATCGCCCATTGTTACAGAACTTGAAGTTGATGAAGGACAATGCAAAAAGGCGATGAACCAGACTAAAGAGCGGATCGCCGAGTGGATCGGCGATCCCGACTAACTACGCCGAGTGATCCTTCGCAGCACACTTTTTGACAATTATAAATAGTTGTTTGAATTTTTAGTTTAGAATCAAGTTTTACATTTCAGAAACCAATATTTAGAATTACTCAGTTTTAGAACTTAGTTTTTGGAGACAATTTTCTTTAGCTTTGAAGAGTTGAAGATTTCCATTTTCTAAGCAATTGGAAGTAGGTATTGAAGATTCTTCATCCTTGACGTATGTAAAGACATTATTTATCATACCCATTTGATGGAAACACTTTTCGGTATCGATTTCTGTCTCTTTACTATGTCTAGCTAAAACCTCAATTCTTGGGGTGTGATTTTGTGAATATGAGTTGATGGGTATTGCTAATTGATTGTTTATTCGCTGTTTAGAGATGATTTCGTTCAGTAGTTGTGTATGAATTAAATGGTGTTGTAGTTGCAAATACAATTTTATCATCGTGTTTTTGACTTGCTCGAGAGAGAAGTTTTAAAACCAAAACTACTAAATCGAGAGAGTGAATCCTAAACCCTCTCCCACACATTCAGCTAGAGAGAGTGAATGGATTAAGGTGAAGGTTGTGCTTCATTGCCGCTTATCGGTGTTCAAGAGAAACCGTTTGATTCGGGGTAAATTGTTCGAGAGAAAATTTACCTACACTAAAGTCTAGCCTAGTTACTAATTTGCAGCGAGTTACTATCAATAGCATTTACCCAGTTGTGTACTTTAGCCCATAATCCTATCACATCCCAACAATTATGTCTCCATATATGCATTATCGTTTTAGTTCTCATTTTAGTTGATAAGTGCTTACAAAACCTCGTTTGATAATTGACAGTTGTGTCACCCTTTAATTTATCATGTTTTTGTTCATAAAGGTATATAGCTATGATTAACTTGAGGACAATTTTTCTTTTCTATTGATTCTCAATTACAAACCGTTCCCTTGGGACTCTACCCAAACTCACTACTTGGGTTATATTACTATTGAACGACCGTGGACGCTTAGTATTGGATGAATCACCCGGATACGTCAAGTCAATGACCTATTTTAAAAAAATGGTAAAATGTGCTAGATCGATTGTCTTGATGAGTTGAATGTGTTGGATCTTAATTAGACATGATAAGGAACCTATTTGACCTCATGACTTAAGCTAAAACCTGAATTGGGTAATCTGATGATCTGATAATGAAACAATTTGCCACAGGTGTGTCAGAAAAGTTGAATGTTCAGACAGTTTGTGCCAATCTAGAACTTGCCATGTTGGTCCTGCTAAGATGATCTAGGCTAGAAGTTGGGAAGTGATCATAGTCCCTTGTTCAAATTAGTCCACATAAGACTAAAATGACCCAACCAAATGAAATCAATGTTCCCTTTGATCCAAATGCTTGAGCCTTAAATAGACCATTTATTTTGATTCACCTAACTCACCTTCCCTAAAATAATTGAATTAGTCAAATTATTTCCAGAAACAGGTAATAAAAAGGGGGGTTGTGCTTGTGTAAAAATAAATAGTAAGACTTAATATTGTAATCAATAATTAAATTCAACTTTGGTTGTTATCAAGATAGGAGAAATAACTAGGGTAAATGTGTTCCCCATAATCTCATAACGCAGTAATCCTAGTAATTAGCGATCCTTTTCTAGTGTATTACATGCAAAGTGATAAGTTAGGTATCTCTAAATCCTTGGTCCGGCATCTAGAGAATTTCACCCCGCACCTTGGTCCGGCTACGTGTGTATAATTTACTAACCCTTACCTTTACCTCATATTAGACATCATAATCGATGTTTGGCTTAGTTATTACTTCGCACCAATCGACACTAGCCTATTAGATAGTATCACACTAAATCTATGTTGATAATTCTTTTCTTGTTAATTACCTCCTTCGTCCGGCAAGTAGTAACAAGGCGAGTTCTAACGTTGGCCACCGTTAAAAAGACTTCTAAGCGAAAGAATTATCAATGCATGCAAAACACTATTCAAGAATTACTTATTTACTATTCATACTTTGTTAATCGCTCATGGATCCCACAACCCTAGTTGTGAAGTTTAGTTACCCATAATAGCAAGAACACAATTCATAATATTAGATGAAGAAATCATGAACTTACGTAAAACGAATAATAAATCCCGAATTTCACTTTGAATTGCATAGCCAAAATCTTCAAAACGAACTTAGGAAATCAATAATTGTTAGGTTTTCCAATTGATCTCCCAAGTCACAAAGTAAAACTATAATAATAATGTCTAACCCCCAAAAATGAGGTTTACATGCCCTATTTATAGAAAACAAATCCTAAATTAAAAGGGAAACAAATTAAGGAAAGTTTGTTTAGGTACGCGTCTTCAATCCATGAGACTGACTTACGGACCGTCGATGGATCTATGGTCCGTATGTCCCTTCCGTCAGTCAGGACTTAGAAAATATTTTAGCTTCCAAAATTCAGCTTCTTTGAAGCAAACGACGGACCAGAAGTACGGTCCGTCAATCCCCTCCGTAGCTCCATACTTAGAATCTTCACAAATTAGGTACTAGAACCCTCGCAGTATCAATCTACGGATACACAGTACGGTCCGTAGATCAACTTACGGACCGTCATTGGACACCGTGGTTCCACACTTGGTCAGATTTCCCTGATTTGTCCTCCATACCTTACCTGCTGATCTATGGTCATCACTTACGGACAGTGAATGTACCTACGGTCTGTAGATCACCTCCGTGAATGCCTTTCTTCTGCATTTCTTTCAGCTATCTCTATACTTCCGCGCCTGAACATCTTTCCTGCAAAACATGATAAAAACACATAAAAACCAATATAAAAAGGCCCTAGACACACACAACTTGTAAGTGAAACGTATTAGAAATACCGTAAACTCACGGTACATCAACACCCTCAACTTAAATTCGTTGTTTGTCCTCAAGCGACGCACTACGGCTCTAAACGACACTTGAATAGAAGCAAGCATTT
>NW_006238991.1:1968387-1972734 GCF_000226075.1 Solanum tuberosum | reverse complement strand
ATCGTTTTACTTTCTTTCCCTTTATTTTCTTCAACCACGAATGTGACTTTAGACGTTGTAGCTCATTTTCCTTTTATTTTATTGTTCCTTTCGCTTTTAACAGGTCACATCCTTTCCTCACGTTTTCCCCTTCTTCTTCTCTTTATTTTTATTTTTTTCTTCTTCTTTTTTTTTTTGTTTTTCATACCCTTTTTTCTTTCAGTTTCCTCTTTCATAGCCACCCTCAACTTATGGATTTTCCATTAGTTGAGGTACACAATACCCGATGTCGGGTCAGGGCCAAGATTTGAGGTTACTTTTTTACATTAGCCACCCTCAACTTAGGCTTTTGGCCTAAGTTGAAGTGCACATGTCCAAGGAGGGACCGGGGCTAACATAGTAGATTATGGGAAAGTGAGTTCAGGGTTTAAGAAGAAATGGTTTAATTTTAGGCTCAAAGTGTTTTTGTTTTTTTTTTTTATCAAAGGGAGCATTTATTTCATTTGGTTGGATCCTTCTTTTAGGCAATTTTGTGGACTTTTCAGAACAATGGCTTATGATCACTTCCTAACTTCTAGATTGAATTGTCTTAGCAGGACTAACCGGGCAAGTTCTAGTTTTGCACAAAAACTGTTTGAACACTCAACGATTCTCACACACTCTTGGCACCTAGTTCCATCATTAAGTTATCAGATTACCCAGTTCAAGTTTCAACTTAAGTCATGCCATCAAGTTGACTCGTTATTATGTCATACTCATAGCCAACACATTCAACTGATCGCAGCCTAAAAATTCTAGCATACATCCCAAAATCTGACGGGTATCATTTTTCATAAGCCATCATGCTTCTTTATTTATCATGCTTCTACAGATACGATCCTAAGACATGCCGGTTCAACAAAAATTAAACAGTCTCTTGGGGGAAAAGAACACAGGCAAGAAAACCCCAAGAGAGGATTCATGAGTTGGGTTATTCAGACTTCACCCCATCACTCATAATCCATTTAACCCATCCCCAACAAAAATAGATGCAATTTTCATCAATGCATACAGAAACAGTAAAATAAAATGGATTGGGTGAAGCAAACCTGTGGCGCAAAGTGCCGGCGAATCATCAACAAGCTGGGGGGTTCGGTTTCCCGGAGCCCGCTGGAACAATAGTGGGGGCACCCTCAGTAATGCCCACATCTGCAATCGTAGCACCCTCAGTAGTGCTCTCTATCAATCTCTCCGCACCATCAGTGGTGCTCACTATGTCCTTCAAAACAGGCTGGACCTCTACGACTGGGGCAGAGCTCGATGCCCCTGTAACTCTCTCACGCGCCCTCTGCTGGCGCAACTCTTCGTCTACAATGGAAGCCCTCCTAGCCTCCTTCTCCTGCCGACGTTGTCTCTTGTGAGCTTTCTCTTTCTCCGTGCGATGAGAACGGTGCCTCTTGCCTTTGGCATGGGTCGGTGCAAGCCCCTCCTCGGCGGTCCCACTGAATAGAGCATCTAGCACTGTATCATCAGCCAGTGCAGTAGGAGCAACCTGAGTCTCAACTGAAGGTGCGACAAGAATGACATCAACGTCAGTCCGGAGGCTGGACAAGTCGGCCTGCAAAGCAGATAGGTCAATGGCCGGGGATGATCGCTCAAGGACTTGCAACTCAAAGGCATCAACACGCTTATTAACAGCCTGGAACTTCCGGTCCATCATCCCCTCCATCCTGCGCTCCATCCTAGCCTCGGAGTCGGCTATCGACTTTTCCATCCAGGGCTGGATGTGATGCAGTAGTGTGGCCATCTGAGCCTCTAACTTCTGTACTCTGGCCAACAGGACAACAGTAGCTCCTAACTGCGGTGTGGACCGGGAAGAGCTAGGAGCCATACTAGCTGCCTGAGATGAGGAGCACGGGACAGTGTCGGTGTGGTCTGGGATAATGGGGTCACCGCCTTGTGCCTGCCCCACTGTGTCTGCAAGATCGGTACCCAAGGGAGGTACCTCAATCTGGGGCTCTCTGCGAGGTGCTGCCACGTTTGCCTCATCTCAAATAAGGCCGATGTCCAATGCCCCTGTAGGGTGAACTAACTTGTCACAATGTCAGATCGGCACTCCTGAGTCCCTGCACAAATGAAAAATTAGACATGGGAAGAGGTAAGTAGTGGAGGTCCTGAAAGTCCTCTCGTGAATCTCTGCCAGCAGCATGCGGGCAGAGTCGATCTCCACTCCTGCTACCAGTGCTGCAACCATCACTGCTCTGTCCCAAGTGACTTGATTGTCAGCTTTTGTAGGCGACACTCTGTTACGTACCAGCAGCGAAAAGAACTTGGCCACAAAATTTAATGTGGCCTTCCGGATGCCCAACCGTGGAGCAACGACCCATTCTACACGCTCGCAATCTGCAGCAATGTATCTAGCCAACCATAGTAGAACAACCTCTCGCTGCTCAGCGTTCCTCTGGAAAGCGCCACTCCGTACGATGTCCCATCTGTAATCAAACTCTGAAGTGTTGAGAAACCAAGAGTGACCCGTGGTAGGACCATAGAGAAAACGGCTAATGGTGGCAGGTGATATGTCCACCGGACAACCTCGGACCATAGTGGAAGTGAGAGGATCTTGGGCTAGGGGCTTTGACCGATTGGTGATTGAACCTCCGAGAGTGGCTGCATATGAGGCCTAGAATTCTCGCACAATCTCCTCGTTATACGTCCCTGGGTCTCGAGCCATCCAGTTACACTTGTGAAAGTTAAACAGTCGGTGGATGTCCGGGACAGTGTGCAAGCTCCCTGTGAGGACTCTGCACTCCTCTGTAATAAGTTGGGCCATTTTCTGTTTGTCATTTATCATCTTGGCATCCCGATAAATTTTCCATTGGCCCTCGACGTACCATCAATTTGGCTCGCCGGCTACTGGAGTGGGGTCATCATTGCGTGGTGCAGGTATGGACTCCGAGCTAGTTTCCTCATCAGACGAGGCTGCTTGGTCATTCTCCCCATAACTTGTGGTTGATTTAGCACTAGACCCTGCAGCATTGGCAGACTCGGATCCTGAAGGATGGGCAGACTTGGAGCCTGAAGCATGGGCAGACTCGGATCCGGACATAGACCCCTCTGAACTGGAAGCAGCCCCAGTTGGTGATCCGATTAGTGTGTGCTCCTTATCAGACTTGGAGACAGTGACTACGTCGGGAAACACCTTCTGGGGGTGCCTCGAGTGCCTCGAGGTGCAGTGCGAGAAGTTCTAGGGTTGAGAGGAACATATGCTGGATCTGTTTCGGTGTCTTTGTCCTCATCGATTAATCGGAAACTAGGGGCAACAGACTTTGACTTCCCCCATTTTGAGTAAGTGACCATCTTCTTGGGTGCCATCGTACCTGCGGGATCAATATTAGTGCCCAAGACTAACCATACACAACAAAAAAAGCTTTTAGAATTGGCTACGACCCTCAACTAAGTCCAAATTTCTTTTTCCAGACAGATGCTACAGTGGTCATCCACGGAGGAAACCTACAGTCCGTAGACTGATCTACGGTCCATGGATCTCTTCCGTGGATCAGGGAGCCATCAATATAGGTCGCAAATGGAAACCACGGACGTGCAGAACGGTCCGTGGATGGAACTACGGACCGTAGTCCACATCCGTGGTTTCACACTTTGTGAAATTCTTCATCGGCATCCATTCACGAACCTCATCTACGATCCGTAGATGGATCTACTTTCCGTAGACGGGGTATCATGTATGCCATCTGTGCCAGGTATCATACCTTTTTGGCCTTATTTTTCAACATTAACATAATCTGATCATGCATTTACAACATTAAATTATGCTAGTTTTTCATTCTTAGGATTCCGACTGATCATTTTACCAAACAATTTAGACTAGTTGTGGAACCCTAAGTCGAAACTAACACATAGATTTACGATTACATACAATAATGCTACACAATCACTATCTATCGTTCCAAGGGCATTGTACTTTTCAACTTTATCATGCAATTTCATCTAGCAATTACCCAAGGTCAAGACCCAACTCCTGACTTTCTATATTCAATCTATAAATCGAAATTCAAAGTGAGGGAAAATTCTATTACCTTACAAGCAACAGGGAGTGGGGTGATTTCGTGACGACACTAAGCTTAGCAAGATCAAGGAGTCACCTCTTCGTTACTAACCAAACACCAGACCCTTTTTGTGGACTATGGAATGAGTTGTATTTGAAATGGAAGGGAAGTTGGGGAATTATGGAAGGGATGATATTATGGGGGAGATATGGAGTGATTTAGGGGGGTTATGGGGTGGTTGAAACGGTTTTGGGAGTAATGGAGGGAATAGGAATGGTTTAAAAACAAATGGGGGTTTTTAAATAGGGGGTCCGGGTCGGGTCAG
>NW_006238991.1:1968028-1968250 GCF_000226075.1 Solanum tuberosum | reverse complement strand
GTCCATGAGTTAAACGCGGACCGTCGATGGGGTCCGTAGACCTCTGCACTAGACCATTTTCTGCAGATTTTTCGTGGTGTACCTACACATGTAGCAACCAATAGGCAATACTTTTTTTCTTTTTCTTTTTTACATTTTGTGGACACTTTTTAGACACGGACCCTATTCTAATTCTAGCCAACACTAGTACAAAACTAAAACAACTATCAAATTTAATACAGG
>NW_006238991.1:1966872-1967959 GCF_000226075.1 Solanum tuberosum | reverse complement strand
ATGGGGGAGCACTTTTGTGAGCAAAAATGGCCCGGTCCATTTGGATTTGAGTTTGCCTGGAAACAAGCGCAACTTAGAGTTGAATAGAAGCACAAGATCACCAACCACAAATTCTCGCTTTTCAATTCTTTGATTATGATATCTCTTCATCTTCTCCTCGTACAAGGCTGAACTTTCATAATCTTTTAGGCGAAACTCATCAAGCATATTCAAGTCATTCATCCTTTGATTAGATGTGGCGCCCCAATCCAAATTTAACTTTTTCATTGCCCACATAGCCTTATGATCTAGCTCTACTGGTAATTGTCAAGACTTCCCATATACAAGTGTGTAAGGAGACATACCTATGGGGGTCTTGTATGTAGTGCGATATGCCCATAGAGCATCATCAAGCTTCATTGACAAATCCGTTCTATTGGCATTTACAGTCTTTGCTAATATCTGTTTGATCTCTCTATTGGATACTTCAACTTGACCGCTAGTCTGTGGATGGTAAGGAGTGGCTATATTGTGACGGACACCATATTTCTCAAGTAGTACCTTGAACAACTTATTAAAAAAGTGAGAACCTCCATCGCTAATAATAGCCCTTGGTGTACCAAATCTGGAGAAGATATTCTTTTTCAAGAATGCGGTGACACTTTTACCTTCATTGTTGGAGAGCGCAATTGCTTCCACCCACTTCGATACATAATCAACCGCAACAAGAATATACTTCATCCCATATGAGCTCACAAATGGACCCATAAAATCAATGCCCCATACATCAAACAACTCTATCACCAATATAGGATTCATAGGGAGCTCTTGCCTCTTTGAAATCCCTCCTTCTCTTTGGCAACGATCACAAGACTTGGCGAAATCATAAGGATCTTGGTGGATGGTAGCCCAGTAATATCCACACTGCAAAATCTTATGTGCATTCCGAATGCCACTATGATTCCCACCAATGGGTGATGAATGGCATGCTTCAAGTACACTCAACATCTCAACCTCAGACACACAACGACGAATAATCCCATCCGCACAACTACGATACAAATAAGGTTCATCCCAAAAGAATTTCTTCACATCATGCATAAACCTT
>NW_006238991.1:1964723-1966590 GCF_000226075.1 Solanum tuberosum | reverse complement strand
CATCAAATACCTTAATGCAGAATGGTCAGTATGCACTATGACCTTGGTACCAAGCAAGTATGATCAAAATTTCTCGAATGCAAACATCACCGCGAGAAGTTCTTGTTCTGTCACAGTATAATTCTTCTTGGCCACATTTAGAGCTTTGCTAGCATAGTAAGTAGGGTGAAGAATTTTCTCTCGCCTTTGACCCAATACTACACCAAGTGCCACTCCACTTGCATCGCACATTACCTCAAATGGTTGTCCCCAATCCGGTGAAATAATGATTGGTGTTGTAACCAACTTCTTCTTCAACTCTCCAAATGCTCTAAGACAATCATCATCAAAATAGAATTTACAATCCTTCTCGAGTAGTTTGCACAATGGGTGTGCAATTTTGGAGAAATCTTTGATGAACCTCCTATAAAAACCTGCGTGCCCAAGAAAACTTCTAACACCTTTTACAGAGATGGGTGGTGGAAGCTTTTCTATTACCTCAACTTTAGCTCTATCAACCTCAATACCTTTCTCTGAAATTCGATGACCCAACACTATACCTTCTTTCACCATGAAATGACACTTCTCCCAATTCAGTACCAAGTTGCAGTCTTCACACCTTTTAAGCACCTCGGCCAGATGATCTAGACAACGATCAAAAGACTCACCTGCAACTGAAAAGTCATCCATGAACACTTCAATAGTGTCCTCCACCATATCAGAAAATATCGACATCATACAGCGCTGGAAGGTAGCTGGAGCATTGCATAATCCAAATGACATCCGTTTGAAAGCAAGAGACCCATATGGGCTAGTGAATGTGGTGTTCTCTTGGTCTTCTGGAGCTATAGAAATTTGATTGTAGCCCGAATACCCATCAAGAAAACAATACCAATCCTTTCTTGCAAGTCTATCCAGCATCTGGTCCATGAATAGCATAGGAAAGTGGTCCTTTTCTGTCCACGCATTCAGCTTCCGGTAATCCATACAAACTCTCCATCCAGTAACAGGCCTCATTGGAACAAGCTCATTTCTTTCATTTGGAACCACAGTCATACCACCTTTTTAGGCACACACTGCACAGGACATACCCAACTACTGTCTGCAATGGGATAAATAACTCATGCGTCCAGCCATTTAATGATCTCCTTTTTAACTACTTCTTGCATAGGTGGATTTAATCTTCTCTGGTGCTCAATACTGGGATTATGATCTGGCATGAGTTGGATTTTGTGAGAGCAAATACCGGGAGGGATACCAATAATATCTGCAATAGTCCACCCAATAGCTCGCTTGAACCTCTTTAACACAGTCACCAAGAACTCTACTTGTCTCGTGTTCAAATCTACCGCATAGATGACCGGCAAAGTATTCTCTTCGCCCAAGTATACATACCTCAAGTGCGGTGGTAGAGCCTTAAACTCCAATTTGGTGCCTCCACAATAGATGGTCTTGTGGGTGGGGACTCGCGATTCTTCATGTCTAACTCATACTTCTTTGGTTTGGGCCGGTATTCACACCTATCGAGTGCGGCTACCAACTCATCATACTCTTTAATGCCATCACTATCGAAATTCATAATAACTGCTGCTAGTGCCTCAACACCTAGTTGCTCTTCAATTTGCACTTCTGTCCCAGTCTCCACTCTGTAAGTTATAGCAGATACTGTTTGGAGCTCACCACTCTGCTTCATGGACCTACAAATATTGAAAGTTGCTTCTTCATTATTCAGTCTGAACTTCATCTGCCCCTTTTCCATATCAACCAACGCACGTCCTGTGGCAAGAAATGGTCTCCCAAGGATGATGGGAACCTCAAAATCAACCTCATAGTCAAGAATAACAAAATCTACCGAAAAAATGAAAGACTCCACTTTCACTAGCACATC
>NW_006238991.1:1926837-1964623 GCF_000226075.1 Solanum tuberosum | reverse complement strand
ATCGTACGGAGTAAGTGGTTCGCCTTGGCTCTGTGTAATTGGCATACACTAGAGTAAAAATCTGAGAGAGACAAAAACAAAAACAAAAAGGTAAAATTAGGAAATATTTGACTAATGTTCAATAATGTAGTTAAAAATAAATCTAAAAGCCAAATTCCCCGGCAGCGGCACCAAAATTTGATACGCTCAAATTACACCTCCCTAAAGAGGTATACGCGATATTTATCAAGTAAAGAACCCAACTTATAGGTTGGGGTCGATCCCACGAGGAAAATGGTTTAGACTTTACTTTTAACCAACAATTATATTCAATTAGCCAAAGTACTTCCGGAAACAAGTAATAAAAATAGGGGATTTTGTAAAACAAATTGTAAGAATTCAGTAAGTAATCAATAAACAAAAGTCAATTTCAGTTGTAATCAAATCGTAATCCTTTCCTAGTGTGTTACATGCAAAGTGATAAGTTAGGTATCTCTAAATCCTTGGTCCGGCATCTAGAGAATTTCACCCCGCACCTTGATCTGGCTACGTTTGTATAATTTACTAACCCTTACCTTTACCTCATATTAGACATCATAATCGATGTTTGGCTTAGTTATTACTTCGCACCAATCGACACTAGCCTATTAGATAGTATCACACTAAATCTATGTTGATAATTTTTTTCTTGTTGATTACCTCATTGATGTTCTAACGCGTGCACTCGTTAAAAAGATTTTTAAACGAAAGAATTATAATGCATGCAAAACACTATTCAAGAATTACTTATTTACTATTCATACTTTGTTAATCGCTCATGGATCCCACAACCCTAGTTGTGAAGTTTAGTTACCCATAATAGCAAGAACACAATTCATACTATTAGATGAAGAAATCATGAACTTACGTAAAGACAATAATAAACCCAGAAATTCACTTTGAATTGCAAAGCCAAAATCTTCAAAACGAACTTAGGAAATCAATAATTGTTAGGTTTTCCAATTGATCTCCCAAGTCACAAAGTAAAACTAGAATAATAATGTCTAACCCCCAAAAACGAGGTGTACATGCCCTATTTATAGAAAAAAAAACCTAAATTAAAAGGGACACAAATTAAGGAAAGTTTGTTCAGGTTCGCGTCTTCAATCCACGATACTGACTTACGGACCGTCGATGGATCTACGGTCCGTAAGTCCCTTCAGTCAGTCAGGACTTAGAAAATATTTCAGCTTCCAAAATTCAGCTTCTCTGAAGCAAACGACGGACTAGCAGTACGGACCGTAGATTGATCTACGGTCCGTCAATCCCCTCTGTAGGTTCATACTTAGAATCTTCACAAATCAGGTACTGGAACACTTGTAGTATCAATCCACGGATACACAGTACGGTCCGTAGATCAACTTACGAACCGTCAATGGACACCGTGGTTCCACACTTGGTCAGATTTCCCTGATTTGTCCTCCATACCTTGCCTGCTGATCTACGGTCATCACCTACGGACTGTGAATGTACCTACGGTTCGTAGATCACCTCTGTGAATGCCTTTCTTCTGCATTTCTTTCCGCTGTCTCTATACTTCCGCGCCTGAACATCTTTCTTTTAAAACATGATAAAAACACATCAGAACCAATATAAAAAGGCCCTAGACACACACAACTTGTAAGTGAAATGTATTAGAAATACCGTAAACTCACAGTATATCACTTAGGCCAAAAGCCTAGGTTGAGGGTGGCTAATTCAAAGGTTACCTTGATCTTGGCCATGGACGGACATTAGATATTGTGCACCTCAACTACTGCAAAATCCATAAGTTTAGGGTGACTATGAAAGAGGAAACCATAAAAAAAAGGTATAAAAAGAGTTGTGTTGAAAAGAGAAAAAGAGAAGATAGAAGAGGATGTGACTTTGTGCAAAAGAAGCAAAAAGATGATAAATAAAAGTGCTAGAAAAAAAATAAAGTGAAAGAAAAAGAAGAAAGTGAAAAATACAAGCGACAAAGTCAAAACTCACATCCATGTTGAAAATAGTCAAGGGAAACAAAGTAAAATGAAAAGATGTCAAAAATAGGTTGAGAAAAAGGTAAAAAGCCAATGTAAAGTCAAGGAACGAAGGAAGTCATTAAAAAGTACCCTAATGTACCACACGTGACCTTGAGGCTCCGTTACAAGCTAAGAAAGTCCAATAGTGTTCCTAGCAACTAGTTTGGAGAGTCTAAGCAGTGAAAATAAGGGCAAGCACTACTAGAAAATAGGTTTGTTGCAACACCAGAAAAATTATTGCCTTAGACTCAAAGAGTGTTGCAATCGCATTATGGCAACAGAAAAGGGTGTGTTACATATAAGCCTATTGCGATATGTCTATAGTAACAGTTTTATGCAACAATTTGTAAACCGTTGCAACACACCTGTCTATAGCAACAATTATTCTTTAGTCTATGACGACACTTTTCTACGGTTGCTGCAAAAGTTGCGAACCGTTGCGGAAGATTTATTCCAACAGTTTGAAACTGTTGCAACCAATCTTTCACAACAAATTTATTATACATCTTGGTCTAAACTATCACAACAGTTCTGCTAAACTATTGCAACTATATTATTAAGCTATTTCAATAGGCTTTTTAATGCTTATTGCAGGCTATTGTAACCATTGTATATATTATCTATTTTTGAAATAAATTATAATACAATGATAGAAAATATTAAATCAATATGTACTTCAACTAGTAGCATCCATATATTAAAGATAAAAACACATGATATTGATTGACAATTCAAGATTTAACATACATTGATGTTCACAAAAATTAAGCCCAAAACTAAAAATAGTCCTAAAATGTTCAAGAGTTAGCATTCATATAAGTTCACAAAAATTAGGCCAAAAAGTAAAAATAGTCCTAGAATGTTAGTAGATATAGATAAACCAATTTTCTTGAAGTAAGGTCTTCACTGCTTTCATCCCAGCTTTGCTCATTTTCTTCACCTACAATTTCAAAAGGATCAACAATTAAGGAAAGAGGAAGTTCAAAAATGTAAAGGGAAAAGAAGTCATACAACTCCTAATTTTAACTCTTTATGGACATAACCTATACTACAACATATCTTCTCTTAAAAAAAGAAAAATACAAAGGGTTATTTCTCTCATACATGGGCCATAGTTTTTCCACATGAAAAGTTTAAGAAAGAAATTGGATGACCCCTTTGTGAAGAAGCAATTGAATGTTTGAATCATATACTTCTCCATTGTGCTTTTACTAGACAGATCTGGACCATGTTTCCTACAATTTTTGGTGTTCACTAGGTCATGCCAGGATGCATAAAACTTCTCAATGCTGCTGGTACAAACAATCTAAATCAAAAGATAATAGGCATTACTGGATTGCTATCCCTGCTTGCTTTTTCTGGTTCACTTGGATGGAGAGGACAATAGGTATTCAACAGATCAAATCCATGTACTTAAAAAATATTTACATATGGTATAAAAAGGCTCATGTAGCTGATTTTATATTGCTATTAGTTCTTTTGTGCTCCTCCAATATTTAGAAGGATGTTCCCCTTTCTGATGTACTTTTTGGAGTACCTTCTTGGTACTTAGTAATAAGATTCTCTACCTTTCCATAAAAAAAAAGATAATACAACATTGACTCAAGGATTACTAGAAAAAGTGCCAACAGGTGTGGAACTTCTGCAAGTCAGGATAAGCTGATATAGTTAAAATATATCATAGATTATCAGTAAATTGTTTTCCTCACAAAACATCAAATAAGAATTCTCTGATTCATAGATAAATGTCCATCTTCAATGAAATGCTTTGAGAAACAAAATTTTGATTCGCACTTTTGTCAAAGAGTCAAATTGTTCCACTTAGCTTCTGTGAAACCCTTGTTAGGGAACAAGCATCTTGAAGCAACGTTAGCGGGTTAGACAGAAGACTTTTTTGAACTTGGTATTTTTGCAGGTAAGACAGTAGATGATGCAAGAAAATTAAGCTAACACCAGTTCCAGATTCAAATTTACTGTTGTCTCTAGAGAAATTATTCAAAAAACCTTTTCTGTAGAAAATTAGACTGGATAAGTTGTCTTCAGATAAAATACGAGGTAACTTCTTACTGCTCATTGCCACGCGGACCTCCAAAACATGACGCCAGAACCTCTTCATTGATAATCTGAGAACCAAACGTGCGACCAACAATCTGCCAAGGGGGAAACGATAATATTAGGCGGTAATCCAGGTAAGTTGATTTCTAATTTACAACGATGGAACAAGAAAACAATTATTATTGAGGTATAGTCTTATTAGTCAGAAAAGGTATGTTGTGTGATCAAGAAACTAATAAACATATCTCAATATGTCAGTACGAGACAAGTATTCCTGAGAAACAGGTATAACTATTTAAAGACACCTGAACATAACAGCCATATGTGATAATAGTAAAAAAGACAGAAAGTAACGTAAATGATCTTGGTATTCTCAATGCTGAATCACACAAAATAACATTCTTAAGATCCAACATTCAAATTGCTAAATGCGCTTAGACAAGTCACTAACAATTGTATCAGAGCTACTGAGTCCATAAAGTAGTAGGCGCAAACAAATAAGAATCATAATATGAAACCTCAATAAATACACCAACAAAAGATATTTCAAAATAAATTATTAGTTTGAATTGTAGAAACAATCAAAAGAAACATTATTGTGGACAATGCATTTCGTGGTAGAATTTTCTGATAAGAAATCAGTCAGAATATTAGATGAAAAGAAGTTGCATACCTGGTAGATCATGGAAATTTCACTTGTGATCGATTCCAAATTAGCCTCGGACATCCCATTCAGAAAACCTGAAAGAAATTGTTTCTTTTAATGGTCCTCAGGTGCAACAAACATAGATCATTTTGAAAAATAAAAGGTTTCAAAGTCCAGCAAAATGAATATATGTATTCCAAATTTAATACCTCTTCATAAAGAAATTGATGTTTTAAGTTTAGTTCAATACTCTTAAACTATGCAAACATCAGTAAACTATGTCCCACTTTCCCTTTGAAAGTAGTTTAGTTCAATACTCGAGAAGCAAATGCATCAACTGTCTCATTACCATCTTCATTTTGGTGCATTTCAATATTCTCCATCTCAGCCTATAATGCAATTTTATTTTAAAAAAGAAGAGAATTCAAGTACACATAGTAGCTGCGACCTGAGGGCAACGATCTACCATAGTTGCAGAGCCTAGCCTGAATTTTTTTCAAATGAGTACATGTACAAGGATCTGAGATACACACACAAATTGTCTACAAACTGGCACATACAACAACGGTTCATCTGTGTCAGCAATAGGTCAACCCTTTAGTGCTAAAGATTTATCGTTTCCAACCGGTCAACAATTTCACTAACAAATAAGAGTCATAATAATGTCTCAATTTAAGATGGCACACTATAAGAGAGCAATGATTAAAAGACTAAATTTTCACAACCAAAGCATTTTTTCAATACCTACGGTGACCATGTCCATCGGACCTTGCATGAGAGGGATCATCACCCTCTATTCTAGACCTCTTTTTCTACCTAGACCCTTCCTTGAGTTTCCCCTCCTCAATTTGTTGAGCGTACACCATAAGACGTGAGATATCCATATCATGGAGGAGCATTGTCGTACGACATTCTTTTTCTACCATGTCGGACACGCCTGACAAAATCCTGCTCATCTTTGCCCTTGAATCCGCTACCATAGATGGAGCATACTTGGGGAGTTGGGTGAACTTTAGAGAATATTCCTTAACTCTCATACTTCGTTAATGAAGGTTGATGAACTCTTGCACCTTTGCTTCCCTCAACTCTAATGGAAGAACATATCAAGAAAAGCAGATTTAAACAATTACTACTCTACGGGACCTGCTCCTACCGGCGTAGCCTCTTTTCATTGATCATACCATATTTGTGCAACATCCCTTAATTGGTAAGCGGCTAACTCCACCTTCTACTCCGGAGTCACCCCCATAATAACAAGTACCTTATAAACCTCGTCGATAAACCATTGAGGGTCCTTCTCTATTTTGGAGCCATAAAATTTTAGAGGGTTCATGCGTGCAAAATCCCTCATCCTTGAAGCGGTTGTACCCACAATTGGGTTCACGGGGGCTACCACTCCTCTATTGGAATGAGCCGTCACAACTTGTGGCAATACTAGGAGAACCAACCTAAACTCTGCATGGGTCACATTCTCACCTACAGGGTCAATTGGAGCTTGAGGAACCTCTTGCTCCACATAGTCTTTTTCATTCCTTCTAGCATTAGCCCTCCTAGTAGTCATATCCTGAAAACAAATGGGAACGGATTAGAATAAAGACCTAAAGAGTTAAACTCTATGGCATGACTTAGAGAAGTGAAGAAGTGAAGTTTCCTATACATCTAATAGCCTCTCATTCATAAATGTTGCGTGCTTCACATTTATGAACAAGTCTCTACTAGACGTGGTTTGAGACATCCTAGAACCGTTATATACCTTATGCTCTGATACCAAATTTGTCATGACCTAGGGGTACTACCTAGATGTAACACGGCGTATAAGACTCCGAAAATCCTCATACAAGCCTCTTAGCATATCATAACATAAGATAATAGAAAATGGTGTGGAAATTTAAAATATTTTAGCAATACAATCAAAGTCTCATAAAACAAAGCGGAAGTCTTACACTTGTCTCAAACTATCTAATTCTTAAAAAGAGTTAGGGATATAGCCCATACAAAAGTCTAGACATAAAAGAAAGACATAAAGGAAAGGTGGTCAAATCCTCGATGCTGTGAAGACTCACCAAATCTTCACTTGCTTGTTCCACTAAGATCCTACCCACAGGAATGGAAGTCAAGACCACCGGACCCTACATTTGAAAATAATATAGGTAAGAGTATGAGTTAGTACAAAAATGTACTAAATATGATGGCTAGAATAAATCATCAACATAAGCAAATCATAAGTGTTAGTGAACATAAGACATATACCATAATCATAAGAAATACATCATAAGACATACACTATAAGAATAAGAGATAACAACATAGTCATAGGCATAATCAATGCATCTAGATCACTATAAGTCATAAGCATGGTTAATACACTTAAATCATCATGACATAAAAGAATACTTCATAAGTAACCTTAAGGCAAACTTGTGCAATGCATGGATAAGACCCCATAAATCTCACCCATGCTAAGTAAATCTCCTTAGGTCATCAATCATATCTAACATCTTTAATTCTCATTCATAACTTGATTCTCATAGACAAGGGGAGTCACCTCTAGTGATGCATGTATTGGAAGGGCCTTTCAAGCTACAATCCCAACTAGTCGTTCTTATATTTCATAGTTCATATTATTCTTACTTTACTCTGAAGACATGGGAACTCACCTCTCTATGTCTATTATAAAGGCTAATGGGTATTCACCTCTTGTCTTACAAGGATAGTCATAGGTATTCACCGCCATGACAATTTTAGGGTATCATGGGCATTCGCCTCCATGTCAAACATTATATGATATTGGTATTCGCATCCATGTCAAACATTATATGATATTGGGATTCGCCTCCACATAATCACATAAGGATCATAGGTATTCGCCTCCATGATCATGAATAAAAGCTAATGGGTAATCACCTCTTGCCTTGCTTTAGTAGTTATAGACTAAGGGTAGTCACCTCACACTTCTCATCACATGACATGGATAATCACCTCATGTTTATCGTCTCTTCCATACAAAATTAGGAATGTGGGAACTCACCTCACATCCTACTCTTATGAAGGTATTGGGGAGTCACCTCTAACCTCATGTCATTTTATAGTCTTTTCACTTAGATTCATCTTAGGTGAGCAAAGCCTTTCAACCTAGAATCATTCTATGTGAGAACACCTTTCACATCCTGTTCATTATGTTTTCATGAGAATAGCCTTTCAATAAACAAAACAACAATAACATAGTCATTAACACTTCACACTCAAAGAATCATTAAAGTATTTACACAGATTCGATAAGAACATGCATACATTCATAACATAGGTCAATGTGGGTAAACCTTTCACAACAACACCGTATACAATTCAACATTCATCAAGTAGCTTCCCTCTCAAAGCCTTACTAATCTTAACTCATCATGTTAGCTTTAGTCTCAAGCCCTACTAGTCATAATTCAACATATAGCTTTATTCTAAAAGCCCTACCAAAATTCATTCATCATCCATGCCTTAGTCTCAAGACAATTCTAATCTCAAATCTTACAATTAATAATTCATCATACATACTTGATTGTTGTCAATTCATGTCTAAAAGTTTTTCTATTAAGTAATTCATATCTATTTACTTCAATTTCAAGTAATCTATATATTGTAATTCATCAATCTTAGAAGATCACATCTAATCCCTCAATTTCCCCTTTCATGGAAACTTGATCGTTGTCAATTCATGTCTAAAAGTTTTTCTATTAAGTAATTCATATCTATTTACTTCAATTTCAAGTAATCTATATATTGTAATTCATCAATCTTAGAAGATCACATCTAAGCCCTCAATTTCCCCTTTCATGGAATGAAACCCAAGTACATCAAATTCACTCTTAGAATCATAGGTTAATCATGAATGCATATATAATCATACTAAAAACATGTATTTCAATCATAAACAATCATAATCCACCCCATTTGATCATAACCCATAACATTAGAAGAAACCCTAGTTTAACTTGGGGAATTCTTCTTCTAAATTGGGAAAACATAGAGGCTTCATGGATGAAAGGGATCCATGAATGAATAATCCATCACACCTTGATTACGAAGCCTTCCAAGCTTGAAACATTGGAGCCTTGACTTGACCTAGGTTGACTCTTTTCTTCTTCTTCTTCTTCACTTTCTAGAGAGAGCATTTTTTAGAGAGAATTGGGTTTCTTTTGGGGGTCTTGAAATAATAATTTGGAAGACTTAGTTTTAAGGCTCTAAAGTATTATATAGGTAGTCTATATTAGGGTAAAACGACACCACTTAATCCTCAATTTAAACCGGAAAGACTCATCAGTTCCCAACTTAACCGCATAAAACCAACTCACTGCCTCAGCCACGAGACTCTGACGACGGGGTGTAGGTCGACCTACTGCCTATGCTGGCTGGGCATGGTTTGGTTCTAGGGGTTGGCAAGGCAGGCTTTGATCCACAGACCCCTACCACGAGGCATGGACCCATCCACGGGGCATGGGTCCAGCCATGGTTATTGGCTTAGGCAGTTTTCTTGGGCAGTTTACTTTGGTTCTCATCCACGAGGCTTCCCACGGAATGTGGATGGCCCTCGTGGGTGACACCTTTGTGCTCTATCATGCTAAACCCTATAAATCATATTAAACTTCCCTCGTAGGGTTTTACAATCATATTTGTTATAGTGTAATTTTACGGCTCACAAAGAAATATCATATAACCAGAACTTTTTGTTGGCTCCTTCTTTTTGAGATATTTGTTGATGATTCTATTTGTTGTTCTTGTAAATTATGAACCTTATAAACTACACTCTGAATATTATTTTTCTACAATTTAAAAATCTTATTATTTTTTTTATCGGATTTATCTAAAATATGTAGATGTTAGATAGTGGTCAAATGTTTCGTCAACACCAACATTTAAAAATAGTAGGAAAAAAAATCTAAACAACACCCTATAAAGTGATATTTATTTAAATCATCATCAACAAATTATACATTTATTTTATATGAACCCTTTTATTTGTTGATATTATATAGAAGCATAAGTGATTCAAAAGTGTCAAATACAGTTAGTAAGAAGGGTCCTTATACAAATATACATCTTCACTTTATTTTTTTATTTTTTTGCATTAATTTAATGTTCTATGGCATGTTGCCTATCTTGAATAATTTGTATTTGTTCCTTTTTCAAACTTAATAACACTATGAAAAAAATTATTGAATTTGCAAGGTCATGTTGATGTGCCTTCATCAGTCTCTTTCATGTCTACATCTGATTACACTACTATGCAGAGCTATACCTCGATGACCCTACAACATAACCCTGCTTCACAAGGTCATGATCCTGAACTGCCTTCACAGGTAGATGATCACCGGAGGCTCATCATTGAACCTGAGGGGTTTGGGTATGATTTATATATTTTTACATCTTATAATAATGTTAGTTTTCTAATTTATAAATTTGACCTCTGAATATTTTAATTATTATATTGCAGGTTTAATCCACGCCAAGAGACTGCGAAAATCCTTACATATACTATTGGAAAGTTTTTTATTGATGCATACTTGACATGGGGTGATATTCCACAAACAGTTAGGCAACAAATTTTTAATGAGTTTAAGGTAATTATGAATTTATTATTTAAATTCAAACTATATATATTGTTATTCATTTCTAATGTGAGTCTTTTTAAAAATAAATCCAGGATAAGTGTGTATGTCTTCCCATGCATATCAAGCAGATCACAATTAATTTTGAGAAATGGGAGAGTCATATAATATAAGACTCCTTTTATAATGGTCACAAAAAAGGTAGAATTCCCAAGTGGTGTAACCCAAATATTTGGGAAGATCTATGCCGACAGTGGAGTAACCATAAGTTATTTAAGAACATAAGCGAATAGACATCTAGTTAATCTTTCTGCTCACCTTTGTTGCTTTTTTATTATTCCATATACAAGCTCAAGTACTACACTAGTTCCTTTTTGTTCTAGTTCGAGACACTTAGCATTTAAAATGTAGGTTAACAAATCAGATACTAATCATGGTGGTGTCTATACTCTTTCCTCCTTTTTTTCTTTTAGTTATTATTGGGTTATTTCCCAAGACTCTTGTATTTTTATTTGAATAAGATACTCCTTCACTAGATTTTGGGAGATGGATAATAATATTTGAATGTTTTCGGACGTGAAGTCATTTTGTGCTATCATTGTTCATAGCGGATATTTTATTTTGGTTGGTAGATTGCTTAATGAATTACATAATTAGTGGGATGCTTCTATTATATGGGATATTTAGCAAATTTTTTTATTAATGTTTTGTATCTAATAATATTAGTATTAGTTCACTTTGCATGGGTGGTTGCTTGCTGAGTGTGAACTACGATGAATGATGCACAAACTTTAATTTATTTTCTATTTCATGATAAGGAATAACTTTCAATATTCCTTACACACATGTTCATAAAGGTTGAAAATATACCCCCAAATATCACCATCCATGATCCAACTGATTAATAAATATATTGAAAAATATTAAACATCAAATAAAATTAATGCATCTCAATAAAAAGAAGTTTAGGATGTCAAAATTGAAGCAATAATTATGTCCCATGTTTTTCCCTATCAATTAAGCAATATATTTTGAAATCAGCTTTCACATTTTATTTATATAGTATTAATGACAAAATAATATTCTCATATTTACAAGACTAAAATAAATAATGAAGACAAAGGGAAAATCATCCTTGAAGCTCACATTGAAAGGTGGCTTCAGTGTGCTACAATACAAACCCCTTGACTAGCCCTTTAATATAACACAATTAAACTATATTACTCTATTTTATATGAAACTCCTTAAAATTAATAAGATTTTATTAGAGTCAAATTAAAAAATCAAAAGAAGGCTAAGTTCATATGGTTTGAAGAGTGTGAAAAAAGTGTTCAAAAGTTGAAGGATAGACTTACTTCGGTTCCAGTATTGACCTTATCGGAGGTGACAAATGGTTTTATCGTTTATTATGATGCATCGAGAATTGATCTAGTGTTTGTGCTTATGAAAAATGGGAAAGTTATTGCCTATACCCCAAGGAAACTTATAATCCATAAGAAAAATTATCCTAATCACGACCTTGAGTTAGCGGCAGTCATTTTTGCCTTAAAGATTTGGAGACACTATTTGTATGGAGTACATGTAGATGCGTTTACCAACTACAAGAGTTTGCAATAATTGTTTAATCAGAAAGATCTAAATCTTCGCCTAAGAAGGTGGCTTGAGTTATTGAATGAATACGACATGAGTGTTCTCTGTGACCCTGGAAAAGCAAACGTGGTGGCAGATGCTCTTAGTCGATTTTCTATGGGTAGTGTCTCCCATATTGAAGAAGAAAAGAAAGTGTTTGTTCAACATGTTTACGTGTTCAGTTAGTGGATTCCACTAGGGGTGGTGTTATGGTTCACAGTGGTTCTGAATCATCTTTTGTGGCAGATGTGAAAGCAAAGCAAGGTCTTGATCTAATTTTGGTAGAATTAAAAGAGGTGGTGCTTAAGAAATCCGTTGAGGATTTCTCTCAAGAGGGAGATGGTGTACTTAGTTACCAAGTTCAATTATGTGTTCCAAATGTGGATGACTTGAGGCAACAAATTCTAACAGAAGCCCATAGTTTGCAATATTCCATACACCCGGGAGCCACCAAAATGTATCGTGGTTTATGGCAGGTCTATTGGTGGAATGGGATGAAGAAGGATATTGCGAGATTTGTGGCGAAGTGTCCAAATTTCCAACAAGTGAAAGTTGAGCATCGGAAACGGGAGGTTTGTCCCAAGTTATTAGCATTCCTACTTGGAAATGGGAAGACTTTAATATGGACTTTATTGTGGGTTTGCCTCGCACCCGGTGACAACATGATTCGATTTGGGTGATAGTATATCGGATGACGAAATCGGCTCATTACCTTCCTGTTAAGGTTGCCTACTCAGCGGAGGACTATGCCAAGTTATACTTTAGAGAAATGGTAAGGTTGCATGGAGTTCCTTTGTCCATTATTTCCAATTGTGGTACCAATTCACTTCACAGTTTTGGAAATCATTCCAAAGGGGTCTTGGTAGAAAAGTTAAGCTTTGCACAAACTTTCATCCCCAAACTGATGGGCAAGCGGAGCATACTATCCAATATTTGGAAGACCTGTTAAGGGCTTGTGTGATTGATTTTAAGGGTAATTGGGTTGTCAATTTGCCATTGATTGAGTTTGGTTACAATAACAGTTATCACTCAAGTATCGATATGACTCCATTTGAGGACTTAATTCGTAGGAGATGTAGATCTCCCATAGGATGGTTTTAGGTGGGTGAAGTTGCCCTAATAGGTCCAGATTTGGTACATGACGCCATAGAGAAAGTTTGACTTATAAGGGAAAGGTTGAAAACGGCTGAAATTCAGCAAAAGTCATATGCCGATGTAAGAAGAAGGGATCCTGAGTTTGATGTTCACGATTGAGTTTATTTTCAAATCTCACCCATGAAGGGTGTAATGAGGTTTGGTAATAAAGGGAATCTTAGTTCCCGGTATGTAGGCCCATATTAGGTTTTGAGATGTGTTAGTAAGGTTGCCTATGAGTTAGACTTGCCGAATGAGTTACTGTTAGTGCATCTTGTTTTCCATGTCTCTATGCTTAATAAGTGTGTTGGGGATCTGACATTCATAGTTCCCCTAGAGGGTTTGGGAGTTGATAAAAGTCTTTCTTATGGGGAAGTTTTGGTAAAGGTTCTAGACCGACAAGTAAATGAGATTAGAAATAAAGAAATAGCTTCCATGAAAGTGTTGTGGAGGAATCAGTTAGTGGAGGGTGCTACTTGGGAGCCCGAAGCTGATATCCTCATCTTTTTCCTTCTACTCCTATTCTAGCTTGAGGTAAAGAGTTCCTCTAGGTTTGTCCTTGTTTTGGGAGTTATGCATGTTCTTGAAAAACTTGTGTTTAAAAAAAATAGTTTATATGATTAATGTTCCTCATGTTGTTGTGCATTGAGTATGAGTTGCCTATAGACTTCATGATATGAATTGATGAACATACTTTTGCTGTGCTTTTAGAGAACAAATTGCATATGAGCTCCATGAGATTGTGTTGAACATGCTTTTAGCTTGGAGAAGGTACTTCCCCCTTAAAAATGAGTAATTTTGAAAATTCATGCATATTGGGTTGATAAATGTAGTTGCTACTTCCTTCTGATGCATTGAGTATGATTAGCTTGGAGGTGATGTTTCCTCCTTGTATATGTTCATTGTATGCATCATGGGCGGATAGAGTTAGTTTCACCCCTCTTATGATGTTTTAAGAATGTCCTAGATTTGGTTCAATAATTACTCCTTGTTCACATGCTTTGCATTGTTAGGTTGGGTTGTTAATTTCTTTCCTAATCTTTTAGAACCAGTTTGAATCTCATTCTAGGACCAATAATCCCAAGGGGAGATATTGTAACACCCCGAAAGAGAAAGAGGACACCATAGCAGATTTCAGCTTTTCCAGGTGCCATCCATGATGGCCAACCAAGGTCCGTGGGGTGAACCACAGACCGTAGGTGAGTCCATGGATAGGCTACACAAAAATAGTGCCCAGGCAGGATCCATGGCAAGGACACATGAATCCTCGATCGTTCCACGACTCGTGGATAGGGGAACCGTAGGTCGACCAAACTCCTCTGACCACCATCAACAGTCCACCAGGATGGGCCATGGATCAGACCACGTTCTATTGACTGGGGTCCGTAGGTGGAAGGTCGGTGACAGCTGACAGTTGTTACAGGGGAAGTTGGGTCTTTTCCTAATTAATTAGTTCCTATACTACCTTGTTTTACCCTACACTAAGACCCCTATATAAGTATTTTCAACATCCAAATTAGCTCATTTACTTCATTCTTCCAAATTCACAAAAGAAAACCAAATCTCCTCTCTAAATATTTCTCTCTCTAGAAACTTGAAGAAGAAGAAGATTCAACCTAAGGTTTTAAGTCAAGGTCTCAATTCTTCCATTGAATGCTAGATTTTGGATTTAAGGTATTATAATTTTCATCGATGGATTCCTTTCATTCATGGGGTTCTGTAATTCCTCTATTTCTGAAGGTAGATTTCCCCCAATTAAGTTAGGGTTTTCTTTAATTATCATGTGTTATCTGCATTATTGATTTAAATGATTAAATTATGATCTCTTATGCATGGATTGATGAAATACTATGATTTTATGATGATTTCCCCATGAACCCATGTAATCCCCATGTTTTTTTCAGCATATGAATCATATGGTGTGGAATTTTTATCTTCAAGGAAGAGTTTTATGAAATAAAGTATGTATTGCAAGCTTTACATGTATTTATGATGAAATCCATATCTAACCCATGTTTATTGAAAGTGGGTTTTGAACCTCAAGAGGTAAATTATGGACTTATGCATTTTCTTATGAAATCTATGCAAATGTTTGAAGGGCGCTTTGAGAGGTACCAATGATGATGTTGTGTTGTGAAAGAATATTCTCATAAACACATAATAGAATGATGTGAAAGTTTTTCTCACATAGAAAGGAATCTTAGGTTGAAAGGTTGTCTCACCTAATTGAATCAAAGAGTAAGAACTATCCTAATGAACTACCATGGAGTGGTTTTCCAAGGGCACCTTTCCATGATTAATGAAGTCAAGTAAGAATTGACTATTCCATGGGATTAATGCTTAGCACCGAGAGGATATTGATAATTGGATGTAAGCTCTCCCGTAGTGGGGACCGGGTTTCTAAAAACAATCTCATGATATGGAAGCTCCCTCGCTAGAGGCCGGGTTTCTAGTAGAAATATCCTTATCCCTTAATTATGTGCCCCCATATGTTGATTCTCTAGTGGATCCACTTAAGCTAGAAGTTCATGGTTCTACATTGGCAAGTAGGACAACCCTTTTCAGTGTGGGAGACACCAGGGGATCATGTTATAGCTCATATGGTCTCTATGTCGATTAAGGCTAATTCCCCACAAGTAATAATGAACTAAGGTTACTTCAAGAAGTATCACATATGTGTTCAGAGGTTTTAAAGATGAAGTTACCTTGCATTGACCATGAGTTATTACTTATGTTTTCTAACTCTTCTATATCATGTTTTAGCTCGGTCAATTTCATGTCATAAAATGAAATGTCCCTTTTAACATGATTAATATATTTTATGCATGGCTATCATACTTGGTACATTGTTTTGTACTAAGGCATACTCTTGCCTACATTTCCCCCAAATGTAGGGTCTGACATTTAGGCTCAGCAGCTTCTTGGCTAGAGGTTGACTGGAGGCATTTCCAGCTTTGGTGAGTCCTCATGCATCGAGGTTGGACTTTCACTGTTATAGTTTTTTTCATGTATTTCTCTTTTGGACATGATGTATGGGCTAGGCCCAATTTCATTCTATTGTGTTAGATGGCTATGATGAGACACGTGTATTAGACTTCCGCTTTGCTTTTACAAAATGTTTTGTACTTGGACTATAGTTTTACTCTATTGTTATAATTCTTATGTTATGAGAGCTAAATGGCTTGTATGGAGTCCATATATGATGATTTATTGTTGTTCTGTATATTTGAAGGATCAATATTAAGACAAGGATGAAATCACACAAAAAGAGGCTAAAAACATGTAAAAGAGCAAAGACGTGAAGTTGATGCTCACCAAAAGGCACTTCGCGAAACGGCGAGTGTGTTGAACCTCACCGAAAATTATAGAGTCTTCGACTAAAATGCTCAAGGTATGCCAGTGAAAAGATAGCCTAAATGTCAAGCCGCCAAACTCTGTCTTCAAGATGACGGTTGCTCACGAAAAAATGACAAAACATTGGGGCTAAATTGAAGGCCAAAAAGGCGAGCTTGGGTGATGATCGATGACTAACCGAATGTGAACGAAATGATCCATCGTGCTCATCAACTACGGCTTAAACACAACTATCAAGTGGCTAGAAGAAGATCAAGTCGGAGAGCCCAACTAACACTGCTAACTCGGACATTAATGAAATTTTGGCTAAGTTTTGGGAAAAATATAAATAGCCAAAAAGAGAGAAAAATAAATATCTGATCATACATTTTGGATTAGAAAATTCTGAAATTTATGTATACTAGAACTTTCTATTTTCTTGAGTGAGAACCAAGCTTGAAACCCATCTTTTTGGTAGAATTCAGAAGTGGATCTCCTAAATTGAAGTTTTAAATCAACAATCAGATTGTTGAGAATATTTTCGACGCATTTTATTTTACATTTTACATGATTGGCTAAAACCCTTATTTTAGGGGTGTGAAATTGGAATTCGGTTTTGATTAAATTGGTGGAATAGTATGTATTGCTCTATTCTATTTTAATTTTTATGGATTTTAATTGATTATCATGTGTTAATGTAACACCTCACAAGATGGAAATTCCAAAGGAAAAGGATGAGAAAATTATCAAATGCCTCCCTAACCTATAGTCGAATTCTCAACTACACACTTATATTCTACGGATGTCCTATTACCCCCTTAAACTATTTTAAAGCGGAATAAATGCACCCTTAAGTGCTGACATGGCGCAGAGAGTGTGTTCACTATCTTAAAGGCATGTGAGAGATAAAGAACTGATCAAAAAAATATTTCAAAAATATTTTAACTTTTTGTTAAATACATTTTCCAACTTTTGCCTTTAATTTTATTTTCTTTACTTTTTTGATTTCTTTTTCCTTTATTATTTTTCCTCCTCTCTCTCTCTCATCACTCAACACCCTCCCTACCTATACCTCTCCATCACCAATGTTGAACCACTATGGCAGTCCGATCTCCTCACCCATCTTCTAATCCATTTTTATAATTTGTCTCACAATTACTCACAACCATTAACCATCAAAATCACCAAATAATAATTAAAACTATAATTTATGTAGTAAAAAAATAAATTAAAGTCATTAATTTCTTGCTCAGACAAAATTTATCAAGCTTCAAATCTTATATTTGTCTTTATTAACGTCCGATGAAGAATCTAAACTACACACAATAAGAATTTCAAGTTGAAGCAAGCAACAATCAATTGATTCTACTCAATCCCAATAATTTAGTGATTTCTTCTAGTGTAGAAAGCCTAAATCCTCCACTATTTAAGAAGAAATAAAAGGGTGTATTCATCCTCAATCATAAGACTAGTAGCAAGAACTTCAAGCTTAAGATTGGTATTACAATTGTGGAATTTGAGTGGAAGAGCTGAAAATGGAAGTTTAAATAGTTAATAAAGTAATTGTTGTGGTGTTGCTGATGAATATTGATATTTAATTTGTGGGTTATAGAAGGATGGAGTGGGGGTGGGGAGTGATTAGAGAGGAATGGGGTGGAGAGAGATAAAGGTTTTGGGGAGTTACAGGTAAAGAAATTGAAGCATATATTATGAAAAGTGAAGAGAGGAGAAAAAAAAGAAGAAGAAACGTAATTACTTTTTACTTTATTTTTTTATTAAATTATATGTGTGATATTTGACAATTGGCAACGCGTGATGCACACTACATGGAAAGAATGTGGTTGTGTAGTTTTAGGGTGGTTTATATTCCGCTTTAAAATAGTTTAAGGGGGTAATAAGACCTCCGTAAAATATAAGTGTGTAGTTGCGAATTCGACTATAGGTTAGGGGGTCTTTTGGCCATTTTCTCGGAAAAGGATAGTGCAAAAATCTATCTGAGAACTGGTTTTTACGAGTCCAGCCTATAGATCGTAGGAAGTCCTACGGGCCATTGGAAGGAAACGTAGAACTAAGGTAGATTTTTTTTTGTAAAACTATGTTTCAGTACGTCATTTGATGGTTGACCAGGACAGCCTGTCAACCTTTATATGAGTCATAATAGGTCTCGTAGGTGAGTTCCAGACTTGATGAAATTTTGAGGGTTAAGTTGGTTTCTACCATTTGTGTCTATAGCCTGTAGGAAGACCTATGAATCGTTGACATGTTTCTTCAAAGTTGGTCCAATTTTAAAAGTTTCTATACTTTTCTGCTATTGACCAGTACGGACCGTATGTCCAAACCGTAGAAAGGGGTCGGCAGATATTTTAAGGGGCTTTAAAGTCTTTTTCCTATGTGATTAATGCCTTAACTACGTCGATTTGGTCCTAATCCTAAGCTCTATATAAGTCTTTTAAGCCCTACAACTACCAATTCTAAATCATTCATTAAAACCCTAAGTACTCTTCAAGTTCACCCCCTCCAAATTCCTCAAATTCAAGAAAGAGAAAATTAGGGTTTCAAGCACCAATATATCAAATTCACCATAGCAATTGGGAGTTGAACTCTATGGTATAGAATAATTCACTTATGGAGTCATTTCCTCCATAGGGTTCCTAAAATCTTAATTTTTACAAACTAGATTCTAAAATTAAAGTTAGGATTTTATTCATTTTTCAAGGATTGTTTTCAATCATGATTCAATCAATTGTTTTATATATTGTTATGTATGAATTCAAGTAATTATATGTTTTGTTAAAGTTGAATTCGCATGAACCGATGCATGTCCATGATTTTTAGACTATGATCATATGATGAAGCTTATGAACTATGTTAGATGAATTTATGAAGATATGCATGTTCTTTTATGAAATTGATATAAATAATTTGAGGATTCTTTGAAAATAAAGCATCAATGTTGTTGTGAAAGGTTTCCTCACATACTACAAAAAATATGATTGTGAAAGAGTTTTCTCAAAAAAGAATTCATAAGGTTGAAAGGTTTTCTCAACTAAGTTGAATCAAGATTAAGGAGATATTCAAAAAAAAATATTAGCTTGGATTGATTGCTTAATTGTGTCTTTCCATGGATGATTAAATGAATAAGATTAATGACTATTTCATGGTATTTTTGTATTAGCACTGAGAGGATATTTAGATGGAGCCTCTCTTGTTAGTAAAGGTTGGGTCTCTAGTAACAATCTCTTTATCCCATAACTATGTGCCACCATAGGGTGATTGTATCAGATAGACATTAGCTAGAGGATCCACTTTAACTCAGACTCATGATTCTTACCTTGTCAAGTAAGGACATATATTTTTGGCGTGGGATAGACACTGTATTCCCTATTATATCTCACATGGTTTATGTCGGTTACATGGTAAATTTCCCACAATAATAGACTAAGGTTACTTCTAGAGTATCTCTTGAGTGATTTAAAGATGTTTATCTTGCATTGCTCATGATTATGATTTACATTTTCTAACCCTTTTATCTTATGATTTAGCTTGGTCATTGCATGTCATGTAGAGTCCTTTTTGACATGATATCATAACTCTTATGCATTGCTATCATACTTAGTATATTCCATGTACTAATGCATATGTGTGCCTACATCGTTTCACTAATCTAGGGTCAGACGCTCCTACTTCTCTTCTTTTGGTGTTCAAGGATTGGTGAGTCCTTATGTTCCGAGGACCGTGACACTTTTATAACTTTATGTCATTTTAGATTTTAGACTTGCATTTGATGTATGGGTTAGGTCCCAATCACTTATTTTGATGTAATGGATGACTTATTGAGACTTATGTTAGAATTTTACTTTTTTCAAACTCCTTTTATGATATAAGATAGTTTCTTTGAAATCTCTATTTCTATTATGGTGTATGATGTATGCTAATTGGCTTTTGTAGGGCCTCTTGGGGTTCTATAGACTATGTTGCACCCAGTATATACTTTGGGTTATGACAGTTAATTTATGAATTGAGGTTGCATACTTAATTCAACTTTAGATCTTCATTTATTTCTTGAGAAAGAGTATATGATATGGTAATTGATTTAATGCTTGCATATTAGTTTGGAATTCCTTCTTTACTTGAGAAAGATATTTGGGGTTTCACCTCTAAATGCTAGACTGTCTCGAGATAGAATATATATGTTAAGGAAATGAGTTCTTTAGTAAATTATACATAAGAATGTCTGAGAGGAATTCTTTGATAAGCATGTTGTGACTAAGAAATGCAATATGTGTTTGAGATAAACCCAACCTATCCACGTGTAATCAAGGTTATTGATCAATCACATTGATCCACCTTTTGAAATTGATACCTACTTCTGTGCACTCTTAGATTGTCACTCTGCAGGGTTGCTAAACACTTATTTTAGTTTATTTTGTTGAACTTGGTTGATAAACAAATCTTAATTTGATATTTGAAATTTATTCACCTTTGTTACCATCTCTCTACAATGAATTAGGACACAATTTAACTTTGCAATTGAATTCTTTCATATACCCACTCCAAGTGGGACTTGACCCCGGCCTCATATATTGGGTAGTCAGATTGCTAACGACTGCTTATTGTTTAATGAGTTTACAAGTAATTTGAGCGCTATCACTCTGGCTACCAAATGAAAGGCCACAGGCTCAAGGGGCTTATCTAATGATAACAATATCTGAAAAGGTTAAAATTTTACAAATGTATCAAAGAAAACCTATAATCACCTTCTAAATAGAACAAAACCTATTATTTCACTTGAATAACATGCAGAAGATGTTCTAGACCATGATACGAATCGTGGATTATATGCAAGGAATTCTCATATCTCATGGAACAAGTCTAATTAATATGGATCAGTTCTACTATAAAAACAATCATGGTCATTTCAAACCTAAAATATCAATAAACTATATACAGAGGTGTTATCTTAATTGTTGTGTTCTATGGAGTTTTCATGATTGTAAAAGTAACATAAAATATGTAAGTCGGTCTGGTTCAGAAATGCATTGTACGAAGAAGATGAATTCTCAACAAGATCATTAATGAATAAAAATAAGTGTGCAATAGTCAAGGAATATATGATAATTTCGTGATAAACTTTAAGGAAACAAATATGTGCTGAATTGAAGAGTTGAAGTTCGACTACAATATAAATGAATAAATGAGCTTGACTTAAAGAAGGAGTTTCAGTTGAAGTAGAACTCTACGTCAAAAGAATTTGAATCAATGGGGAGTTTGTACATGTGTTGAATTAAAAATATTGAGGTTTGACTACAACACAGAAGAATCAAAGAGTTTGATTTGAACAAGAAGTCTAAAGAGTCAAGGATTTTGAATTGATGGAGTCTTGCTTGAAGTAGAACTCTAAGTCAAGAGAGTTTGAGTCAATGTGGAGTTTGAAGTGAAGACCAACTTTTTGAAGAGTGGTGCTTATATAGAAGCAAAGTCGTTCATAATATTCGTGCACTTATAAATTAAAAATGAATTGGAAAATTGACTTCATAAATGCTAACAATTAATTGAAGGAACACATCAAAGAACCTTGTAATATTACACAATTTACGCATTGTGAATTTTTCTTCGTGATTGAGTTTTGATGTAATCTTAGTTTAGTTAGTTATTAAATGAATTAGAAGTGTTGTCTTCAAGTTGGGATTACTGGAAGTATTGGGAACACATATCTTGAGAGGTATGTGTTGAAGTTTAGGAATTAAAGTTAGTTTTTGGGATTGCAAGAGTTATAATCTGAATTCATAACTTGAAGTTTAGGAATTAGATTTAGTTCTTAAGATTGCAGGAGTTGTAATCTAAATCCATAACTTGAAGTTTAGAAATAGTAGTTAGTTCCTTAGGTTACAAATTTTGTAATCTTAAATTGTCGAGGCTTAGTAATTTACTGAAGTTATAGTTAAATCTTGTAGAGATAAATTTCATGGTGTGATGTCTGAATCATGAGGACCTCTATTTATAGTCATAGAATATAGGAGTTATGATAAGAATATCCTTTGTTAGGCTCATCATCAGATTTAAGTTACATGGTGGAGGAAAGTTATGAAAACAGGTTTCCTTTGGTCAATCAAATTTAAGTGACATGATGATATTTAATTGGCCAGAAAATGTCACTTGTACACGTGACATATTTTTATTTGTCTTTGATTGGGATAGGTATATAATTCCATTTTTACACATGACATGATTCTATTGGCTTCTTCAGTTGACTTGTCGTGACACGTCATTTGACACGTGCACCAATTTGGACCTCTAGGATGAGATGCCATTGGGCGTAAAAAAGTTAGCTTCTAGTCAAATTAAATTAGATTGTAATTAAATTCATATTTATTAGATTCAAATAATTAATCCAACTATATTAATCAACAATATTTATTTAGATGAGTATATCTTGAATCTAATACAATTAGAATCTCCAACAAATTTTAAATGTTACAAAAAACCCCTTCTTCAAGTCTTGTCGAGATATTTTATCTTTTAAGGACTAAAATTGAAGTAGTAACTTGATACTTTAATTGTAATATTAAAAAAAACATAGAGCAATATGGGAACATTTTTGAATTAAATAATGTTTAAAAACTTTTTTTTTGTAATTATGTGACAAGAAATAGAGGCTTGACTTTGTTGAGCATTACATGCTAAATATCATCCCTTTTTCCTTTGTTGTTTTTGTTCATTAGTGCTTCCTTGCAAGGTACCTTACAAAGGTACCACTTCATAATTTGCGGTTAAGAATTATAATGAATCCTTTCTCAGCTTATCAATTGAAGAAGAACATGCCCCTCTATTGGGTCTATAAATATGTGTATGTTTAAAAATATTTTGAAAAAAATCATAACATCTCTAACCATAGCTTTGAGTCTGCAAGGTATATTTTTCTCTCTTCTTTGTGATTTTTGTTATTCTTTGTTATTGTAGGTTCAAGGAAGGAATATTTACATTTTCTGGAGATAGGTTACATAATTGAGTGTTTTTAATCACAACACAAAAATTTGATCTTGAGGTTTGAAGGGATGTGTTTAATGTTTCTGCCTTAAGATCATACTATTGAGGGTTTATGAGATCCTTGATATTTGAACATAAGATATGAAGGGATGTGTTAAACGTTTCCGTCATGCAACAACACATTTTGAGGCTATATGAGATCCTGAATATTTAAGCATGCGGTGTGAAGAAATATGTTTAACGTGTCGGTCTGAGATTTCAAATTTGAGTTTTTGTGAGATCTCAAATACTTGAGTTTAACGTGTGAAGGAATGTGTTTAACACCCCCCTCCTTGAGATTATAAATTTGAGGTTTTATGAGATCCTGAATATTTGAGAATAAGGTGTGAAGAAATGTGTTTAACGACTCCAACATAAGACCACAAATTTAAGGCTTTATGAGATCTTGAGGAATAAAGAATAAAATGTGAAGGGATGTGTTTACCGTCCCTACCTTGAGATAACTAATTTGAGTTTTATGAGATCTTGAATACTTGAGTTTGAGGTGTGAAGGGATGTGTTTAACGTCTCCGTCTTGAGATCATAATTTGGAGGCTTCATGAGATCCCAAATATTTAAGCATAATATCTGAAGGAAAACAAATTTTCCACCTTGAAGCATAAATATTTGAAGATCCTTTCAAGGATATATCCATGAAAAGACCAGCTTAAGGTGCAAAGAGGAAAATTTTGTTCACCTTAAAAATATGAAACCTTAGAAATCTTTTCAAGGATAAATCCATGAAAAGTCCAGCTTAAGATGAAAAAGGACAAATTTTCTCACCTTAGGACATAAAAATTTAGAGATAAATTTATGAATAAAACCGTGAAAACGTCATCTTAAGATGCAAAGGGCAATTTGTTTTTGTCCCCAACTTAAGAAAACTAAATTCAAAGGTAATCTTCCGACGCAAAAAGATTGATACTCATCTCCATCATAAGAAAGATAAATTTAAAGGTAATTTCATGCCACAAAGGGATAAATAGTCGTCCCTGCTTTGAGAAAGGTAAGGCTTGAAGACTAGGTGGATTTGATAACTTCAACTTTCATATTTGGAGAATTTTGAAGACTTCTACATGCATATTTGGAAGATTTAAAGACTTCAACTAGCCGAGTTGGAGGATTTGAATACTTCAACTTGCAGACTTGAATAATCTGAAGACTTCAACCAACATACTTGGAGAATTTGAAGTCTTTAATTAAGAAACATGGAGGATTTAAATACTTAATTCACATCCTTATAAGGTTTTAAGAATTCAATTTGAATACTTGTCTAGTTTGAGACCCTAATTTGCAGACTTGAAGAATTTGAAGATTTTAGTTTGCAAACTTAAAGAATATGAAGATTTGGAATTATGTTGGAGATAATTTTATTTCATAGGGGTTTTCCCCCATCGAGCCATAAATAATTGGTGTAAGTCTGAAGTTTGGTTAAAGAGTAGTGATAGCCTTAACTCTCATGTGAAAGATTAAGTGGGATTATGTATTTTTTGACATCCATGCGACAAAACTTAGAATGTAACTTTAAGCACCTACGTACCCCAGTGAAGAGAATCAAGTTATAACATAGTTATCAAACAGTGATGTTTTAGTGTGTGTCCTAAATTTTTCATAGGCCATCTCTTTAAAGATTTTCAACCTAACAAACATTTTTTAAGGTGTCATGCAGAGTTTATACTCATGTAGGCCAAGAGTAACAAGCAATTTATGTTGTGTAACACCTCGAAAATTGGAAATTTAAAAAGGAAAGAGAAGTGCAGAAATTCTTCTGATACAATGGTCTACGAGTCCCATCTACGGAACATAAAAGGTTGTATGGGCCATAGAAGGTGATTTGTAAAATTACGTTTTTAAAGTTTGACCTATGAGTTGACACGAAAAACCATAGGAACTTGGGCGAGTCATAGATGTCTCTCGTGTAAAGGATTCAGAGATTTGGTTAAGACCTCAGTCTTACCGAAGGTTTTGATTGGTTTACTTGGCTCTACGGGTCACTTGGCTGTCTTGTAGAACTGATCTTGACTTAGTAAAATTTTGGACTTGAACTTGTGTTCTACGGATAGGGTCTATGGACCATAGGAATTTAGATGGACGATAGAAAGTTCTCGTGGAAAGTAAGGTGAATTTGTTGGGTTCAAAAATGATTAGGGCATCATGCAGAAGCTTACGATTGCAAATCATAAGGCGATTAATTAGACGACACATAAAATCATATTAAAAGACATAATATTATTATATGATATGACCAATTGACCTACATAATTAAAAACTAATAAAAAGACATTAAACCTGTAGAGAGTAAAATCTCCCCACAAACAGAAATCTCTAAACGACTACATTGTGGATTCTATTGTGTTATACTATGAGAATAGGGATCTTCAATTTATAGATCTCCAAACTTTTCTTCTAAAGAAAGAATAAACCAAATATGGAAGAAAATTATATTTTCCTTTCAGAAAAATGCATTTATGGTAATGCTTTGACTTTTCTTAAAGGAAAAAAAATAAACTCCAAATAAGGAAAGAAAATTAGGGCAAAACGCTAACAAATCTCCCCTTTTGGCTAGATTTACTTGAAAAAACTTGATCCACCTTCTTCACAAGAATGATAATTTTCGTTCTTCACATAGTCTTTATCACTGCTGCTTGCCATGGTTAAAAGTAAAGTTTAAAATATATGGGTTAAAAATGGTTTTAAAATATTTTATTTTTATTTTCGAAGATGAAGCAACAGAAATGTCAAAAATATGGTTTAAATCTATTCTCCACATGTAGCTGGACAAATATGTTGATTATCATCAAATTTATTGCAAATTGATTTGAAATCGCAATGAACCTGTCTTCAATCTTGTTCCATTGGATCATTGAACCATATGCTCTGATACCAGTTGTTGGGTTCGAAAATAATTAGGCCGTCATGTAGAAGCTTACAATTGCATATCATAAGGCGATAAATTAGACGACACATAAAACTATACTAAAAGACATAATATTGTTATATGATATGACCAATTGGTCTACATTATTATAAACTAATAAAAAGACATTAAACTGTAGTTGATTAAAATCTCCCCATAAACAAAAATCTCTAAACGACTACATTGTGGATTCTATTGTGTTATGCTATGAAAATAGGGATCTTCAATTTATAGAACAACCTTTTTTCCTCTAAGGAAAGAATAAACCAAAATGGAAGAAAATTATATTTTCCTTTCAGAAAATGTTCAAGAATTTATGGTAATACTTTGACGTTTCTTTAAAAAAAAAAAGAAGCTCAAAATAAGGAAAGAAAATTTGGGCAAAACCCTAACATAATTTAGGTTTCTGAAGTTGATTCTACGGTTGACCAGTACGGGCCGCAGTAAGTTTTATGGACCCCGGGTTCAAACCATAGAACCAGACTGATAATTTTAATTAAGGGTGTTTTGGGTCTTTTTCTACCCACCCAACCCCTAAAATACGTTGTTTTGACCCTATAACCGGTTAAATCCTTCAAAAAAACCCTTGACTCTCAATCACTTCATAAAATCCCCAATTTCTCTCCAAGGTTTTGTTCTAAAATTTTCTCTAAAGATCACGGAAGAATAAGCTAGGGTTTCCAAATCAAGTCTCTTTTGTCACTAGACAATTTTAACTAAGGGTTTTTTTATTCTTTTTCTACCTACCCAACCCCTAAACTACGTCGTTTTGACCCTATAAGTAATTTAACCCTTCAAAAACTCCGTAACTCTAAATCACTTCAAAAAATTCCCAAATTCCCTCCAAGGTTTTCTTCTAAAATTCTTTCTCAAGATAACCAAAGAAGAAGCTAGGGTTTTTAAATCAAGTCGCCATTTTCACCATTTTTTTTGGGCTTTGAATCGCAAGGTATGTAGACCTTCATCAATAGGTTGCATATTTAGCCCCAAAGATTTCTCAATTCTCCAAGTTTAATTTCATTAATTTGATTAGGTTTCCATGATTAATTCTTCATGGGTTCTAATTGTGTTAGTTCATTGTTTAATTTTGGCTTTTTATGATTTCTTTCCAATTAATTTCACCTGAACCATGCATTTTTTCTAAGTGTTCACTGATCATATATTCCATATTAGAGAATTCATTAGGGTTTGGTAGCCCTGGTGACTATACTTCTAGTCAGTCTAGCATTTACTTGTAACTTTTTTTCGACCACATTCTTTTTATTTTCTTTTCGTAACTACGTTTTAGTTTGTATATATGTTTTGGAGACAACTCACCTTCTATACCCATCTTCTTGATATTCTCCTCCATCCCCTCTTCATTTTGGTTATCTATGCCCTTATTGCTTTAATCCATGTGGTTGTGGTAACTTGAATTATCAATGGAGTAATCTCCTTATTCTATTCTTCTTTCAAAACTATAGTTCTTTCATTCTTAGTGTGCTCCTTGTTTAAACTATTCTCCTGGACTGCATGCCCTTCCCCTCTCTCTTTTTTCCTTTTCCTCTGTATTAGCTAACCTTGTATTGATTAACTCATTATTGTGTTTTTCTTCACTAGGACCTTAATAATTGCTTTTTGCAAACTTCTGATTCACCCGTTCCTTTGTGTTTTCCTCTTTCTTTTGTATCTCTCCTTCTTCCTCCTTTCTTTTATCAACACTCTTGAGTGCATCAAACACATTAAGTCACTTCAATGCCTTCATTCTCTATATCATCCACTTCCCCTAGTACATGCCCATATTTGTCTCTCATGTATGTGATTTTCCTTGCTAGACATTGGTACTTACTATGATTATATATATGCTTATTCTAAAAAACATTTCCATTTGTTAGTACTCTCTCTTGATTTCCCTCTTTCTCTTCATGATTACTGTTATTCTCCATTGTCCCTTCTTGCCCATCCCTGTGTGTAATTCAGGATGAATATTCCAACATTCTTTTTTATCATGCCTTTGCAGACAACCTTCTTTACAATACTTTGGCATATGATCGTATTGTATTGTGATCCACTTTGATTTTAGTTCTCCTGTATTTTCATTCTCTTTGTTGATTTTAATTCTCTGTGGGAATTTAGCTACCAAGCTACTTCAACTTTAACCTTAGAGTAACTTGGTCTTGTCTGGTTCTTTGTTTCCATTTCTACTTTTAAAGGCTTACCAACAGAAAAAGCAATTGAACAATTGCTTCCTTTGCAACAAAATTTAGTGGCAGATCTGGCATGGATATCCAAGCTACATCAATTGTAGTTTCTACTTCAAGCTCAAATCAAGTATCCTACTTTAATATTTGTATCGACCAGTACCCGTTAATTGCCTTGATATAGTAAGTTGTTGTGGGCAGTAGTTACACATAATCTTCTAGTAAAAAAAATCTAATAAGTATGTGTTTAGTATCCAAAACTCCAATACTACATACAGTCTTGATTCTACATTACTTTGGGATCGACTTTCTAAATTCTACAATTTCTATTTTGTTATATGAGAACTTTCCTATGATCGCATATTGTAGATTCTCCTGTAAAAGGTCTCTAGATCTCTGGTGAATTCCATGTGACAGTAGGTTCCCCATGAATCATAATGACTAGTTTAATAGGTACTTTGGGACAATTATTAGCAATAGGTTTATGTATTATCATCGTTGCATAGTTTGGTGGGGGTGTGATTTGTCATGGTTAGCTGGTAATGCTTAGTTAATGAAGCGGAGTAAATACCTCCGGTGGAAGTGGTCCCCATAGGTGGTAGCCAACAAGTCAGCGAATGCCTACCAAGGGTTTAGGATTTTTTTTATTGTAGCTATAGAGTATTTCTTGCAGCTGACTTTTTTGGCACTTGATTTATTAGATGGTATTGTGAGCCAGATAGAGTATTTTTTACTTCTATTTTATACATAGCATCTGTTGGTGAGTTTCAACTCTATTCTGGGCGTCCCGTGAGAATACTCTAGGTGTTTCTTTTGATGCATTGCATCTGTTAAAGAATTTGCATCATCTTCCATTGTATGATTGTTTGTGACTGGCTTGTAACTACCTCACATTGTCTTTATCTCTTTTTTATCAGTGTTCTAATATGACTTTAGTTAGTTCATGAATTTTTAGAGTTATCATTATGATACCTCTTGTATTTATATAATTTCTATTTTAGTTCAGGGGAACTACGATGCCAACTTAGTACACGTATTTTGTGACTCATACTTCACTTGTACATCTTTTTCTAATGCAATGCCTAATACGCTCGTAGAATCATGATTCTTTCATAGCCTTTGTTGATTAGATCACAGTGAGATCTTAACGTCCGGAGACTAATTAATGTTTTCCATCTTTTGTACTATCTGTGTATTTTATATTTTTATTAAACATATCTTTTGTGTATAGTCTCTTTCTGTACTTATACGCTCTTATATCCGTGATACCATGTTCGAAATTTAGTTCTTATTTAAATTTGCATTTGTTGGTAACTTTTGGGACTTTACTGTATATTTTGTATCGTTATGTACATATTTATGCTATAGTCATATTATATATCTATTTTTCTTCTACATAGTTATATTGTAGCTTAAGTTTATCACTTTTTGTTTGGGTTTTAACTTGCCTACCGGGTTTATGGTAGGCGTCATCATGATCTGATTTCGGGTCATGGCAATATCGCATATTTTACGTATGAGAGAGAATTAGCCAACTAAAAACTAGACAAGTTTAAACTAATTTTTCCAACTCGGATCGTCCGAGTTATATTTTTTATGAATCATCCTTATCTATTCTTGCCCCTTGACACCCCCTACTTGATATCGTCTTTTTCGTTCGTTCTTTATATATTATAACATGGCAAGGCTGTCATATGGCCTATGAATTTAAATCCATAGAGTATATCCCCTAATTAGTTTGAAATATTATGTTGGCTTGTCTTCTATAACTTTTTTACTTAATTTGGAATATATCTATTATTTTTCTTGATTAAGAAGGTCATTTTTTCTCTATTCAGATTATAATTCTTATGTTTGATTTCTTTTAAATATTTGTTGGTGATCCAAAATTAGCTAAGAAGTTGACAAAGAAAGAAATTACCTCAATCTTTTAAATTAAAATTATTTATTCTTTGTCTATCTCTTACCATGATATAATTAGTAAGAATTTAATTATAGGGGTGCTACTTTGTTGACCATTTTTCACATTTAAAGATTTCATAGTCCTATAAATATAGGCTTATTTTCTCCCCATTTTATCACTATATCTGAACACTCAAAACTTATACTATACATTTTTGTGCTAGATAAATAAATTGCATGAAATTAATATTTTTTTACTATTTATTATACAGGAAAAATTTGAGATAATAATGTCACCAAATGCAAAAAAATTCACAAAAGAAAGCATCACAAACAACACAAGTGCTATTATGGTTGTTGTTCCTCCATTGCAGCAACAATATCCTATGCTTTTCAGAGTTCTATTGATTCAAACAATCAAATTACTACGGTAATTTTTCCATTCTTTAAGTTTACCACTAATGAAAATGTTGTTTGAATTAATATTTATATTACAAGCTAATATAAATTGTATTGATTATATTTAATATATATAAAATAATTGATAGTATGTACTACTTATATTTGTTTTATGGGATGATTAATGCAGGAAGAAATTGTTGAGGCAGATAGAAATAAGGATTCCCCTCAAATTCTAAGTCTATTAGCAGGTAACATCCTTCTAAAAGAAATTGATACATTTTAAAAATATTTTTCTTTTTCTAAAGCCACAAATTTTTTTTGAAAACAAAATATATCATCAAACTATTGTCACAAAAATGAAAATAAATTCTCTTAACAAAAAATTTATAAAGATAACCCAAACACACAAATTATGATAATTGTATTTGTCACGACCCAGGGGTACCACCTAGATGTGACATGGCGTACAAGACTCTGAAAAGCCTCATACATTTATGTGATTTCTAATCTTAGGTAAAGGTAAGGGTTAGTAAATTATACACACGTAGTCGGACCAAGGTGCGGAGTGAAATTCCATATTTGGAGGACCAATCTCTTAGGGATACCTATCTTACCAACTTTGCATGTAAAACACTAGGAAATGATTACTATTATTAGGATTGTTGCTTAAGAGTTTATGGGGAACACATACACCATAGTTTTGTTCTCATATTAATAACTCAAAGTTTGAATCTTGTTTACTTGTTACTTAAACTACAATAAGTTAATTTGTTTCAAAAATCCCCCCCCCCCTTTTAGTTACTTTTCTCAGAAATAAGTTGACCTAACGAATATAATAGTGAGTTAAGTTTAAGTCTAAACTATATTCCTCGTGGGATCGACCCCAACCTACAATTTGGGTTCTTTATTTGAAAACGATCGCTTATACTTCTTTAGGGAGGTGTAATTTGAGCATACCTACGGACCGTAGGTACCCACCGTGGGTCGGAAGTTCTACTACTGCCCAAAAAAAAATTTATTTTTCTTTTTACTTCATTTCTTGTTCTAAAATTCTTCCAAGAGTGTTATTGGCTTGTTATGGTACTAACTAACCAACTATAGGTACTATGGCCCCCAAGCAAGCTCCGAATGACGCTGCAAAGGGCAAATTGATGTTCGTAGCCCTTGCCATGCGGCTAATCAATGAGGTTACAGATGTGGAGTATGTTCCACCTCTCACCAGGACTTACCCCACTGCTCCACGCATTACACAGAATCGAGCCCAGCAGGTGATTCCCGACGTGGTTACTGCCCTCCAGTTTGATGAGGGGGCCACACCGATCGGATCACCGGCTAGCTCCGAGTCTGCATCCGGCTTTGGCTCCAGTTCTAATGGCAGCACTGCCTCGCCTTCTGAGGCTGATAGTGCGTGCAACAATCTAGTGCCCCCAGTTCTGAGCCTACACTAGTTGTTGAGGAGCCTAAGAGATGGTGTGTTGAGGGTCAGTTTCAGTTATACCGAGATGCCCGCATGCTGAATGAGAATGAAAAGATGGCTCGACTAGTCACCGATGAGCGTTGGGTTCTCACAGGCTACCTCCACACTGCTCCAGTCATTCAAGGGCTATTCCACAAACATAGGTGTGAGTGGATGGCACGGCCCCTAGGAATGTATACCGAGGACATAGCATGGGAGTTTTATGCCTCATATCCAGCCACCATCAGAGGGTCCATCTCCAAGACGGCCAAACTGCAGCTCAGCCTCCACTTGAGCCTACATTAGTTCGGGGGTTTTTCTGTGGATATCTCCGAGACAATCCTTCGCAGGTTCGTCTATGGCTTGAACCAGACTCTACCCATCAATACAGTAGAGTTCGACTATTAGATGGGCATTATTCAGAGCGGAGCATTTCAGCGGGATGCCAAGAAGAGGGAGTCCCTTGTGAGATGGCTGGCCCGACATCTTGCTAGTGATAGAGAGCGTGCCGAGTGGGTCCAAACCCCGAGTTTGGGTATTAAGAAGGCGACTCTGACCTTTGCCGCTAAATTTTTCTGGTTACTGGTGCGTAACCGTGTGTCCCCTACTCAGGCGGATAATGTGCTCACATGGGATCATGCGGTGATGGTTGCAGCTATGGTCACCGGTTTTGAGATAGATTTTAGCAGCATCTTGATTTCGGTGATCCATGAGAGGGCCTTTAAGGCCACCACCACTTTTCGCTTCCCATGCCTCATCTTCTGCCTTTGCAGAGACTTCGGTGTACCAGTATTGCATTGATATCGGCCTTATTCGGGATGAGGCCAATGTAGCTGCACCTCGCAATGAGCCACAGGTTGAGGTGCCACCATTCGGTGATTATTTGGTAGCAGATCTGGAGCACATGCATGATGATGACACTACCTCTCCAGCCACTATAGTAGTCGCCCAGGCTCCTCCATCTGTGGCCGCCAGTCAGGCCCCTAGATCTTCCAGAGCCACTCATTCTTCCAGCTTCACTGCCATCCCTCTAGCTCGAGTACAGAAACTAGAGGCACAAATGGCCACCCTACTTCAGCATGTAAGACAATGGATGCAACATACTATAGCGGAGTCCGAGGCGAGGGTTGTGTAGTGGATGGAGCATATGATGGACCAGAAGGTACAGGCCGTTCATCAACACCTAGATGCGTTTGAGCTGCGAGTCCTTGATAGGCCAGGCTCGACTGTTGATGTGACCATCCTCAAGAAGGAGCTAGAGAGCCTCCGTGCTGATGTCATTGTACTTCTCGCTCCCCTAGAGACTGAGCAAGAGTCTACCCCTATGGCACAATTTGATGATGTGGTGATGAGTACCCTATTCGAAGATGATATGCCATTACCAAATTCTTCTCATGCTGATAGGAAGCGCCCCCACTCCGGTCACAGTTCTGATGATACTGAGGATGAGAGATTGAGGAAGAGAGAGCGCCAACAGACTGAGGTGGCTGGGAGGGCGTCCATAGTTGACGAGGAGATGAGACAGCAGAGGGCCATGGAGATAAGTATCGGCCCATCTAGCGGTATGAGCACTACTGGCGGTGCTATTAGAGTTGCTGAGAGCACTACCAAGGGTGATGAGATGGTAGATGGGAGCGCTACTGAGGGCATTCTAAGTATTAATCCAGCGGGCTCCGGGAAACTGGACTCACCCACTTCTTGAGTGGTCTGTAGTGCTTATGCGCCAAAGGTTTGCTTCCCCTGATCCTTTACTTTTTATTTTTTTGTGCATTGGGGACAATCAAATTTTATTTTGTTGGGGGTAGGGTAAATGGATTGTGAGTGATAAGGTGAAGTCTGAGTGACCCAACTCATAATCCTCTCTTGGGGTTTTCTTGCCTGTGTTATTTTCCCCCAAGAGACAGTTTTAATTTCGGTTCAACCGTCATGTTTAGGAATGTATGTGTAGGAGTAAGTAGAAAAATGAATGCACGAAAAAAATGACCCCAGTCAAAAGAATGTTGAAATGTGCTAGATCAATAGTCTTGATGAATTGAATGTGTTGGATCTCAATGTGACATGATAAGGAACCGATTTGACCTCATGACTTAAGCTAAAACCTCAAGTGGGTAATCTGATAATGAAACAATATGCCAAGAGTGTGTGAGAAAAGTTGAATGTTCAGACAGTTTTTGCCAATCTAGAACTTGCCCCATTGGTCCTGCTAAGATTATCTAGTCTAGAAGTTGGGACGTAATCAGGCCCTTGTTCAAATTAGTCCACTTAAGCCTAAAATGACCCAACCAAATAAAATCAATGTTCCCTTTGATCCAAATGCTTGAGCCTTAAATAGACCATTTCTTTTGATTCACCTAACTCACCTTTCCTAAATAATTTCTTGCCCGATCCCTCCTTGGACATGTGCACCTTGAATTAGGCCAAAAGGCTAAGTTGAGGGTGGCTAATTCAAAAGTTACCTTGATCTTAGCCTCGGAACCGACATCGGATATTGTGCACCTCAACTAATGCATAATCCATAAGTGGAGTGTGGCTATGAAAGAGGTAACCGAAAGAAAAAAGGGTATGAAAAGAGAAAAAGATAAGATAGAAGAGGATGTGAGTTTGTGCAAAATAAGCAAAAAGATGATAAATTAAAGTGCTGAAAAAAAAAGTGAAAGAAAAAGAAGAAAGTGAAAAACAAGAGCCACAAAGTCAAAAGTCAAATCCATGTTGAAAATAGTCAAGGGAAAGAAAGTAAAATGAAAGGATGTCAAAAATAGTTTGAGAAAAGAGGTAAAAAGCCAATGTAAGGAGTGCAGAAAGTCACTAAAAAGTACCCTAATGTACCACACCTGACCTTGAGCCTACGTTAGAAGCTAAGAAAGTCCTATAGTGATTCTTGCAACTAGTTTATGGAGAGTCTAACTAGTGAAAATAAGGGCAAGCCTATGGTATTGAGCACTAACTGTACTTGAAGTCACTTTTGAGCGTGAGTGTTGAATAAATCCTAAAACTCAAAATTCATATCTTTAGTGTGGAAAGGATTTTGTTTGAAGTGAGGACACTAGTGACATTATCGGAAAGTTGGTACCTTGGTGATTGTGAAAAGTGTATGTTGTGGTGTCTATTGGTTGATCTTTGTCATATCTTGATCTGCATGAGTTAGTTTGTTGAGTCTAATAAAAAGGATTTGCACTGAGAAGAGGGGATGGGTTGAAATAGCCATGTGATTGCTGAGTTTGTATATCTGCTTCTACACAAGTGTCATTTATATTGTTAGTGTGTCGCTTGAGGACAAACAACATGTTTAAGTTGAGGGTGTTTATATACCGTGAGTTTACGGGATTTTTGATACATTTCACTTAAGAGTTGTGGGTGTCTAGGGCCATTTTGTATTGGAAATAATGTTTTTGTGTCATGTTTGCAGGAAATAGGTTTGGACGCGATTGAGTGAGATGACAACTGAAAAATCTGCAGAAATGGCCACCCATGAAGGGACCTAATGACGTAGGTCCTGTGATGGTCCGCCGATGGGTAGGTGTATATAGGAGAATCAGGGAAGTCTGACCAGGGGTGGAACCACGAAGCAATCCTTGGACCGTAGGTCAACCTATGGGTCGTCCTACACATCCGTAGAACGTCTTCAGAGAGTTGAAGTTCCAGTACTTGATGAAAATCCTAAGTGTGGAGCCACGGAAGAGGACCCACAGACCGTAGGTCAACCTATGGTTTGTCCTACACCTTTGTTAGTGATGAACTAATAGTTGAAGTTTCCAGCTGCTGCTGTGGAAAAGTTCTAAGTGTAGACCAACGGAGGGTGCCTACGGACCTTAGATCAACCCACAGTCCGTAGGTGGAGTCGTCGATCAAACTTGCGTCTCAGAAGATTATTTCCTTATTTTCTTTCCCCTTTTTTTAGGAGATGTTTTTCTATAAATAAGGTATGTAAACCTCATTTTTGGGGGTTAGATATTATTGTTTACTCTTAGTTTTTGATATTTTCTTGGGAATTAACTTGCAAACTTTGGCAATTTGATTTCCGAATTTCGGTTTATAAGATTTTTGCTTTGGAATTCTATTTGAGATTTTGGATTTCTTTTACTCTAACCCTAAGTCCATGAATTATATAGTGTGATACTATCTAATAGTCTAATGTCAATAGGTGCGAGGGAGAAAATGAAGTCATACATTGATGTGATGTCTAATTTGAGGTAAAGGTAAGGGTTAGAAAATTATACACACGTAGCCGGACCAAGGTGCGCAGTGAAATTCTGTATTTGGAGGACCAATCACTTAGGGATACCTATCTTATCAACTTTGCATGAAAACACTAGGAAAGGATTAGAATTATTAGTATTACCATATTAAGAGCTTATAACGAACATATACACCCTAGTTTTGTTCTCAAATGGATAACTTGAAGTTTGAATCTTGCTCACTTGTTACTTAAATAATAATCAGTTAATTTGTTTCATAAATCCCCCCCCCCCCTTTTACTTACTTGTCTCGGAAATAAGTTGACTAACCAAATATAATACTGAGTTAAATTTAAGTCTAAATCATATTCCTCGTGGGGTCGACCCTAACCTACAAGTTGGGTTCTTTATTCGACAACGATCGCTTATATTACTTTAGGGAGGTGTAATTTGAGCATATCATAGGTCCAGCCGTGGTTAATGCCTTAGGAAGTTTTCTTGGGCATTTTACTAGGGTGCTCATCCACGAGGCGTCCCACGGAGGGTAGGTCCAACCACGCGGCGTGTATGGCACTCGTGGGTTACACCTTGGTTCTCTAAGATGCTAAACCCTCTAAAGCATGCTAAACTTTCTTCTTAAGACTACAGGGTGTTACAATATCTCCCATTGGGATCATTTGTCCTCGAATGACCTTCTAGGCACTTCTTAAGGTCATGACTCCAGACTAGAAATCCATCATGCATGCAACACTTCTAAATGCACACAACCAAAGAGAAAAACTTCAACTCCAAGCTAAATATACTTCAATGCAACACAAGAGAGGTATGAACTACTTTTAGCAACCCAAAATGCATGAAATTCTACGTCTACTCATGTTCAAGGAGAAACTACTATCTCCAAGCTATAAGCAATACTCAACACAATATCATGGAACATATATGCAATCTATACTCATAGCATACATCCAAGGAAGAATATCTCAACTCCAAGCTAAGACATGTTCATCAATCAGTCTCATGAGGTCTATAGGAAACTCTACTCAATACACTACCACCTGAGGAAAATTAATTATGCAGCTTCATTTTCTTTCAAAACACAAGTTTGCATGAACATGCACCACATAATGAAATCATGGAAACATCTAAAACACACATGACTCCAATACATAATATCAGAGCTATGGATAATATCATTGTAGATATTATTCAGGAACATTTACTAATGCAGAAATAAGATGGGAAATAAATAGGGAAGAATTATAATCAGTATATAAATGTTTATTATCATTTGAACCATATATTGTATATAACAAATT
>NW_006238991.1:1923802-1926725 GCF_000226075.1 Solanum tuberosum | reverse complement strand
AAGAAAATAGACAAAACCTTAACGAAATAATTATAGCAAAACGACAAGAATTGAGACATAGGCAAAATAGACTTCATAGTAATATAGTTGCAGGAATTTGTAAAAAATCTATAATAGCACAAAGGAAAACTATTTTATATCTACAAATACAAATAGAAAGCTTAGAATATACACTACAACATAACTCATAAATGAATAAAGAAGAATATGCAATAGATGAAAAAATATATGAAAACTATGACGGATTAAAAATAAAGATAATATTTTCTAATCTAGGAAGAAGATATAAGAAAATAGGTGACAATCTAAATTTAATGTTAGAAAAAAAAACGGTAAAACTAGAAGATAGTTTAACTGCTATGATAAGAATAACAAAAGAAAATGAAGAAATAGATAGAAAAACGGAAATTGAAAAAATAAAACAACAAGCAAAAAAGGAAGTTACCCAAAGGACACCTAGACATATGTCCATAGAACCACAAACATCTACATACGCAGATAGTTTACAAAACCAAAATGAGAAAATGACATATAACTACATCACACAAACCTATATAAAAAATATACACAAAATTCAAACTTGTTTAAACCTCAATACTACATGGGATAAAAAACTAAATAAAAGATGGACGCCTAAACCAATAACTGGATAGATATAACAAGTTAATTGCACGGCCAAAAATACACGCTAATCTAGTAAGAATATGTTACAACTACGGACTGTTAAATACCGTATACACATACAACGGAGAAGAACTTAGTGGAATACCGATATAGAAAGAACACTTATAGGAACAGTAAAATTATGGGTACCAAATTTATCAGACGAAAGTTTAAAAACTTTAAGAAGTAATAAAAAATCTAATGGCGAATTAGCTACTACGACTATGGAAATATTATATAAATACGAAGTAGCTATAAGAAATGAATTTAGTAGTATGACAACAGAAGGAGAAGAGCAAAATAAAGAAAAACATCATAAATCGGACTCTAATGACAAAATTAGCAATATGTAATATGTGTTACATAGATGAATATACATGCGCATTTAGAGAATACTATTATAAAGGAACATATAACATAGAAGAAAGTAAAGAAATAAGAAAATTATATTTTAAAAAATTACCAGAACCTTTTAATTCAAAAGTAATAAAAAGTTGGAATGAAGCAGAATTAACAGACACCTTAGGAGCTAGAATAAAATTCTTGCAACGATGGTTTATGGAACTATGTGAAAAACATAAAGAAGAAATAAAAATGGAAAAAATATTAGAAAAAAACTTGGCATGTTGCAAAAATAAAACAACACTGGAAAGTTAGGACACATAGCTAAAGATTGTAAACTATCCAAAAATCCAAAGAAAAATAAATATCAGAATAATAATAAACGATGAATAATATACACAGATAGAGTACATAGATTATGAATTAGAAAGTGAAGATAGCATATATGAAATATCAGAAAATGAAATGAATAACGATATAGAAGTGGAATCAGATAATGAATTCTATAATATAATAAATGACTGAAACTGATATACAAATAATAACTAAAGAAGAACATCAACACAAACAATCTTTAGAACAAAAGATAATATTTGATAATAGTATATTTGAACAAATAAAAGAAAAAGAATTAAACCTACGCGTAGCAAAAATATTTGAACTACCAACAATAAGAAACTGGTTTAAACGACAAAAAGAAGAATATTATGTAGTAAGTCAAAGAGAACATATCATAGATTGCAAATACACTAAAGGTAAGGCCAAAATACTAATAATAAATAAACGAATAATAAATAAAGAAATACAAGATATTAAGGCTAAAAATCCAATTAAATATGTACATATAGGAGGAACAGAAATACTAATAAAAGCATGTTTCAGAGAAGGAATAGATACACCCATAGAAATATACTTAGCAGATAATAAAATTATACAACCCATACAAAAAAGAATAATAAGTGCGGTAAAAGGTAACCTCATATACCAAAAATTTAAATTTATAATAAGTGCTAACTACTCCGTAGCAATAAATGACAGAAATATAGATAAATCATTAGTATTATATTGGAAAATGTCAGGAATAGAACTAGCCCCGGGAAGTAAAATATTTACAGCTAGATGTAAAAACTTATATGTTTTAACAAATAGTAAAAGAAAGGTTAAGCACATCAAAAAGAATAAACTGTGAAATACCACAAATTTCATCAAAAATGAGTACCTCAAGAAGAATAGTTAAAACTCCACAAAAATCAATGGAAGATGATATAAAACCACATCATTATTACATAATGGGAATAATGGAACAACAAAAATATTTAATATTAATAGATACAGGTTGAGAAGAAAACTATATTACAAGGGAATTAGTGACAGAAGATGAAATAATAACTACTGAACAATCATGCCCCGAACTACCAAAAGCATTAATGTATACCGAAGAAACTACAGAAAAAGAAATAATCATTGGAGGAGTACCAATAGTAATAAAATTTAAAATATATCAAGCAGATGAAATATCAATTTAGGAATAAAATGGCTAGAACAAGTAAAACCATATAATCTAGAAGACAAACAGTTAACAATAAATTATGAAAATAAAAGAGTAATAATAAAAAGAACCTTAGTATGAAAATATACATACTTGCAAAGATAATAATAGAAGGATATTATAACAGATATTATACACCAATGATAGATACGGGAGCAGAAGCTAATATATAAAAACATTTTTGTTTACCGGAAGATAAATGGGAAAAATTAAAAACACCGATAGTAGTAACAAGATTTAATAATGAAGGAAGCATGATCACATATAAGACAAAAAATATAAAAATACAAATATGGGATAAAATATTAACTATAGAAGAAATATATAACTTTGAATTGACTACAAAAGATATGCCATTAGGAATGCCAT
>NW_006238991.1:1923200-1923302 GCF_000226075.1 Solanum tuberosum | reverse complement strand
AGCATTTATAGTAAATAAACATAGTGAACAAAAAAGAGGAAAAAGTAGGATGGTTATTGATTATAGAAATTTAAATGGAAAAACTAAAACATATTATTACCC
>NW_006238991.1:1919766-1922244 GCF_000226075.1 Solanum tuberosum | reverse complement strand
AAGGACACCTAGACATATGTCCCTAGAACCACAAACATCTACATACGCAGATAGTTTACAAAACCAAAATGAGAAAATGACATATAACTACATCACACAAACCTATATAAAAAATATACACAAAATTCAAACTTGTTTAAACCTCAATCCCAGATCAATTACGAAAGAACCAAACCAGGATTATTTGACACAAAAGTTACAAAGATATAACAAGTTAATTGCACGGCCAAAAATACACGCTAATCTAGTAAGAATATGTTACAACTACGGACTGTTAAATACCGTATACACATACAACGGAGAAGAACTTAGTGGAATACCGGAACTACACAAAGCATTCATCACATACAAAAGAGTTACAAAAGAAAATTTATTTTACATAAAATTCTATACAGCACCAGCGGAGATATTATACGAGGAAATAAAACCTCCAATACAGGTTATCAAGATAGGACTAACTAAAGATATGATTATACCCGAGGACATCGGACAACATGAAGAGATATGCAAAATAGAGATACCAAGTTTTATGCCAATAAAAGAATAATTGGTATATCAACCATTATACAAGAGCTAGCAAATAATTATTTAAACGGAAACGCTATATGGAGCTGCTATGCAAGAGATCAGTTAATGATTTATTCCAATTCAAGGGAGCTAAGGAAAGTAGATATGGATGATGTCCAAAGATGGATTTTATCATTACTTAAGCCAGAAGAACGACCTACGACACGAGCACTAAAAGAAGGATTTATTTTGGAAGAATTATTAACTAGGTACAACAAGCTAATTGGTCACAAATACCTTGACCACATATGTTCGAAATGCAACGGAGAAGATAATATAATCACAGACGTCCAGCTGGAATAAAAGATATGGACGGAAGATAATGAGAAGATAAAGATGAAGATAAAAGGAAACACAAAAACGTGCTTGGCCACACAAAGCCAAAAGTAGATATGTAAAAGTCTTGAAATAAATAGTAGTAGTCACATTATTAGTAGAATAACTTAGTCAACATATGCATGTGCATTATTAAAGATATGTTGACAAGTGTAAAGTATGGTAGGTAGTGTATAATATTAAGAAGACAAGTGTAAAAGTAGTAGGTAGGGATGGTTGTAAAGTGAGTTGAAAAGTAAGTGTGGAGTATAGTACGTGCATGATTATGCACTAATTCCTTTCTATATAAAGGAAGGAATATGTAACATAAAGGATAGGCAATGCCTAATATATAAAACTTTCTTTTCAAAAACTCTCTCAACTAAAAAATTAGTATTTACATAAATGGATCAACAATCTGAAATCCTATCAGATATTTCAGATAGAATGAATAAGCAAGAAGCAAAGGTATATTGTTAAAAAAATATGCGGAACTAATTTCATATATTCCTGAATATCATATATATGATTGAATAAATTTATGTTAGTTATTATGTATTAGAATTATTTGAATCATGATTTCTAGTTTATTAGCACACTGGAAACAGGGAGAAAACTTCTATACTATGCCATCTTAATGTTGAAACTAGTAGGCGAGGAAAGCCGTTTAGGGGAGTAAACAAAGTTGAGGCGCTAATAAGAAATAAGTATCTGCTAAAGTACGATGCTAGTAGTGACCGGAAAACATGATAAGCAAATAATCTAGTTCATAATGATCTAATATGAATTTAATCAGTCATGAATATGGTAGGAAGGAATAGTTGAAAATAAAAACTGCATAAACAACGAACATGACTACGTATATGCATGACGAAATAATAAAAAACTATGAAACTTTACTCCTATACATACTTAACGGTATAGAAGTAATTGAATTAAGAATAATCATATGGGAAAAAATATTTGATGACTACGAATTAGAAAATATATTAAATCAAGAATGGTATGAAATAGATTTACAAGATCTATATTTAGATAATGAAAGAATAGAATGGTAAAGAACCCAAGATATGTTATATCTAGAATATATCATAAATAATATTAAAGAAATATTCAGATTAAAACAACTATCGGAAGAATATTACAAGAAATATTATTACATTTTACCATGAATTCGACAACCCCAAAATATAATATTAAAGAGATATCAAGATTAAGACACTTAACAAAAAATATTATAATAAAAATGGTTAAAATAAATTATTCACTTACTACACTACCAACTACCACACTACCACTTCTATGAATACCTCAACTACCAATTCCGCACCAAAAAATAGTATCAGAGCTATGGATAATAAGAAACGTAGTAAGAAACAGAGCTATGGATAATGAGAAACATAGTAAGAAACATACAAGTAGAGAGTTAAGAAAAATAAGAAGAAAATTAAACAAACTATATCCGAAATATAAAAAACTTAATATCACAAAAATTGATAACGAAAAATTAGACCAATTAATAGATAATATATCTAAAATAGAATATAATTATATTCAATACTTAAAGAAACAATGAATAACGAGAATGAAGAATAT
>NW_006238991.1:1914710-1919574 GCF_000226075.1 Solanum tuberosum | reverse complement strand
AATGAGTTCAATTTGTGGATTCATCAACACCCCAACTTAAACTTTTGCTTGTGCTCAAGCAAAATTGAGTTCAGTCATTCAACAAGGGTGTCTCAAACAGTGCTACACAAGACTAAATCATGAGTGCACACAACAAGACTCAATTTACTTATGCAAGGATCAATTGTGTACTCAAAGATTTAAGTTGTGACACACCATTACCAAAGATTCTCATTCTCTCAATACTTGCTACTTGTGCAAGTTCAAGCTCAACAAAGAGTATCTAAATGCCTTCACATGAAGAATGATTCCATATTCACACACAGAGGTTAATCAACTCAAGATTAAGAATCAGATACAATGCTCACACTCAAAAAGAGGAACACAATGCATGTTTTCACTAGTAGGTTTGCCCTTATTTTCCAATCGACTTTCGATTCGGCTTACTCAAGATCAAAAAGGTCTTTTTAAGGCTTGTAATGGGGCTGAGTGCAAAGGTATGGTCATTTAGGCTCAGTGTCTTTTCCTCGTGAGATGTGGTATTCTCAAGGCATTCCCTTATTTTCCTTTATCAATTCTTTTTTTTGCTAGTGCATCTAAGTCACCTTTTTATTCATCTCCATGGATTGCTTGAAACCCGATTCCCTTCGTACTTTATTTCACACTTTTTTTTTCTTTTTTTTTGAAAGAAATTGAAGGGGTTCCATTTTTATACAATATCATGGGTTAAGGGGAACTTTTCTTGCACTTCTTGACTTCTCCTTCTCCTTTTCCTTTTCACCACACCCCCAACTTAGGCTTTTGGACTAAGTTGGCTATTTGCTTAAACTACTAATCAAGAGGATTATAGGTAATGGGTCAAGTAAGGTCTAGGTTTCATCAAAGTTTTTCCAAAGAAAGGTAAGGCTCAAAGGTTGTTCAAAAGAGTTTCACACGCTCACGGGTAGGCCACAAAAGGGGTATATGTCAAATTTGGTTCACACTCTTTAAAGTTGCCTAAGATCATCTCAACAGGACACCTTTCTAAATCAATCAGACTAACAAGGCAAATTCTAGGTTTATTCATACAAGTTTCAAAACAAGCTAATCACCCAAGGCATCGACACTTAATTTAAAAAAGACTACACATTTTCGCTAGTGTGCAACGGTCATTACAAGAGAATTAATTCGATAAATGGCTAATCACAACGAGATGCAAAGAGTTCACATATTTTCTATGCAACTTCATTTGACCTCATTATAGCTGTATATTCATGTTCGTTCAATTGAGAGCACTATTCAAGTCATCGGTATTGATCAAAACCGAGACTCAATTTTTTGCAAAAGAACAACCACATTCAACTCACGAAGGGTGGCAAAAATGTGCAAAAAATTTAAATTTTTTGGAAGGGTCAAAATCATTTGCAATTAAAAACAAAAGAGACTCATGAGCTCAAACATCCACAAAAAGCAGTTTTAAAAACACAATTAAACACATATAACCCAAATGTCCACAAAAAACACAAGTATCCGAAACAAGCAAAACAAGGTGGGCCTCACCCCACCACAAATAAGATCATTTGTCCTCAAATGCAAGTAATAAGAATCCAAAAGTAGATGTAAGAAAGATGGAGAAGAGGGTAGAGAAAGGTCCTAGCTACGTAGTCTCTCTATCTACTGGGACATGAGTTCCCGGAATAGTCTCAGATGGAAAGGCAGTGCCAGATCCACTAGGGGCTGCTGTGGACGTCTCAGTTGGCGATGTCTTAATCACCGGCTTCATAACTGTCTCTACTAGATCTGGCATATCTTTGAATATGCTCTCATCTTGGCTCTCTCTAATCTCCTCAACCTGTGCTGCTATCAAATCCATGTCGATTTCTGCATCCAATTTTTCCTGTGCTGCACCATTCATTTGCACATCTCCGGTGGTCACAGGAACATCCTTACCATCTGCTCTCCCTGTGAGTGAAGTGAAGTCGGTAGACTTAAGGTAATCTACGTCTTTTCTCAAACTCGCAATCTCGGCCTTTAAAGCTGCCATCTCAGAGGTGTCCCCCTGTCTACTCTCGCAAGCAATAATTCTAACTGTCAAGGCATCAACAACTGTCTGAAGTGGGGTGAATGCTGCTAGTATGGCCCTGTCGATGATGTCCGAAACAAACCTCTCCAATTGGGTAGCTCTCACATCAGCTGAGTAGGACAACTGCCTCATATTCAGGATCATGGCTTGAGTGATCCTTGCAGGCTGGGAGGATGAGGAAACACTTGGAACATGAGATGATGAAGAAGAGGGAGCTGGTATACCTGAGGGCTCCGAGGCCTGGGTGGGGTGATGGTGTCTCTACTGATAATGAATCAACATTGACCTCTGGAGAAGTTTCTACTAGGGTTGCTCTTCTCCTGTCATCCTCCTCTCGTGAAAACTTGACCTCTATACGCCAGATATTAGTGGAGGAAGATGGAGTAATCTCTACATCGCTAGCAGGCTCTCAGGGTACTCCAGCACGCCGGCATATCTCAATAATCTAAACGGGAAATGGCAGGGATGTTTGTGTCTGTTTGGCTCTCAAAGCCATCTCCTGTGAAACCAACAGTCCCAGGTCGATCCGCCTCCTGGCCATGGTAGATCCAAGGCAAGCCGCCTTAGGATGAAGCAGAATGGACTCATTCTTGAATGTCATGATAGTGCTACTGATGAAGCCAAACCAGTACCGAGAGGCGATGTGCATATCCCTCTTCTCAATATGAGCTCCCGCATTAAACCATCTCGGGGTGATGTCAGAAATTATCAGAGTTAACCAACCCTTTATGTCATCTAGGGACAGAGGGACATGCAAACCCTAGTAGGGAAATACTGAGTGCAGCTGTTGACCCAGTACAACATTAATATGCTCGCTGTTACACTCGACTTCCTTGCCTCTCACCATAATCGAGTTCACTGGTCAGAACACACTAGCCTTTTTCTTATTTTTTGGGACCAACTCCCAATAGGCTAAGTAGAATTACCAAACCCAGGAAGGAATATAAGGACCCCGGTGCCTAGTGAACTTTTCGAACTTATGATACTTGATCCTGGCAAGAACATCAACATGCTCACCTTCCAAACACTCCACCGATAGTAAATTTTCTTCTATAATGGTTCGTAAATCATTGCGTTTTAGTCTATTCAGTAACCTAGGTGGAGGTGTAGCTACAGGGAGTGCAGGAGCCGCTGGAGGTGGTGCTGGAGTTGAGACTGATTCGGTAGTTGGGGGAGTGGCAGCTGAAGGGGTTCTGGTGGCTTTGGGCTGATTTTTAGCCCTAAGTTCTTCCCTTAGATTTAGCAAAGGTTTCTCATCCTCCGGCACATAAACAACTGGTTCAACATTTGTGGCCTTCCTAGCGATGTACTTTTTTCGTTTGCCTTTATCTCCCGGTGGGAGATTTTGCTTTCTTTTCTGTAAAGGACGTGATCCTATTTCATTTATTGTAATTCCCGTTGCCTTTTTCTTAGGTGGTGCCTTTAGGTTTGTGTGTAGCATATCTTTTGTGTGATTTTGAGGAGTTTGAGATGAGGGAAAGTGAGAGATTAAAACATTTTGACTTTCTTCCTTTAAATAACCGTTCAGTTCTCTGTCATTCGGCGACGTTAGTCTTATTGCCAATAAAATCGGGGATGCGCTGAATGCATACTTAACTTTCTGAGTTTTATAGGACATACCTTATTTTGGGGTCCCAACGGCGGATTAAGTTGGAGTCGTTGCTAGATTCGGTGACTTGCCCACTGGGTCCTTGGCTCGCCAACTTGCATTTCTCAACACATTTCTCAGTTTACCCTACAAAATCAGCACACCATTATTCGAACATAGTAATTAAAAGCAGCAAAAGCTTGGGTTGCCTCCGAAGAAGCGCCTTATTTTACGTCATGGCACGACGCAAGTTCTATCTCACTCTCCGTTATTAGGGTTAGCCCATGTGTCACTTTGTTACCCCAATATGTTATTTGGGTGGAGATGAGGTACTGCAAAACTCAGGAATGACCTGATTATCCGGATTGATCTAGAGTGACATCCAATCATTTGATCCAACACTTTAATATTCTCCTTCATTTCTTCCAACACCCGATCTTGATCGGTGATCTTTTGGAGAATGATTTGAAATGTGTCCTCGGCATCCTTTTTTCTCCCCATTTCTAGACTTCCTCCTCTCATGAGGGGGTATGTACCTCCCCCTTCCCTTGCATTGCACTTCCACCTCTGAGATTTTGGTGGCCAAATCATCTAGCTGAGATGCTAGTTCTGTCAGCATTAGGTCCTTTTGGACTCCTTGACTTATTTCAACCAATTTGCCACTACTCTGCTCAGCCATGCTCATCTAAATGGACAACTTAACGAAAAGCAAAACTAAACGCAAATTTAGTAAATTACAACTAAGAAGAATAAAAATTCTATTAATCTAAAAATTCTCAAAAAACACCACTCCCCGATAGTGGCACCAGTTTGATGCTTATCGTGACCAACGACACTAACCTACGGTATGAGTGTTTACGATCGTCGATAGTATAGTAACCCAACTAAAGGTTGGGGTCGTGTCCCAAAGGAGTGGGTTTGATAATTGATAGAAAAATAAAATTTAGCTCTAACTAGTCGTAGCTAAAGACATTAACGAGCAAAAACATAGTAAGTTAACGGGGGTGAAACAAAAGTGTCAAATATCAATTGGGGGTTTTGTCACAAGTAATAAAAACAACAAAAATTAACAAGAAACTCAAGTATGGGGAATGTTCTTGGGGTGTGACCGCAATACAAATTGAGATAAATTGTTGGGTACATGCTTTCAATAGGAAATTTGCAATATAATAGTGACTAGGCTAAGCTTTAGATGGAAATAAGTCCCCTCTAAAGCAAATTACCCCATTTCAAAT
>NW_006238991.1:1892128-1914366 GCF_000226075.1 Solanum tuberosum | reverse complement strand
AATTAAACCTTGATTTAAGCAAAGGAAGAAGAATGGAGAAGACCCACTTCCAACTTGGGGAAGGTGAAATCCTTCTCTCCTCAAGTCTCCCATAAAACCTTCTCCAAACTTGAGAGAAATTATAAAAAAAAAGTACTATTCTATTCTAAAAATTATAATAATGGTTCGACTATCCTAAAATTAATAAAGAGTTTAGCATTTACACGAGAATCAATTCGATAAATGGCTAATCACAACAGGATGCAAAGAGTTCACATATTGTCTATGTAACTTCATTTGGCATCATCGTAGCCGTACATTCATGTTCATTCAATTGAGAGCAATATTCAAGTCATCGGTATTGATCGAAACCGAGACTCAAACTTTTGCAAAAGAACAACCACAATCATCTCACGAGGGGTGGCAAGAATGTGCAAAAAATTCAAAACAAATTCGAAAGGGTCAAAATCATTTGCAATTAAAAACAAAAGAGAGACATGAGCTCAAACATCCACAAAAAGCAGTTTTAAAAACACAATTAAAAACAAATAACCCAAATGTCCACCAAAAAACAAGTATCTGGAACAAGCAAAACAAGGTGGGCCTTACCCCACCATAAATAAGATCATTTGTCCTCAAATACATGTAATAAGAATACAAAATTAGATGTAAGGAATATGGAGAAGAGGGTAGAGAAAGGTCATTGCTACGTAGTCTCTCTACCTGATGGGGCAACAGTGCTAGGAGTAGTCTGAGATGGAAAAGCAGTGCCAGATCAACTAGGGGCTGCTCTGAACGTCTCGGTCGGCGATGTCTGGATCACCGGTTGCATAACTGTCTCTACTAGATCTGGCAAATCTCTGCTTATGCTCACATCTTGGCTCTCTCTTATCTCCTTAACCTATGCTGCTATTAACACCTCATCGATTTCTGCATCCGACTCTTCCTGTGCTGCATCATCCCCTTACACATCTCCGGTGGTCACAGGAACATCTTTATCATCTTCTCTCTCTATGAGTGAAGTGAAGTCGGTAGACTTAAGGTAATCTACGTCCTTCCTCAAACTCGTAATCTCGGCTTTTAAAGCCGCCATCTCAGAGGCGTCCCCCTGTCTGCTCTCCCAAGCAATGACTCTCACTGTCAAGGCATCAATAGCTGTCTGAAGTGGGGTGAGTGCTGGTAGTATGGCCCTGTTGATGATCTCAAGAATAGACCACTCCAGTCTAGCTCTCACATCATCTGAGTCGGCCAACTACCCTATCTTAAGGATCATGACTTGAGTGATCCTAGAAGGCTGGGAGGATGAGGAAGCACCTAGAACCTGTGATGAAGAAGAAGAGGGAGATGGTATACCTGAGGGCTCCGAGGCCGGGGTGGGCGATGGTGTCTCTACTAATAATGAGTCAACATTGACCTCTGGAGAAGTATCTGCTGGGGTTGTTCTTCTCTTGTCATCCCCCTATCGTGTAAACTCTACCTCTATACGCCGGATAATAGTGGAGGAAGATGGAGTGACCTCTAATCCCTAGCAAGCTCTCGGGGTACTCCAGCACGCCGTCATAACTCAGTAATCAGAACAATAAATGGCAGGGACGTCTGTGTCTATTTGGTTATCAAAGCCATGTTCTGTGAAACCAACGGTCCCAGGTCGATCCGCCTCCTGGCCATGATAGAACCAAGGCAAGCCGCCTTAGGATGACGCAGAATGGACTCGTTCTGAGAAGGCATGATAGTGCTGCTGATGAAGCCAAACCAGTATCGAGAGGCGATATTAATATCCCTCTTCTTAATAGGAGCTCCCATATCAAGCCATCTCGGGGTGATGTCAGAAATCATCGAAGCTAACCAAACTTTCAAGTCATCTAGGGACAAAGTGATAGGCAAACCCTGGTAGGGCAATACTGAGTATAGCGATCGACCCAGTACAACATTAATATGCTCGCTGTGACACTCGACTTCCTTGCCTCTCACCATAACCGAGTTCACTGGTCAGAACTCACTAGCCTTTTTGTTATTTTTTGGGACCAACTCCCCATAGGCTAAGTAGAATTCCCTGACCCAGGAAGGATTATAAGGACCCCGGGGCCTAGTGATCTGCTTGAACTCATAAAACTTTATCGTGGCAAGCACCTCAGAATGCTTACCTTCCAAACCCTCCACCGATAGTAACTTTTCTTCTAGAATGGTTCTTAAAACATCGCCTTTTAGTCTGTTCAGCAACCTCGGTGGATGTGGATCTACAGGGAGTGCAGGAACCGTTGGAGGTGGTGCTGGTGCTGGCACTGATTCGGTAGTTGGGGGATTGGCAGTTGAAGGGGTTCCGGTGGTTGTTGGCTGATTTCTAACCATAAATTCTTCCCTTTGATCTATCAAAGGTTGCTCATCCTCCGGCTCAGAAACAACTGGTTCAACCTTTGTGCCCTTCTTAGCAATGTGCTTTTTTCGTTTGTCTTTATCTCCCGGAGGGAGATCTTGCTTTCTTTTCTGTTAAGGACGTGATCCTCCTTCATTGATTGTAATTCCCATTGCCTTTATCTGAGGTGGTGCAATTAGTTTTGTGCGTACCATATATTTTGTGTGATTTGAGGAGTTTGAGATGACGGAAAGTGAGAGATTCAAACATTTTGACCTTCTTCCTTTATATAACCGTTCAGTTATCTGCCATTTGGCGACGTTAGTCTTATCGCCGATAAAATCGGTGATGCACCGAACACACACTTACCTCGCCCAGTTTTATAGGACATCTCTTAATTTGGGGTCCCAATGGCGGATTAAGTCGGAGTCGCTGATAGATTCGGCAACTCGCCTACTGGGTCCTTGGCTCGCCAACTTGCACTTCTCAAAACCTTTCTCATTTTACCCTACAAAATCAGAACACAATTATTCGAACAGAAAAATTAAAAGTAGTAAAACCTTGGGTTTTCTCCCAAGAAGCGCCTTATTTTACGTCGTGGTATGACGTAAGTTCTGTCTCACTCTCTGTTATTGGGGTTAGCCCCACTGTCACTATGTTACCCCAATATGTCTTTTGGGTGGAGATGAGGTACTGCAAAACTCAGGAATGGCCTGATTAGCTGGATTGATCTAGAGTGAGATCCAATCATTTGATTCAACACTTAAATATTCTCCTTCATTTCTTCCAACACTCGATCTTGATCGGTGATCTTTTGGAAAATTATTTAAAGTGTTTCCTCGACACGATTTTTCTCCCCATTTCTAGATTTCCTCCGCTCATGAGGGGGTATGTACCTCCCCATGCCCTTGCATTGGACTTCCATCTCTAAGATTTTGGTGGCCAAATCGTTTAGCTAAGATGCCAGTTCGATCAACATGAGGTCCTTTTGGACTCTTTGGCTTATTTCAACCAATTTGCCAGTACTCTACTCAGCCAAGCTCATCTAAATGGACAACTCAACGAAAAGGAAAACTAAACGTAACGTTAGTAAATTACAACTAAGAAGAATAAAAATTCTATTATTCTAAAAATTCTCAAATAACACCACTCCTCGGCAGTGGTGCGATTTTGGCTTATCGTGACCAACGACACTAACGTACGGTATGAGTGTCTACGATCGTCGATAGTATAGTATCCCAACTAAAGGTTGGGGTCGTGTCCTAAGGGAGAGGTTTTGAAAATTGATAGAGAAATAAAATTTAGCTCTAACTAATCGTAGCTAAAGACATTAACGAGCAAAAACATAGTAAATTAAAGGGGGTGACAAAAAAGTGTCAAATTTCAATTAGGGTTTTTGTCACAAGTAGTAAACACAACAAAAATTAACAAGAAACTGAAGTATCGGGAATTGTTCTTGGGGTGTGGATGCAATACAAGTTAAGAGAAATCGTTAAGTACATGCTTTCAATAGCAAATTTGCAAGATAATAGTGACTAGCCTAACCTTTAGATGGAAATAAGTTCCCTCTCGGGCAACTTACCCCGTTTCAAATGGGTTCCTCTCGGACACCCATTTTCCGCTTGAATATTAGCCTACGCCATACCCCACTCACTCTCTCGAGCTGAGTGTGAGGATATCGGACTTGGGCTCACCTTCTCGGGCTGAACCTCATGTCGACCCACTCCTCGGACCATCAGTCTAGTGGTCTTGGTTTCGCGACCTCCCTCTCGGGCAAGCCGAAAACACATGTGTGGGTTTGTATTTGCAACTACAAACCCATTAAATTAAACCACAACCACTAGGTGAAATTACCATTAAAATACATCTAACCTATCAGTCAGCAAGACCCAACAACAATATCAACACATATTTGCTAAATCACACCCCAAGAATGGGGTTTTTAGACACACATCAAGAAATAACAAAATACACCTAAAATGATAGTAAAATCAAATGGGTATAAGAAATTAAACCTTGCTTTAAGCAAAGAGAGAACAATGGAGAAGACCCACTTTCAATTTGGGGAAGATGAAATCCTTCTCTCTTCAAGTCTCCCACAAAACCCTTTCCAAACTTGAAAGAAAATATCTAAAAAGTACTATTCTATCATGAAAAATAATAATAATGATTCAGAACTCCTAAAATTAATAAAGAGTTTAGTATTTATAGCCATCAAAAATTAGTGTTGGCGGATAGTTCGGCGAGGTTAGTCGAGTTCACCGAATGACTCGGCGACTCGCCCTTCTTCTGTCTCTTCGCCATTTAGTTCTTGCCTTCAGCATCTTCAAGTTCTATACCATTGGGCGGTATAGTATTTCTTTGTGAAACTATTCGGCGAAGCGCCGACTGCTCTTTTCATCGCCGTTTTGATCCTCTTCCTTCAGGGCTTTGCATACTAGAACAAAGGGTGGAGTCTGTCCTTTTGGTGAATCGCCAAAGATGCTTGGCGATGCTCAAGCTTCACCTTGTTTATTCTTTTCAGCCCTTTTGTTCCTTTTTGCGCCTAAGTGTCCATGCTTCCACTGAAACTTCAAATACCTGAAACTTAAGAGTTTTCATCAGATATTGAGACAAAATAAGCATTCGAGGACACTATTTATATCAAAATAAATCCCTAAATGACTCCAATTTGTGGACTCATCATTAATGAGACAAAGTCTAGACATTGTTTTTGATTTTAAATAAAAGGACTTCGATTGTAAAATTTTAAATTTTGCATCATTTCTATTTCCTATGTTTATGTATGCTAAGGGCTTGTATGAGACCCATTCAAGGTCAAGTACACCGTGTGGCATCTAGGGTGTACCCCTGGGTCGTGACAGACTTGGTATCACAGTATAAGGTTTTGGGATGATTTTTAGGTTGATGTTTGAGAAACCACATCTAGTAGAGTCTTGTTTATGAGTGTAAAGCGCGCCACACTTATTAATGAGAGGCTATAAGATTTTTAGGGAAGTTCACTTCATTCATTATTCCATAGTCTTGCTTTAGAGTCCTAACTCTATGAAGTCCTTTTTCCTTACCCTTCTCTTGTGTTTATAGGCTATGAATACAAGAAGGGAGAATGCAATGAGGATGGAAGAGGATAATGTGAATGAGGGAGTTCCTCCCCAATCTCCTAATGATGAGGGAGCTATGACTAATGTGTAAATAAGGGTGGCTCTCCAAACATTGACTTAAGTCACAACGGCTCAAGCTCAAGCCGTGACAACTCAAGCCCAAGCTGTGACGGCCCAAGCCAACCGAGATGTTGGACCCCGTGTGAACCCTAATGTGAGCACCATGGCTTCAAGGTTAAGAGAACTCACAAGAATGAACCCTCCTATGTTCTTTGGTTCCAAATTGAAAGAGGATCCACAAGAGTTTGTGGAAGAGGTCTACAAGATAATTGATTCTACGGGGGTGACTTCTATAGAGAAGGTCGAATTAGACGCTTATCAATTGAAGGATATGGCCCAAGTATGGTACACTCAATGGAAGGGTAATAGGCCGGTTGAAGCGGGTCCCATAGACTTTGATGTCATTTTGGGTATGGATTGGTTGCATGCTTCTTATGCCTCCATTGACTGTAGAACTCGGGTAGTAAAGTTTCAATTTCCAAATGAGTCCATTTTAGAATGGAAGGGGGGAAATTCTATACCTAGAGGTCAATTCATTTCGTCTCTAATATCTAGGAAAATGATCTCCAAGGGGTGCATTTACCATATTGTAAGGTTAATGGATGTTGAATTCGAGACTCCTTCTTTAGAGTTGGTCCCCGTGGTGGGTGAGTTTCCGAAAGTCTTTCCCGATGACTTGCCCGACATTTCTCCCGAACGGGAAATAGACTTTGGGATTGATCTTTTGCCGGACACGTAACCTATATCCATCCCTCCATATAAAATGGCTTCGACCAAATTGAAAGAGTTGAACGAACAATTCAAGGATTTGTTGGACAAAAGTTTTATTCAACCAAGCATCTCTCCATGGGGTGCACCGGTATTGTTCGTGAGAAAGAAGGATGGGTCCCTTAGGATGTGTATAGACTACCACCAATTGAACAAGGTCACTATAAAAAACAAGTATCCTCTTCCTAGAATTGACCATTTGTTTGACCAACTTCAAGGAGCTAGTTACTTTTCAAAGATTGACCTACGTTTGCGCTATCACCAACTAAGGGTGAGAGGGGTTTACATTCCCAAGACATCCTTCTGAACAAGATATAGTCACTATGAATTCCTAGTCATGTCTTTTGGTCTAACTAATGCCCCGGAGGTATTCATGGATCTAATGAACATGGTATTTAGGCAATATCTTGATTCGTTTGTGATCATATTTATTCACGATATTTTGATCTATTCAAGGAGTGAGGGTGATCATATGAAACATTCGAGGATTGTATTGCAAGTCCTTAAAGACTACCAATTATATGCTAAGTTTAGTAAATGTGAGTTATGGCTAAGGTCAGTAGACTTCCTTGGTCATATTGTGTCTAGCATGGGTATTAAGGTAGATCCTAAGATGACGGATGCCGTCAAGAGTTGGCCTAGACCTCTAACACCTACCGATATTAGAAGTTTTTTGGGTTTGGACAATTATTATAGGAGGTTTGTTGAGGGTTTTTCCTCCATTGCTTCTCCATTAACGACTTTGACTCAAAAGAAGGTTAAGTTTGAGTTGTCGGAGACTTGTGAGAAAAGCTTTCAAGAGTTGATAGATAAGCTTACTTCCGCTCCGGGGTTGACCTTACCGGAGGGTACCGATGGGTTTATGGTGTATTGTGATGCTTCTCGAGTGGGTTTGGGATGTGTCCTTATGGAACATGGTAAAGTGATTGTCTATGCTTCAAGGAAACTCAAAATCTATGAAAAGAATTACCCAACCCATGATCCTGAATTGGCGGCGGTAGAGTTTGCTTTGATAATATGGAGACATTAACTATATGGGGTCCATGTGGATGTTTTCACCGATTACGAGTCTTCAATAAGTGTTTACTAAAAAATACTTGAATCTCCAACAAAGAAGGTGGTTAGAACTTTTAAAGGATTGTGATATGAGTGTCCTTTATCACCCCGACAAAGCTAATGTAGTTGCGGATGCCCTAAGTCGATTGTCCATGGGTAGTGTGGCTAATGTAGAAGATGAAAAGAAGGAGTTAGTTCGTGATGTACATATGTTGGACCGGTTAGGTGTCAACCTAGTGGATTCCACCAAGAGAGGTGTCATGGTCCATCATGGTTATGAATTCTCTTCTGTGGTTGATGTGAAGTCTGAACAAGGTCTTGATACCATATTGATTGAGTTGAAAGAATCGGTACTCAACAAGTCCGTTGAGGCTTTCTCCCAAGGGGGAGATGGGTTGCTTAGGTACCAAGGTGGATTACGTGTTTCAGATGTTGATGGCTTGAGAGAACAAATTTTAGACGAAGATCATGGTTCGCGGTATTCTATTCATCCGGGAGCCACAAAGATGTACCGTGACCTACGGGAAGTGTATTTTGGAATTGTATGAAGAAGGATATAGCGGGTATTGTAGCCAAATGCCTGAATTGTCAACAAGTTAAGTCCAAACACTTAAGAGAGGGAGGATTGTCCCAAGATATTGATATTCCCACTTGGAAGTGGGAGGATGTGAACATGGAATTTATAGTGGGTTTGCCTCATACTCAAAGGCGACATGATTCTATTTGGGTCATCGTTGATAGAATGACAAAATCAGCCCACTTTGTTGCCGTAAAGATTTCATTTTCGGTGGAACACTATGCCAAAATTGTACATCAAGGAGATAGTGAAGTTACATGGGGTTCCTTTGTCTATTATTTCGGATCGAGGTCCTCAATTAAATCACATTTTTGGAAGGCATTCCAAAAAGGGCTTGGTACTAAGGTCAAGCTTAGCACGACCTTTCACCCTCAAACGGATGGTCAAGCGAAACACACCATTCAAACCTTCGAGGATATGTTGAGGGCGTGTTTCATAGATTTCCAAGTTAATTGGGATGACCATCTACCATTGATAGAGTTTGCCTACAACAATAGTTACCACTCAAGTATTGTCACGGCTCCGTTTGAAGCACTATATGGTAAGAGGTGTAGATCTCCGATTGGTTGGTTTGAAGTGGGTTAAATTTCACTAATCGGTCCCCAACTAGTTCATGAAGCCATTGAAAAAGTTCTAATTATTTGAGAGATGCTGAAGACAACCCAAAGTCGGCAAAAGTCGTATGTCGATGTTAGAAGAAGGGATCTATAATTTTAAGTTGGTGATTGGGTCTATTTGAAATCTCACCCATGAAGGGTGTGATGAGGTTTGGCAAGAAGGGGAAACTTAGTCCCCGATAAGTAGGCCCTTATCAAATCTTGAAGCATATTGGGAAAGTTGCCTATGAATTAGACTTTCCTAATGAATTGGCTTCAGTTCACCCGGTAATTCATGTTTCTATGGTCAAGAAGATCATTGGTGATCCGCCAACTATCACTCCTTTAGAGGGTTTGGGAATGATGAGAGCCTTTCCTATGAAGAGATTTCGGTAGAGATTCTAGACCGGCAAGTTAAGAGGTTGAGAAACAAAGAAGTAGCTTCCGTTAAAGTTTTATGGAGGAATCACTTAATTGAGGGGGCTACATGAGAGGCTGAGGCCGCTATGAAGTCCCGCTATCCTCATCTTTTTCCTTCTACCCTTATCCAAGCTTGAGGTAAGTAGTTTTATTGAGTTTGGTGTTTTGGAAGTCATATGTGCTATGTGTGTCCTTTTGATTTTCTTATAATATGCATGTTCTTGTGAGAATTCATATTTGGCATAAATTGAGTTTTCATGATTTATATGTTCTAAATGTTGATTTCAATTTTAGTATGATGATTGCATATTTGACTTCATGAGATGATTTGATGAACATGCTTAGTTATGTTTATGATGAACATGCTTAGTTAAGCCTTTGATGAAATGGCATATTGGCTCCATATTGTTGTGTTGAGCTTGCTTTGAGTTGGAGAAGTTAATTCCTCCTATGATGATATGAAATGATGAGTTTTGTGAATAATAGGTTGTGGACGTGGCTCCTACTTCCTTGTGTTTCATTGTTCATGTCTTTAGAATGGAGTTGATGTTTCGTCCTATGAAATGTGCATTTTTATGTTGCATGCATGATGGGCTGCTACTCTAGAGTCTTTAACTCCGTAAGGTGTCTAAATCGTCATTCGAAGACAAATGTTCCCAAGGGGGAGATAATGTAACACTCCGGAAAATGATACGGTAAACTAGAGCCTAAACGTGAGAGTGAACGTAAAGATAGAGGGTTTTAAGAATCAAGGCCAAATGGGTAAGTACCGAGGCAAAGGGGCATGCCTTCCCCAAACTTGAGCACACTGCCTCAACTTCCACAGCCATCACCACGGCTCGTGGTCATGATCACGTCTCATGGTCATGACCACGACTCGTAGGAGGCCTCGTGGAGTTGCCTTGGCCATAGGAGAGATGCCTCCAAAAGTCCTAGCCACTGCCTTAATCTCCATAGAAAGGACCATGGCTCGTGGAGCCCTTTGGGAAGGTCCCTTAGGCATACGAGCTAGGGTTCCTAAAAGGCATGGCCAGTTCCTTAAGGACCACGAGAGGGACCACTGCTCGTGGTCTTGACACGGCTTGTGGAAATGCCTTGGGCTTGTGAGCCTCATGCCACCTTGGATTAGCTACTTCCCCAACATTCACGAGGAGGACCATGGGTCGTGGTTCTCACCATGACTCGTGAAGGGTCTTGTGAAGCCTGCTGGGGGGGGGAATTAAACGAGGGTCAATTAGGTCATATTTTTAATCCAATTAAAGTGGGGTTATTTTGGGGATTCTAGGGATACTATATAAGTTGTTTTTAAGTCAAATTCACAACACACAAATAATTCCCAAAATCCTCTCCCTCAAAATATTTCTGTCACTAGAAATCGTCCATCGAAGAAGAACAAGAACTTGAAGACTAGGGGCTCAAGATTTCATCTTCGTTACTCAAATTCGTGGTGAAAGCTTCAATCAAGTTATGAGAGTCTTGATTCATGGAAAGTTTCCTTCCATGAAGCCCTTCAACTTTCAATTTCAATTTCAATTTGTAGATTTTCCCAAAACCTAGGGTTTTTCAATATAGGCATGGGTACTGCCTAAAAATGATTTCAATGGGTAAATTGACTCATATTATGATAAAATTGTTGCTTAATGGTGATTTTTATAGTAAATTCCCCCATAAACCCATGAATTTCCCCATGACCCAATTTTCATGAATTGCGATGGGTGTACAAATGTAAGATGAATACTATGAACTTTGTCTATGGTGTTTTAGTTATTGAATCTTGTTTTATCCATGATTAAATTAGTATTTGTAGGTGTGATTGTGAGACATGATTCATGACCCTTGAAGGGTAAATTATGAAGGTTTGTACATGTTGATGAAGGTGTGTATAAACTTATGATTCAGTTAGAAAGTGAAGATCCTATGACTATTGTGTAAATTGTGGTATTGTTGAAAGATCATTCTCCCCTTACCCGTACACACGACTATCTATGAATTGTCTAGGATGTTGATAATGTTGTTGTGTTGATTGAAAGGCGATTCTCGTGAAACACTATGAACATGATGTGAAAGGTTTACTCACATGTTAATGATGATTCTAAGGTTGAAAGTCCATTTTCACCTAATTGAATCTATGATTTATTTTATGAGTCGTATTGAATGAAGGGCAAGATATTCCTTCACACATGTAAATGCAATTCAAGAATAATTATGTATAATTTGGGAGATAATGCTTAGAACCAAGAGGATATGGAAAATGAGGTAGAGGCCCTCCTGTCAATACGATAGGCCGAGTCATCTAAATCATTCTCCTGAGATGAAAAATCCTCCGCCGATACAATAGGTCGGGTTTCTAGAAGCAATCTCCCTATCCCATAACTATGTGCGCACCTAGGTCTTTAGCTAGTGGATCCACCTAAAAGCTAATACATATATTTCTACCTTAGGACAGTAGGACACCTTCTTTCGGTGTGGGGTTACACGACACCGGATTCCATGTAGCTCATATGGTCTATGTCTGTTATGGCTACTTTACCTACATGACAAAATAATGAATATGACACGAACTATACTTATGAATTATTGATGCGATTTACTTAGTAGGAGTGGGGGTATGAGACTTCACTTTTACATTGCACAAGTAGACTTTGAAAATGGGTTTGTGGGATGGTTTTATTATGATATGATAAGATATGAATGTATGTATGTATGTTGAATGGATTGTTGCTACAAATGACTTTCCTTATGCAAGTTAATGTACATGACTATTTCCTTGTCCTTTAGTATTGTCTATGATGATGTCTATGTATGTTATGCATGAATAGGGTGGCCCCAAAGGAGTACTTAGTATGGTTGGTATTATGGGATGCTAATCATGCATTGCACAGGTGCAACTTAAGGTTACAAAAAAGATGGTTCTATTGTGGTACAATGTTCTTACATGATAAATGTGATTGTGACTTGTGTTTTACATTGAAAGTGCATGGTGATTCTCAAACTTGGCAAATGCATACTTTTTAACTCAAACGTCCTTTCTATCACATTTCAAGGATTTCTATGCATGCTTCCATACTTAGTACATATTTGTGCTAACCCCTATTTCTTCTACATTTTTGATAAGTGCAGATTCCGGCTAGGTAAAATGTACTTCCTTTCTTGACAAAGGCTTGGATTGCTTATCTCCATGACTTGTGGTGAGTCCTCATGGTTCGAGGACAACATGCCATTCACTTCATTTTTTATTTTAAATAAAAAGACTTCGATTGTAAAATTTTAAATTATCATCATTTCTATTTCCTATGTATATGTATGCTAAGGGCTTGTATGAAACCCCTTCGGGGTCAACTATGTCGTGATGCTTCTAGGGGGACCCCTGGGTCGTGACATTATGTATTGTGATGTGTCCAGAGTTGGACCTTGTTTTGCATCAATGCAGAATGATGAGGTTATAGCCTCCACATCAAGACAGTTTAAGATTCTCGAGAAAAATTACCCAACTTTTGATTTCGAGTTGGCTGCAGTAGAGTTTGCTTTGAAAATATGGCATCACTATCTCTTTGGTGTTCACGTTGTTGTGTTCACCAGTCACAGGAGTCTTCAGTATGTATTCAGTCCGAAAGAGCTTAATCTCAGATAGAGGAGGTGGCTGGAGTTACTCAAAGATTATGATATGAGTATTCTCTATCATCCAAGTAAGGCTAATGTTGTTGCCGATGCTTTGAGCAGGTTATCTATGGGTAGTATTGCCTATGTTGAGTAGGGAAAAAAAGAATTGGACAAAGATGTGCACAGACTTTGACAATTGGGAGTTTGTTTGATAGATTCCAATGAAGGTAGAGTTGTGGTTATTAATGGGGCTGAATCATCACTAGTGTCTGAAGTGAAATAGAAACTTGACCAAGATTCTGTTTTACTTCAATTGAAGGCACATGTTCATAAGCAAAAAGTGATGGGTTTTTAACAAGGGGGAAATGGTGTATTGAGGTATAAAGGTATATTTTGTGTACCAAAGGTGTATGAGCTTTAAGAGACGATTATGGCAGAGGCCCAGAGTTCCAGATAATCTATTTATCCTTGATCCAAAAAGATGTACCGCGACTTCAGAGAAGTCTATTGGTGGAGTAACATGAAGAGGTGTATTGCAGAGTTTGTTGCTAAGGCCCGAATTGTTAAAAAGTCAAGGTAGAGCACCAAAGGTCCGATGATATGGCTCAGAACATAGATCTTGCACAATGGAAGTGGGAGATGATAAATATGGATTTCATTACTGCTTTGTCGCGGTCTCGCAGGCAACATGATTTGATTTGGGTGATTATTGATCTGATGACTGAATCAACCTATTTCTTGTCGGTGAAGACTACTTTTTCAGGAAAAAATTATGCCAGGTTATATATTCAGGATATAGTCAGACTTCATGGAGTGCCAGTGTCGATCATTTTAAATAGAGGTTCACAATTGACCACACAATTTTGGAAGTCTTTCCAGAAAGGTTTGGGTTCAAGAAAAGCATACAATTGATACTCTAGAGGAGATGGGGAGGTCTTGTGTGATTGATTTCAAAGGTAATTGGGATGATCACTTACCTCTTATAGAGTTTGCTTACAACAATAGTTATCACTCTAGCATCCAGATGGGTCCTTATGAGTCTCTTTAGTGGAGAAGATGTAGGTCTCCTATTGGATGGTTTGAGGTTAACGAAACTAGGTTTATAGGACCAGTATTGGTTCATCAAGATATGGAGAAAGTGAAGATCATTCAAGAAAGGTTGAAAACAATGCTAAGTTGTAAAAAATCTTATACATATGTTAGGAAATGAGACTTGATGTTTGAGGTGGATGATTGAGTTTACTTGAAAGTTTAACCTATTAAGGATAATATGAAATTTGGTAAGAAGGGAAAGCTTAGTCCCTGGTATATTGATCCTTATAGGATATCCAAGAGGAATGGAAATGCGGGTTATGAGTTTGAACTAATATTAGAGTTAGAAGCGGTCCATCCAGTATTTCACATTTTTATGATGAAGAAGTATATGGGCGTTCCTTCACTTATTATACATACGGAGAGTATTGTTATTAAGGACGGCCTATCTTATGAGGAGATACCCGTTGACATTCTAGATTGTAGGGTTCGCAAGTTGAGAAACAATGAGGTAGCAACAATCAATGTCTTATGGAGGAATCAATATATTGAGGAAGCTATGTGGGAGGCTAAGGAGGATATGAATAAGAGATAGTCACATTTGTTTTCATCCGAAGAAATTCCAGACCAAGGTTATGACTTTTTGTAAAACACTCTTTTAATTGAAATGTTATATTGTGTTAAATTGCATGATGGGTGTTTGAGTTTAGTTATAGATGTTTGTACCCTCAATTCTATTTAGAGTAATCTCATTCAAGGACAAATGTTTCCAATGGGGGTCTATTGTAACACCTCGGCATAGAAAGAGCAAATCTAGAAGGAACTAATTTGGAAAGATTTAAACTGAGGTTTGTTCAAGTTACTCTTAAATGGTGAGTTTTGGGTCAACTTCAAACGACAATAACTGTCAGCAAGGATAAGTTACGTTGCCCATGAGATGATAAATGAAAGGTCGTTGATTCCTTTTTGCAACAACACTAAGTTTGCTATTCCATGTTCGGATGAGGGAAATATGCTCGTTTGAGTACACCGGCCAAGTTGAGGAAATTCATCTGAATTAAGGAGGACTATTTTTGTCTTTTTCTTACCCCACTAGGCTTACACGTTTTGTTTACCCCATTAGGTGTCAATCCTGATGAAAATCAGTTCAAGAAACTAGGGAAAAGTTTAAGAGGAGAAAAGATGAAATTTTCAAGAAGTTCTTCAAGATTGTGGGGAAATCCCTAAGAACATAGTTCTTTCGAGGTATCTAAGTTTTCAAAGTTATGGGTTTGTTCTCTCTCACGCCAAACTTGAGTTTCCAATCATGAATTTATTCATGTAATTGAGTGTATTGATTTCTTAATTGAGTTCTTTGAGGTTTTATGCTTTATTCTATGATAATGGGGCTTTATTAAGTTCTTGAGGTAAGGATCTTGCTAATGAGGGTTGTTCTTGAGGGATTTTGAGTATATTTTCGTTTTCCTGTGTTGGGTTAATGAATTTGATGATGTTTGGAAGCAATAAATTGATTCTAGCTGAATTAGGACAAAAAATCGAGAAGAAAAGTTTGTTAGAACATTCTAGGAATTAGTTGGGGTACAAACAACCCTTTCTTGAACGATCTTCACTTTCTCCATAGCTTGATGAACCAAGTCTAGTCCTATAAACCTAGCTTGATCAACATTAAACCATCCAATAGGAGATCTACATCTTCTCCCATAAAAATCCACATATGGAGCCATCTGGATGCTAGAGTGATAACTATTATTGTAGGCAAACTCTATGAGAGGTAATTGAGCATCCCAATTACCTTTGAAATCGATCACACAAAGCCTCAACATATCCTCTAAAGTCTGAATCTTTCGCTCTGCTTGAACACCGATTTGAGGATGAAAAGCAGTACTATGATTCACCTTCGAACCCAAACCTTTCTAGAAAGACTTCCAAAATTGTGTGGTGAATTTTGCACCTATATCTGAAATGATCGACACTGGCACTCCATGAAGTCTTACTATCTCTAGTGGCATAAACTTCTGCCGAAAATGCAGTCTTTACCAGCAAGTAATGGGTTGATTTACTCATCCTACCTACAACCACCCAAATCGAATTATGTTGTTTGGGAGACTGCGACAAACCAGTAATGAAATCCATTTTTATTATGACCCAATTTCATTATGGAAGATCTATGTTCTGAGCGATACCATTGGGCCTTTAGTTCTATACCTTGACTTGTTTGCAATTCAGGCACTTAGCAACGAACTCTGCGATACACCTCTTCGTGCTACTCCACAAATAGACTTCTCTTAAATGGCAGTACATCTTTGTGGAACTAGGATTGATAGAGTGTCTCGAACTATGGGCCTTTGTCATTATCATCTTTTGAAGCTCATATACCTTTAGTACACACAATCTACCTTGATACCTCAATATACCACCTCTCCCTTGTTCAAAATCCATAATTTTTTGCTTATCAACATTTGCCTTCAATTCAAGAAAAACAGGATATAGGTCTTGTTTCTCTTTCACTTCATACACTAGTGATGACTCAACCCTTTCTTCACAACCACTCAACCTTCATTGGAATCCATCAACTGGACTCCCAATCGTGCAATTCTATGCATAGTTTTTGCCAATTCATTTTTGCCATCCTCAACATCGGCAGTACTACCCATAGATAACCTGCTCAAAAAATCTGTAACAACATTTGCCTTACCTAGGTGATAGAGAATACTCATATCATAATCCTTGAATTACTCCAACCACCTCTTATGTCTGAGATTAAGCTCTTTCTAGCTGAATACATACTGAAGACTATTGTGATTGGTGAACACATCAACGTGAAAACCATAGTGATAGTGACTCCAAATTTTCAAAGGAAACACTACCGCTGCCAACTTGACATCATGTGTCGGTAATTCATCTCGTGAATCTTAAGATGTATAGAGGCATATGATACAACCTCAACATTCTATATAAAAATACAACCACGTCCAACTGTGGATGCATCATAATACACAAAAAAAGTGTTATGTACCCTCTGGTAGGGTCAACACTGGGTAGTAGTTTACTAGGTTTTCATTTCCAGAAATCTATTGCCACAACCTTCAGACCATTTAAACTTCACTGTATTCTGCGTCAATTTTGTCAACGGGGACAAAATAGTTTAGAACCCCTCAACAAACCTTTTATAATAACCAATAACTGATTCATTAGGAAATTGGAACTTAACTACTCGAGTTCTACAATCAACTGACGCATTACAAGCATGAAGCCAGTCTAGACTTAAAATAACATTAGAGTCAACCATGTCTAACTTGACCAAGTCAACTATGGTTTCCTTGTGATTGATATAAATGGTACAATTAGGATAAAATCTTTCAGCTAGCATAAACTCACCAACAGGTGTGGAAACAGTGAAGGGCTCAGGAAGTCGCTCAGGAAGAATATGAAATCTCATAGCAATATATGGAGTCACAAAAGATTGACTCGCACTTAGATCAAGCAATACATATTCATCAAAAGTAAAGACATTGATCATACCACTAACAACATCATGTTAATTCTATTTCTCTTGGCAACTATTGATAGCATACAGACGGTTTGCTCCTTCGTATGTCCCTGTAGTAGCTCATCTCAGTGCAACTTTATTTGTTGGAGCAGCTAAAGAGGATTAGGCTCTATTACCCCCATTGCCATTACCTTTCCTGTTCTTAGGGCACTCTCTCAGGAAGTGACCCATCTGACCACAGTTGAAACAGCCAGTGGAGCCATTACTAAACATTCCAGGGTGGTTCCCAACACACTTAGCACATGCATGAGTCCAGTATGCCCCTTGTGCCACACTACCTTGAGACTGAGCAGGTTGACCTCTAAAGTTCTGCATATTTTGATTTGTGAACTCACCTCTGTTCTTTAGTGCAGGTGAATTATTAGATGATGGAGCAGGTCCAGTTCGCTTTTATTTAAATGATGACTAGTTCGCATTACCGGCCTTTTGCTGCCCAGACTCATTACCTATTTTCTTATCCTTCTTGTTGTGGAACTCTTCACTTTCTCATAACTTTTCCTCCTTAACCTATTTCACATGGATCATAAGTCTTTCTATGTCAATGTCTCCTATCAACATAGATGTCTTACCCTTCTTACTCGACAAGCGAGACAACCCAGACAAAAACAAGTTGATCTTGATCCTCATATCAGCAACCATCTTTGGAGCATAACGGGACAGTTGAGTGAAGTTGAGGTTGTACTCATGCACACTCATGTATTCTTGCTTAAGAGTGAGAAATTCTCTTACATTTTCCTCTCTCAGCTCATGGGGAAAGAAACACTCCATGAAGGCGCATTCAAACATAGCCCAACTTACATCAGTTCCCCTTCAACTCTATGAAAGTGCCTTCATGGGGTATTTCTTTCCCTGTGAGCCGAGAGAGAAAAAGGTAAGAGAATTTCTAACTCTTAATCAGGAATTCATCAGTGTGAATGAGTACAACCTCAAGTTCACTCAACTGTCCTGTTATGCTCCGAAGAGGGTTGCTGATATGAGCAACGAGATGAGATATTTGTGTCTCGATTGTTGATTAAGGAGGGTAAGGCTGCTTTTTTGATAGGGGACATGGACTTATGAAGGCTTATGATCCATGTGCAGCAGGTTTGGGAGGACAAGTTGAGAGATAGGGAAAAGTTGCACAACAAGAAGGCTAAGACAATAGGTAATGAGTCCGCAAAACAAAAAGAGGATAATGCGAAGTAGTCATCTTTTCAAAAAAAGCCAACTAGAGTTTCTCCATTATTTTCTAGTGCACCTGTACAAAATATAAGAAGTGAGTTCAGGAATCAAAATTGACAGAACTTCAAAGCTCGACTTATTCAGTCTTAAGATAGTGTGGCACAAAGGGTAAACTAATCTCCTGCATACACTAAGTGTGGTAAGAATCACCCAAGAGTGTGTCGTGGTTTCTCCACTTGTTGTTTCAAGTGTGCTCAGATGGGTCACTTCATGAGAGAGTGCCCTAAGAACATGAAAGGTAATGGTAATGGAGTTAATAGAGCCCAATCTTCTTTGGCAGCTTCAGTATACAAAGTGGCACCTAAAGAAGCTACTTGAGGGATAAGCAGAGGATCAAACCATCTATATGCTATCACCAGTCGCCAAGAGCAAGAGAATTCGCCTCATGTCACACTGGTATGACAAAGTCTTTACTTTTGATGTATATGCATTGCTTGATCGAAGAACGAGTCTATCTTTTGCTACTTCATATATTGCTATGAGATTTGCTATTCTTCCTGAGTGACTTCTTGAGCCCTTCAGTGTTTCCACACTTGTTAATGAGTCTATTCTAGTTGAGAGAGTTTGTTATGATTATACCATCTTTTTCAATCTTTTTCAATTACAAGGGCACAATGGCTAACTTAGTCGAGGTAGAAATGGTCGACTTTGATGTTATTCTAGGTGTAGACTGACTTAATACTAGTTAGGCCTCTGTTGATTGTAGAACTCTAGTAGTTAAGTTCCTGGTTCCTAATGAGCCAGTTATAGAGTGGAGGAGTAGTTCAGCAGTGCCTGAGGGTCATTTTGTTTCGTACCTTAAGGCTAGAAAGTTAGTTTCCAAGGGGTGCATCTACCACTTAGGTTGAGTTAATGCCTCTAAAGTTTGCACACCACCTGTTTAGTTAGTTCCTGTTGTGAGTGAGTTTCAAGAGGTCTTTCCATATGATCTTCCCAGATTCCCTCCTGAGAGACAAATATACTTCGACATAGATATTTTTCCTAATACTCAACATATCTACATTCCACAATCTAGAATGGCTCCAACTGAGTTAAATGAGTTAAAAGAGTAGTCCAAAGACCTTCTTAATAAAGGTTTTATTCTACCTAGTGGCTCATCTTGGGGCGCTCCGATCTTATTTGTTAGGAAGAAAGGTGGTTCTCTTAGGAATGTGTATTGATTACCACAAATTGAATAAGGTTACTATAAAGAATAAGTATCCTCTTTCGAGAATTGATGATATTTTTGATGAACTTCAAGGTGCCACTTGCTTTTCTAAGATAGACCTCTGATCCGGCTATCATTAGTTGAGAGTAAGAGAAAGGGACATTCTAAAGACAACATTCAAGACCCGTTATGGTAAATATGAGTTTCTAGTTATGTCTTTTGGCTTCACTAATTCTCTTGCAGCGTTCATGGACCTTGTGAAAAGAGTATTGAAGCCATATCTGGACATATTTGTTTTTTTTTTATTAGTCGGGGATTTCAACTCATTTAGGGCATATTATTCAAGGATTTAGTGTCCTCAATGCCTATTTTACGCTCATAACTGATGTTAATATGTTTATGTGCAACAATGAAGGCTCAAGAGTGAGACAAGGACATTATGATGCAAAAAGGATCGAAAAGGCCAAAAAAAATTAAGGAAAGCAAAGATGGAACTCGCCAAAGCCACTTTGCGAGTCGCCAAGTGACTTTCAGCTCTCCTAAAGTTCCAGCAAAAACTAGCCAATGGAAAAAACCAACTTTTCAAGCAAACAGGCAATTTGGTTACACACCAAAGGGATCGACGATGGAAATCAAGCTCACCGAAAGTTCCAAAATAATTTGATGAAAGAGGCAAAACTTGGTGTGTAGCCAAACTGGTCAGCGAGCCTGACTTACTTCACCGAGTTGACTCTGTGCTAAAATTCTTGGAACGTATAAATTTAAATTTTGAAACAACAAAAGGAGTTCCTGCATATGATTTACCTATGGGTTTTTTATTTTTACTCTCTAGAACATTGTGTTTACATTTTGAGTAGAGATTGTGAGATTTTTAGCTTCAATTTCAGCATTTGGGATTTGCAGATCGTTAGCAAAATAGACGGAAAACTTTGTTGGTAATGATGTCTTGTTTTTCACTACGCTTGCCTAAAACCCCTTTCCTTGGGGGTGTTATTATGTAGTTGAATGCATTAATTAGCTAATGGGTGTTGTTTGTTACTGATTTTAATGTTGTTTTGAAGTGGGTTCAATAAATTGTTCATGCTTTAATTGTTGAATAGTAGTGGCAAATGCAATTCTCGCTTACTTCTCTATGCTTGCTTAAGAAAGAGGTAATAGAATAGAATTATTGATTGATAATTGTATTGATTGCGTCTTTAAGAATCTAGATTGAGAAAGTAGGTTTGATTGCTTTTTTACTAATCCAGCTTGAAAGAGTGGATTAATTAAGGAATTGGGTTGTTTGGTTGTGTTACGCTTGTTGAGGTTCAAAAGAACTAACTTGAAACGTATTAGTTGATTGAGAAGTGACAATTCCACTCAAAAACTATCTTACCCACTAAGATTCAACATCTTTGATAACTAGTAATCACGAATTATGTGAAATTAACATTCAACTTATCACACTCCTAAGGTCTAATCTCTACTTGTTTACTTCCCGTGTTATTTGTCTTGAATTGGTTACCCAAATCCCCCCATTTGATATGCCCAAACCCATTATGTGGTTCACAGATTTCTACGAGAGCTACGCATGATTGCTCTTGAAAGGGAAGAATAAATATGGATCAGCAGCACCATTAGAATTTCTTGAGGTGCGTCGAAAGAAAGTCAAATGCAGCGAGATAGACATAAATGAGTTGCTTGCTTGGACAGTCTGCATAGTCCATACGTTGACTACTCAGCTAAAGACAAATTTGTTAGACTACTTAAAGAGGTGGTTGGCAACATTTATTTTCGATGCTTTACCCCCATGGATACAGGCGAGGGTCCTGATTGAGAAGATTAATATTAATGTCGCTGCTAGGTACTGTATTGACTTCATCAAAATGACCTTGATGCTGTCACCAAATGAGTCCATTATGCGGCATCTGAAGGATACACTTCTGGGGCACATTATTGATAGGGAGAGGCTAAATTTGGGGTCGATTATTGATCAGGGGATGACCATGAAGGCCAAACAGACTCAGACCTCATCGCCATTCCTAGTTCTCCACAATGATCTTTGTCGCTGAGCTGGAGTGCCATTCGTGGGGAAGGCTGATATTGAGGTGGTCCCTACCTCGTACACGCATATCAAGAGGCTTGAGGCCAAGTATATGAAAGACGAATCTGACCGAAAGAGGAAAACACCGTGGATACATCTCTGGTTGTCGATTTAGAAACTATGGAGGCTGATACTACCCTTCCTACTCTGGTCGGTGAGCCTACATGTATGCCTAGCTCCTTCAACCCCGCTAATTCTGCTACTATTGTTGCTGTTAGTTTTTGTCACGACCTGAGAGTACCCCCTAGTCGTAACATGGCGTATTCGACCCCGAAGGGGTCTTATACGAGCCACATAGTCATTCATTGCATTCAATAATGAAAATAGTGCGGAATAAAAAAAAACTTATTTACATCCACACATTTAAACTTCATTAAAACAACTTTAAAAACACACAGCGGAAGTCTAAGTCTCACATGGCCATCTTAGACACAGTCACAAAACATAAGTAGGGACACGGCCCTTTACAATCAAAAGAAGTCTATTAAGTCTATTACATGAACAAAAGAACTTAAAAGTCTTATCCTCGAATCCATGAGGACATACCAAGTCTTGGAGGAAAGCAATCCAACACTTCAAACTAGCTAGGAGGGATCACTTGCCGGAACCTACACTTATAGTAAAAATATGAAGAATATGGGTTAGTACACAAAATGTACTAAGTATGATGACCATGCAAAACATGCTTTAAAAGG
>NW_006238991.1:1875814-1887505 GCF_000226075.1 Solanum tuberosum | reverse complement strand
CGGGTTAGACTCATTTCCCACTCAATTTGACCCCCTAAACAAGAATATGAAGTCGGATTTTCAAAAAACGAAATGGATCTTTTTATATACAGCTAAACAAGTTTCCGGTAACTTTCGAAGCACATTTTTAAGAACTTTTTGGGTCAAATTCAAATATAATCATTTCATTAAGTTCTCGACTCCAAACTCACATGTGAGGCTCTAGTTTCACTCTATCATTTTTTGGGTCATTACAGTTGTCCCTCATTGACACAGGTCATGTTATATAAAATGGGCCACCTCACCCATTCGGCCGATGTCCGTGCTTCAAGGAATGACAAAATTGTCCCCTTTATGATGGATCGAGATATTGAGGCTGCAGTTTCTCCCATTAGGGAGGAGTTACGGGAACAACACAAATTAATCGTAGCCCATGTACAAGCATTGGCTCCCCTGACTACTAGGATAAAGGCATGTGAGTGGAGCAGCTGACATGTCTTTGATTTGACAGCCTTGAGAGCTGATATTGTTGGACGCCACCGTGATGTGGATTAGGTGAAGTCCACAAATAGCTCTATGTTATGGGGTGGAGTTGACATTCCTGAGTGCCCTAGTTGAGATATGCCAGCTCTTTTTGAGATCTCTGCCGCTGTGACCGGAGATGCTAATGTTGCTGATTATGGTTATGAGACTGATGCCCCTGAGACTGATGAGGAAGAGCTCGGAGATCATGAAGAGGCGGTGTTCAAGGACCTGGATGGTGATTTTGTCTTGGTAGCTAAAGAGGCCTCACTTCGGGACACATCGATGATTGGTCCCACTAGATAATATCCCACTATTGCAGGATAGCCAATCACTAATGCCTAGATTGAGAGCGCCCCAGAAACACAATGTTCGCATCAGGCTTAGCCTGATAAAGGGATCTCGACTTTTGTCCCTGTTTTTATTTACTTTTGAGACATGCAGTTTTTATTTCAAATTGAGGACACTATTTAGTATTTTTGGTTGGGTGGCGGTATGTTGATACCTATCCTCTTGGTTGTATTACTTTTTTTTGTTTTATTTCTTTGACTGTCGGATGTTTAGTTATTTTTGAATATGAATTGTCTCCTTGTGTTCCTTGACTCGGAATAATGAGTGTTGAGTTTACCTTTTTGATCCTTCTTGAATGCTTGATTGTTGAATGATGTTAATGTTCTCTTGTACATTTGAGTGTGGTTGTGATCAATACCGACGACTTGAATAGTGCTCTAGATTGAACAATATGTTTGTTCAAGTCTAATGAGGCAAATTTGAGTTGCATAAGTCATGTGTGAACTCTTAGCGTCCTATTGGGACTAGCTAGTCGGTTGTTGAAGTGAGTCTTGTAATGATCATTGCATGCGAGCTTAGTTTGTAGAATCATGATCGGTGATAGTGTTAAGTGCCTTGTGTGGTGAGGTTTATTTGAAATATGTGCTTGGTGATACCTAGTACTAGCCTCATTGGTCCGATTGACTAGCATTGGTGAATGAAAGAAATGATTTTAGACACAATTTTTTAAGCGTGAACCAAATTGCTATTATACCTCATTTTGACCACCTTGTGAGAGTGAGAACCTTGCTTGGGAACATTTGAGTCTTACATTTTCTTTTAATCATTCATCAGTTTGATTAGCAATCTTAGGTCAAACACCTAAGTTGGGGTGTGGTAAAAATGATGAAAGAAATTGAGCAAGAAGTTTGTGAAATCCACCTTTGAAGACTTTTGTTGAAAAAAAAAGTGACAAAGGTGGAACCCCTCAATATAAAAGAAATAAATAAAAGCAAGAGAAAAGGATTGAAAAAGAAATTTGCATAAATTGTGCATTGATCAAAAGAAAAAGGGTATCCGATGAGCTATACACATTTTTTTGTGTTTGAATATACCAAGGGTGGGTTGTGAAAATGAAAACAATGTAAGAAAAGGAGAAGAAGTTAAATTCCATCCATGCTTCATGAATATAGAACTCACCAAGTCAAAATGTTCATACCTTTATCCTCAACCTAGTTACAGGCCTTGAAAGATCTTGGTGATCTTCTACAAGCCGAATGATGTGTTGATCGGAAAATACGGGCAAGACTATGGGTAAAATCACGCATATGTTTATCATTGAGAGTGTGGGAGTTGATTTTGGTTCCTATTGTAATGTTTAATTGACTTCGTGAGGACTTGGAATCATTCTTGGAGTGAGGGCATTCAAATACTCTTGTTAAGCATGGATTTGCATTTGGAGTGAAAATTGTGATCTTGATCTCTAATTGATGATGGCTAGTCATAGTTTGAAAAATTTAGTGCACAGTTGAACATTACATGTGTAGATTGAACCTCGTGAGCATTCGTGTTGAGTCTGAAGTAGCACTAATTGCAGACATCCCCGTTGGCCTAATTGATCTTGTGTTTTACTTGAGGGCAAGAAAAAGTATCAGTTAGTGGTTTATCAGTTGGGGATTTTGACTCATTTTAGGCTTATTATTCACGGATTTAGTGTCCTCAATGCCTATTTTACACTCATTACTGATGTTAATATGTTGATGTGGAGCAATGAAAGTTCAAGAATGAGGCAAAGACATTATGATACAAAATGAAACGAAAAAGTTAAAAATGAGTGAAGGAAAGCAAAGATCAAACTTGCCAAAGCCACTCGGTGGGTCGCCAAGAGGACCTTCAGCTCGCCTAATGTTCTAGCAAAACACCCCATGGACAAAACCAACTTGGCGAGTAAACATGCAATTATGTGACATGCCGAATGGATCGGCAATGGCGATAAAGCTCTATGAAATTCCAGAGTCATTTTATGAAACAACCAAAACAAAAATATGAGAAGAGCAACTTGAAAAGTCACCAAACAGGTCGGCGAGCCCGACTTACTTCTTCGAGCTGACTTCGTGCTCAAATTCAGGAAACATATAAATTCAATTTTTGAAAGAAGAAAAGGAGTTCCTACACAATGTTTACCCTCAGGTTGTTTAGTTTCTACATTCTAGAACATTGTCTTTACAGTTTGAGTAGAGATTTTGAGATTTTAACTTCAATTTCAGCATTTGGGAATTGCATATCATTAGAAAATGAGATGGAAAGCTTCTTTGGTAATGCTTTCTTGTTTTTAACTATACTTGGCTAAAACCCTTTTCCTTGGGGATGTGATTATGTAGTTGAATGCATTAATTAGCTAATGGCTATTGTTAGTTACTGATTTTGATGTAGTTTTGATGTGGATTCCATTAATTATTCATGTTTTAATTGATGAATTTTAGTTGCCAATGCAATTGTAGCTTAGTTTTCTATGTTTGCTTGAGAAAGAGGTAATATAGTAGAATTTTTTATTGATAATTGTATTGATTGCATCTTTAAGTACCTAGCTATAGAAAGTGGGTTTGAATAAGTCTTTACTAATCCAACTTGAAAGAGTTGATTAATTAAGGAATTGGGTTGTTTATGTATGTTACGCACGTTGAGGTTCGAAAAAACATACTTGAAACACAATAGTTGATTGAGAAATGTCTATTGCACTCAAAACCTATCTCACCAACTTAGATTCAACATCTTTGAGTAACTAGTAATCACCCAATACGCGAAATTAAAATTCAACTTATCACACTCCTAAGGTCTAATCTCTACTTGTTTACTTCCCATGTTAGTTTTATTAAATCGGTTACAGAAATACCGCCATTTGATATTACTCGTTGAAACTTTGTAATTTGTTTTAATGTTGCAAAAGTGTAACACATCTTTACTTCTTAATCTAATTCTTTACTGTATCACCCTCTGTGGGATCAACCCCAACTCTTAGTTTGGTTTATACTTGTTAATGACCACCTACACTTAGAATTGGATGTAGTGTAGCTGAGCGTTATCATTTAATGATGATATTCTTATTTACTCAAGGAATGAGGAGCATCATGCTAGTCATCTCAGAGTTGTTATCCAAACCCTCAAAGATAGAGAGTTGTATGCCTAGTTTTCCAAGTGTGAGTTTTCGCTTAAGTCAGTGGCATTCTTATGCCACATTGATTCTGGTGAAGGGATGCGAGTTGACACTCAGAAGATTGAAGAAGTTCAGAACTTGCCCAGACCCATATCTCCAACTGATATACAATATTTCTTGTGGTTGGCTCATTATTATAGAAGGTTTGTCAATGGGTTCTCAGCTATTTCATCCCCGTTGACAACATTGATGCAAAAGGCAGTGCATTTTCAATTGTCTGAAGCTTGTGAGAAAAGCTTTCAGGAATTGAAAACACGGTTAACTACTGCCCCAGTGTTCACCCTACCGGAGGGTACATAAGGACTTTTTTGTATTGTGATTATTCCAGAGTTGGACTTAGTTGTGTATTGATGTAGAATTGTAAGGTTATAACATATGCCTCTAGAAAGTTTAAGATTCACAAGAAGAGTTACCCGACTCATGATCTCGAGTTGACTGCGCTAGTGTTCAGATAGAGGTGCAAAATTCACAACACAATTTTTTAAGTCTTTTCTCGAAAGGTTTGGGTTCAAAGGTGAACCTTAGTATTGTTTTCCATCCTCAGACTGATTGTCAAATTGAACATACGATTCAGAATTTAGAGGATATGTTGAGGGCTTGTGTGATTGATTTCAAAGGTAATTGGGATGATCACTTACCTCACATAGAGTTTGCTTAAAATAATAGGTATCACTCTAGCATCAAGATCACTTTCCATGAGGCTCTTTATGGGAGAAGATGTAGATCTATTATTTAATGGTTTGAGGTTGGTAAAACTGGGTTGATAGGACCAGACTTGGTTAATCAAGCTATGGAGAAAGTGAAATCATTCAAGAAAGATTGAAATTAGCGGAAAGTTCTCAGAAATCATACATATATGTTAGGAAGTGAGACTTCGATTTTGAGGTGGATAATTGGGTTTACTTGAAGGTTTCACCCATGAAGGGTGTTATGAGATTTGGTAAGAAGGGGAAGCTTAGTCCCCGGTATATTTGTCCTTACAGAATATTGAAGAGGATTGGAAATGTAGCTTACGAGTTGGAGCAACCGCCTGAGTTAGAAGCATCATGGGCGATCCTTCACTTGTTATACTTACATCGTCATGTTTGCTATTTTAGAACCAATGTGGTAGCATCAATCAAGGTCTTATGGAGGAATCATTTTTTTTAGAAAGCTACTTTGGAGGCTAAGGAGGATATGAAGAAGAGGTACCCACATCTCTTTTCTTCCAGAGAAATTCCAGACCAAGGCAATGACTTTTTGTAAAATACTCTTTAAATTGTTATGCTATATTATGTTAAATTGCATGTTGGGAAACCCTTGGCCTAGCTCATTACTCAGTGGAAGACTTACTTATTTGAAATCGAAATCTAAAAACTAACACAAGTCTTTAGGATATCATATATAAAATAGTTTAACTCAATATACTCAAATAAACATAAGTGTTCAACTCACACTCTTAAAATTATCAACAATGGAAATTAGAAAAAGACTCCTTAACTACTACTGTCTACGAAGCCTCTAAAACACTGCGATGCAAGTTGGGACAAGAACCACAACATCCTCACAAAACTAGAAGTAAAAGTGGAATCCTCCGGAAGCAAGGAGTCTCACGAAAGCAAATCTGGAACTACAAGTGGTATCAATGGAGTGCCTGTTGATGACCCTAAATAAATGAATCTGCATCATGAAAGATGCAGGCCAAATTACGTCAGTACATTGAATGTACAAACATACAAGGGGAACTCTAAAGCATAGACATAAGCTTGATGTGATAAAAAGGAAGAACATAATCACCTCACCTCATCTCAACTCAACTCAACTCAACTCAAGGATAATAAACTCAATTCAATATAAAAGCAACAATAAAGATGTTTTCTAAAGAAAGATTTTTAAACTCTAGATAATAACTCAATGTATATAAAAATAAACTGATAAACTCTTTACTCTTATTTGGGAGATTCTATAACCGACAACCATCTGTATGAGTTATGTGTTTATACAACATCTCGCCACACTGCCAGAATTGTCTTATACCTTGTCGGAGTATAGGACATCCTAAACTAAGTGGATCCACTAAGATATACTTAAAATAAATAAGGAATCTTATAAAAATTATGATCATTTAGCCATGTTAGCATACATGGTTTATGTATTTTGAGTTTTCTGACCACATCCCCATATCGGTGCTCAATTCTACTCTAAATAATATATATAACTCATGCTCATATGTTGTAAATAATACATAACTCCTCCTCAATTTGAGATAATTACTCAAAAGCTCTCTTAAAAGAGATAATGCTAGAAAAATCCTCATGAACTCATTTAGAAATCAAGGTTTTTTCTCATTTTAAATGTAAAAGTGTTACATGCTTGGAAAACTTAATCCCCTCATGCTCATTTTGAAAAATGAACTCAAGTTTCCTCATCCTCATACTCAATTACTCAAGTCTTAATTCAAGTTTAACAAAATTGAAAAAGACTTTTCAAAGTGACTCAAAAAACATACTCAAACTTTACTTTTAATCTTTTCTTGAATTTGAAAGGTGAATTCAAGAGTTATGATTAGGATAAATAGGATATCTTAGTGATTTAAGAAGGTTTAGATACATTGGATACTACGAAGGGAATGAAATCTCGACTCAAACTTACAAGTATGGATCGAAGAACAGAAGGGAAAGTGGACTAAAGCTCCTGGCACATCCTTGGCGCGCAGCGCCAGCCCTTCATTTACTGGGGCTGGTTCTTGGCACACAACAGGCACCGGGCACCAGCCATCCTGATGCATCAGGGGAGCACTGCCCCAAGCAAATTGAAAATGTTATAATTAATTCTTCTTCTCAATTTTTTGTCCTAATTCCCCTAGAATTGATTGATTTATTCAAAACTTCCTTAAATTGATTAACCCAACACAAGTAAACCAAAAATCTTCTCAAAATCCCTCATGAACAACCTTCATTCGCAAGCTCATCACCTTAAGAACTCAATAAAACATCATTATCAAAGAATGAAGCACAAAATCTCAAAGAACTCAATATACTAAATTTCATGGATGAATTCGAAATTGGAAACTCATGATTGGCGTGAGGGCGAGCAATCCCATCACAATGAAAAGTTTTACACCTCGAAAGAACTAAGTTCTTGGCGATTTCCCCAAAATCTTGAAGAACTTCTTTAAAACTTCCTCTTTTCTCCTCTTGAATTTTGCCAAAGTTTCTTGAATGCTTTAGACATGACTGAAAAATAGATTTTCATCAACTTTTACCCCTAATTTGGTGAACAAAATGTGTAAGCGTTTTGGGGTAAGGAAAAGACCAAAATACCCCTCCTTAATTCGAATAAATTTCCTTATCTGCGCAGGTAGTACTCAAACATGCATATCTCCCTCATCTGAACTTGGAAATTAGCAAACTTAGCGGCATACGAGAGAGGATTCAACACCCTTCGATTTAATATCTGATGGGCCACCCAACTATTTATGTGCTGAATGTTATGGTCATTTGAAGTTGACCCAAAACTCACAATTTAAGAGTAACTTGAGCAGACCACAATTTAGCTCTTTCCAATTTAGTTTATTTCCAGATGGACGACACTCGATAACCATCGCTGGTCCCTAAGATGAACCCTTGGCCTGATTCATTACTCAACGGAAGACTTACTCAATTGAAATTGAAATCTCAAAAAAAAACTCAACTCATGATGATATCATAAATAAAATAGTATAACTCAATATACTCAATGAACAAAAGTGCTCAACTCACAATCTTTAAAACATCAACAAGGGAAATGAGAAAAGACTCCTTAAATACTACTGTCTACAAAGCCTAAAAAATATTGCGATGGAAGACGAGACAAGACCCAGGACATCGTAACAAAACACGAAGTAAAAGTTGAATCCTTCAGAAGAAAGGAGGCTCACCAAAGAAAATCTGTACTTGCAACTGGTATCAACAGAGCGCCTGTTGATGACCCTGAATACATGTGTCTCCATCATGAAAGACGTAAAAAAAATGACGTTAATACATTGAATGTACGAGCATTCAAGGGGAACTTCACATCATAGACATAAACTTGAACTGATAAAAGGAAGAACATACTCACATCATCTCAACTCAACCCAAATCATGTAAAAGATACTCAACTCCACTCAAGGACACTAAACTCAATTTAGTATAAAAGCAACAATAAAGATGCATTATAAAGCAAGATTTTAAAGCAGTAGATAATAACTCAATGTATATAAAAATTAAATAAAAAACTCTTCACTCTTATTTGGGAGATTATTTAACCCACAACCATTATTATGAGCTATATGATTATACATCGTCTCTCCTACACTGCCAAAGCTCTCCTATACCTTTCTGGAATATAGGACCTCATAAACTAAGTGGATCCCCTAAGCTATGCTTAAAAGCAATAAGGAATGAGAAGTATGATCCTTTACCCATATTGGTATACATGGTTTATGAGTATTTTGAGTTGTCTGAACTCATATTCATATCAGTGCTCAACACTAGATTCATTAACTCGGACTAATTAATAGATGCACCCCTTGGAAACTAACTTTATGGCCTTAAGGTACGAATTAAAATAACCCTTAGGCACTGCTTAACTACTCGTTTATTCTATAACTGGCTCATTAGGAAACTGGAACTTAACTACTCAAGTACATCAATCAACTGAGGCATAACAAACATGAAGCTAGTCCATACCAAGAATAACATCAAAGTCGACCATTCTAACTCGACTAATTCAGCCATGGTTTCCTTGCGATTGACATAAATGGTACAATCATAATAAACTCTCTCTACTAGAATAGACTCACCAACAGTTGTGGAAATAGTGAAGGGTTCGAGAAGTCGTGGTAAGAATATCAAATCTCATAGCTATATATGGAGTCACAAAAGATAGACACGCACCTGGAATAAGCAATGCATATACATCAAAAGTATAGACTTTAATCATACAAGTTACAACATCAGGTGAACTCTCTTGCTCTTAGCGACTAGTAACAGATTAAAGACAGTTTGCTTCTCTGCCCGTCCCTGAAGTGCTCCTCTAGGTGCAACTCTAGCTGCCAAAGAATATTGGACTCTATTGTCCCCATTATCAATACCTTTCATATTATTAGGGCACTCTTTCGTGATATGGCCTATCTGACCACACATGAAATAGCCAGTGGAGCCATCACGACACGCTCCTAGGTGGTTCCTACCATACCTAGCACATGCAGGAGTCCAGTTTTCCCCTTGTGCCACACTACCTTGAGACTGAGCAGGTCGAGCTCTGATGTTGTGCGAATTTTGATTCCTGAACTTACCTTTGTTGTTTGGTGCAAGTGAACTAGTTGATGCTGGAGTAGGTAAAACTGAATTTTGTTAAAAAGATGACTGGTTCACATTACCACTTATTACCTGTTGTTTTAGCCTTCTTGTTGAGAAAATATTCTCTATCTCTCAACTTGTCCTCCTCAACCTGATGCACATGGATCATATTAAAGCCTTGTTGTGTCCATGTCACCTATCAACATAGATGCCTTACCCTCTTTACTCGACAAGCGAGACAGCCCAAACATAAACAATCTTATCCTCTTCCTCATATCAGCAATCATCTCCGGAGCTCAATACTACTCCAAATAATATATATAACCCATGCTCATATGGTTTAAAGAAAACATAACTCCTCCCCAATTTGAGATAATTACTCAAAAGAACTCTTTAATGAGATAATGCTAAAGAACTCCTTATGAACTCATTCCGAAATAAAGCTTTTTTCTCATATTAAATGTAAAAGTGTTACATGCTTGGAATATGATGCTTATTGTGACCAACGACACTAACCTACGGTTTGAGTGTCTACAATCGTCGATAATATAGTAACCCAACCAAGGCTTGGGGTCGTGTCCCAAGGGAGTGGTAGTGAAAATAGTAGTTAGGCTAGAATTTTGTTCTAGTTAGTTGTAGTTTGAGAAATTATCGAATAAAAACAAAGTAAACTCAAGTGGGTGACACCAAAGTGTGAAATATCAATGGAGGTTTTTCACAATTATAGCTAAAACAACAAAAATAAAGAGAAAATTCAAGTAACGGGAGATGTTCTTAAAGTGTGCCGCATTATATATTGATATAAATCATTGGGTACATACTTTTGATAGAAAATTTGCAAGATAATAGTGACTAGGCTAAGCTTTAGATAGAAATAAGTTCCCGCTCGTACCCCATTTCAAATGGGTTCTCCTCAGACACCCATTTGCCGCATGAAAGCCAGCCTACGCCTTACCCAACTCACTCTCTCGAGCTGAATGTTAGGATATAGGACTAGGGCTCACTCTCTCGGGCTGAACCTCATATCGACCCACTCCTTAGGCCATCAGTCTAGTGGTCTTGGTTTCGCGACTTCTCTCTCAAGAAAGCCGAAAACACATGGGTGGTTTTATATTTACAACTACCAACCCATTAAATTACACCACAACCACTAGGTGAAATCACCATTAAAATGCATCTAACCTATCAGCAAGCAAGACCCACCAATAATATCAACAAATATTTGCTAAATCACACCTCAAGAATGGGGGATTTTTAGCCACACATCAAGAAATAAGAAATTATACCTAAAATGATAGAGAAATCAAATATGTATAAGAAATTAAATCTTGATTTAAGCAAACGAAGAAGAATAGAGAAGACCCACTTCCAATTTGTGGAAGGTGAACTCTTTTCTTCAAGTCTTCCACAAAACCCTCTGCAAACATTAGAGAAAATATGAAAGGTAAAGTGAAATTACAATAATGTTTTTTTTTACTCTAATATTCCCTACAAAACTAGTAAAGAGTTTGTATTTATAGACTTCAGAAAATAGTGCTGGCGGATCGCTCGGCAAGGTTAGTCGCGAATGAGTCGGCGATTCGCTCTTGTTCTAGTTCATCGCCATTTGTGCTTTTGCCTTCAGCATCTGTGCTTTCTGGATAACTGGGCGGTATACTTCTGCTTCGCGAAACTGATCAGCAAAGCGTCGACTGCTTCTTTCATCGCCTTTTTGATCCTTCTCCTTCAGGGCTTCACGTACTGGAACAAAGGTAAAAGTTCTTCCCTTTGGCGAATCGCCAAGCATGCTTGGCGATGTTCAGGCTTCAGCTTCTTCGTTCTTTCAGCCTTTTTGTTCCTTTTTGTTCCTAAGTATCCATGCTTCCACTAAAATATCAAATACCTGAAACTTAAGTGTTTTCATCAGATAGTTAGACTACACTATTTCTATTAAAATAAAGCCCTAAATGAGTCCAATTTGTGGACTCATCAACACCCCCAACTTAAACTTTTGTTTGTCCTCAAGTAAATCTCAAGTTCAGCAGTTCAAATAGAATGTCTCAAATAGTGCTACACAATACTAAATTATGAACATACACAACAAGACTCAAATTACTCATGCAAAGATCAATTGTGTATTCAAAGATTCAAGTTGTGACACACCATTACCAAAGATTCTTATGCTCGTAATACTTGCTACTTGGTGCAAGTTCAAGCTCAACAAAAAGTATCTAAATGCCTTCATATAAAGAATGATTCCATATTCACACACAGAGGTTAAAAAATTCAAGATCAGGGATCAGATGCAATGCTCACACTCAAAAAGAGGAACACAATGCATGTTTTAACCCATTGGCTTGCCCTTATTTTCCAATCGATCTTCGGTTCGGCTCACTCAAGATCAAAAACGTTTTTACAAGGCTT
>NW_006238991.1:1852231-1875683 GCF_000226075.1 Solanum tuberosum | reverse complement strand
TTTTCCTTTATCAATTCTTTTTCTAGTGCTTCTAAGTCATCTTTTTATTGACTTCCATGGATTGCTTGGAAACCCAATTTATTTTGTACTTTTATTCAACAACATTTCTTTTTCATTCTTTTCTTTTCTCTTTTATATGGAGGGTTTCCAATTTTCCGCAACACCATGGGTTAAGAGAGACTTTTCTTGCATTTCTTGACTTCCCCTTTTCATTTTTCACCATACCCCTAACTTAGGCTTTTGGCCTAAGTTGGCTATTCACTAAACCACAAATCAATAGGATTATAGCTAGTGGATCAAGTAAGGTCTAGGGTTCATCAAGGTTCTTTCAAAGAAAGGTATGGCTTAAAGGGTGTTCAAGAGAGTTTCACACTCTCACGGGTAGGCCACAAAAGAGGTATATGTCAAATTGGCTCACACTCTTCAAAAGTTACCTAAGATCATCTCAAGAGCACACCTTACTAAATCAATCAGACTAACGGGACAAATTCTAGGTTTATTCATGCAAGGTTCAAAATAAGCTCATCACACAAGGCATCGACACTTAAGTCAAACAAGACTACACACTTTCGCTAGTGTGCGAAGGTCATTACAAGAGAATCAATTTGAGAAATGGTAATCACAACGAGATGCAAAGAGTTCACATATTGTCTATGCAACTTCATTTGTTCTCGTTGTAGACGCACATTCATGTTTGTTCGATTGTGTGCACTATTTAAGTCATCGGTATTGATCAAAACTGAGACTTGAATTTGTACAAGAACAACCACTTTCAACACAAGAGGTGGCGAAATTTTTTGAAAAATGAAAATTTTTCGGAAGGGTCAAAATTATTTTTCAATTAAACCCAAAAGAGAGCCATAAGCTCAAATAATCACAAAGCAGTTTTAAAAATAAAATTAAAAATAGAAAACCCAAATATATACAGAAAACATCATTTAAACACAAGCAAACAAGGTGAGCCTCACCCCACCATAAAAGAAATGCATTTGTCCTAAAATGCGAGTAATAGTATCTAAAACTAAAATGAAAGAAAGACAAGGAGAGAGGTAAAGAAAAATCATGTCTATGCGGCCTCTCCTACTGTCGGGGCATCAGAACTCTGAGTTGCAGTGTGTAATTGGGCATCAGTGTCTGGAGTAGTCACATCAAGAGCAGTAGTGCCATGTCCTGTAGGGGCTGCTGTAGACGTCTCAACATGCGATGCCTGGATCACCGGGTGCACAACTGTCCCTACCAGATCTGATAGGTTCCAAAGATGTTTTGCTTCTCCTTTGCTGTTGTTAGCTCCTCATTAGTCTCAACATCTACATCTACAGCTGCTGCCTCTCCAGGTGCATCCCAGTCCTTAGTGGTTCTCATAGAGTAATTAAAGTCAATAGATTTCAGATAGTCTACGTCCCTCCGCAAACCCGCAACATCAGCATCCAAAGTCGGTACCCCAGATGTCCTCCTCTGTTTGCGCTCACATGTTATAACCCTCAAGGTCAAAGAATTGACAGAGGTCTGGATGGGGAAAGTGCAGTGTCTATAGCTCTCTCAATCATCCCTGGGACTGACTTATGCAATCAGAATTCCTGTGCCTCAGCTAATTGGGCTAGACACCCCATCTTCAGGATCATACCCTGAGTGAACTTGATCGGCTGGCCGAAAGAAGAAGCACTTGGATCCTGTGAAGAGGAGGAAGGAGCTTATTTTCTATGATGGTCCGAACCCCATCACCATTTAACCTGTTAAGCATCCTAGGTTGAGGCATGAGAGGAAGTGTAGGAGCCACTGGAGGTGCCAGTGTTGGCTCTGGATTGGGCTCAGGGGAGTTGTGTCTGAGGTAACCCTAGTGAAGGTGGCAGTATCTAATGAAACTCTGGTGGGTGAGGATTGAGGCAGATTTCTGAGTTTGCTCTATCGTTGAATCAATGGTTGGTCATCTTCAAGCTCATCCCAAGCAGTGCTGGCCTCAGCAACTACTCCTTTCTTTGTTATGCTTTTCTTCTTTTTGCCTTTACCTTTTTGGAGATCTTTGCCTCCTCTCTTTGGAGGATTTGAGCCTCCTTCATTGATACAAATGCCTGGTGCTGCTTTCTTTTGGAGATGCGTGTTGGAGCTGGTGCATACCATACCTGCAATAGTCTTATGATTACTCGAAAAAGCAATCAAATTTCAACACAAAAAATGGTTGCAGACAGGTTCCCCGTTACACTCGGCGATTCGCCAAACCACTTTGGTGATGAAGGTCGAGCTCGCCGTGGTTGCAAATTGGCAATGGAAAAGTCTACTCGCCGAGTCGCCGACTTCTTTTGGTGATGACAAAGTTGTCCGCCGAAAGATACAGTGAAAGAGGGAAAAGGGGCATGCAAAGGGCGATCCAAAGTCCTATCGATGAATCGCCGACTAATTTCGGCGATCATGAATGTGTCGGCCAAAAGTTACAGGTCTTATAGCATGAAGGACATGGATTGAGGGCGGTCTTTAACTAGTAGGCAAACTGACGAGTCATTCGATGAGCTCGACCCAAATCGACGAATGACACAACGTGCCCATTTTTTAACCCAACTGTCAAAACCGACCTTACGATCTTCAAAAGCAAAATCAAAGCATGTACACACGAAATTCACCTAAAACTTGTACTTCCCATCACCCCGAGGTACTCAGAGTTCTTCCAGTTTTGCCAAATTTGACAATTTAATTACGATTACCCTTAAGAATATTGTCACCCATTCCTTCATCGAGCAATTTTTGTTATTTAATGCAAATGTGGGCTACTTAGACTTCACCCAATTAACCTAACAACTAATATGCAACACCCATTTCAAGATCAATCAATTCAAAGCGCAAACACTAAGGCATTCAACCATTTAAGCATTTTAGGCAAAATTTACATATTGAAAATAGAATCATAGTAACCTATTTCGATCAGAGAGGCCCAACACACGTCATCCTGATACAATAATTGCAAATGAGTGCAAAATTTTCAAAAATAAATTCGGGGTTTTAGAGACTAACCTTTCATGCCGATCAAATAGTTTTGTAATGCTAGGCAGCAAAGAAATCCAACCCCAAGCACTAATCACCGACTAAAATACTAATATAAGGAAAAAATCTAGAAAATAATACATTTGGTGTGATTTTGGAGTGTTTGAAATGAGGGAAAGTGAGAGATTCAAAAATTTGGCCTTTGGGGTTTATATACCCGTTCAGTTCTTGTCCATTCGGCGACGTTAGTCGCACTCGTCGAACCACTCGGCAAAGCACCGAGCGGTCTTTTATCCTCCCTTTCTTCAAAATCTTCAATTTTCTAGGGCTGAAATCAGCGGTCTGCATGGAGATAGCCGAATAGGTTGGCGATGCGCTGAGCTACTTTCCGAGTTCGCCGAGTTTTACAGGCTCTGCAATGCACTAGCATTGAGCCCAATGGCGGATTCAGCTGAGCTCGCCGATATATTAGGTGAATCGCTGAATGGACCTGTTGCACGCCAACTTCAAATTTTCCACACTTATCTCATTTTTAACCTGCCTCATTAACACAACATTATTTATAAAAGTAAAATCCTACATTTACGACCTTGGGTTGCCTCCCAAGAAGTGCCTTACTTAATGTCATGGCTCGACATCGGTCCTACCTCACTCTCTGTTATTGGAGCTAGGCCTAGTGTCACTAGGTAACCCCAATATATCGTTTGGATGGAATTGAGGCATTGCAAACATCATGAGTGATCTGATGTGCTGAATTGAACTAAAATTAGATCCAATCAATTGATTCAATGCTTCAACATTCTCTCTCATTTCGTCTAACACTCGATCTTGATCGGTGATCTTTTGGAGAATGATTTGAAGTGTCTCCTCAACACGATTTTGTCATCTTCTCTAGACTTCTTCCGCGTATGAGGAGGTATGTACCTCCCTTGGCGTTTGCACCAGTTTTGAACATCATATATTTTGGTGGTCAAGTCATTTAGTTGAGATACCAGTGCAGCTATCTTAAAGTCACCCTCGACTTCTTGATCTGCCTTAACTGGCTTGCCACCCATTCCCTCTATCATGATCAGAGGACCTGCATACACAAACAATAAACAAAGAAAACCAAAACTAAAAGTAAAATTAGTAAACACAACACTAAAATGAACAAAATCTCTAGGAGAACTACATCTTCACGTAACAGCACTCCCCGGCAGCGGTGCCATTTTGATGCTTATCGTGATTAATGACACTAACCTACGGTTTGAGTGTCTACGATAGTCGATAATATAGCAACCCAACCAAGGGTTGGGGTCGTGTCCCAAGGGAGTGGTAGTGAAAATAGTAGTTAGGCTAGAATTTTGTTCTAGGTAGCTGTAGTTTGAGAAATTATCGAATAAAAACAAAGTAAACTCAAGTGCGTGATGCCAAAGTGTCAAATATCAATGGGGGTTTGTCACTAGTACACCTAAAACAACAAAAATAAAGAGAAAATTCAAGTATGGGGAGAAGTTTTTGGGGTGTGACCGCAATATATTTTGATATAAATCATTGGGTACATGCTTTCGATAAGAAATTTGTAAGATAATAGTGACTGGGCTAAGCTTTAGATGGAAATAAGTTCCCTCTCGGGCAACTTACCCTGTTTCAAATGGGTTCCTCTCGGACACCCATTTGTCGCATGAAGGCCAGCCAACGCCTTACCCCACACACTCTCTCGAGATGAGTGTTAGGATATGTGACTAGGGCTCACTCTCTCGGGCTGAACCTCATCTCGACCCACTCCTTAGGCCATCAGTCTAGCAGTCTTCATTTTGCGACCTCTTTCTCAAGCAAGCCGAAAACACATGGGTGGTTTTGTATTTGCAACTACAAACCCATTAAATTAGACCACAACCACTAGGTGAAATCACCATTAAAATGCATCTAACCTATCAACAAGCAAGACCCAACAATAATATCAACACATATTTGCTAAATCACACCCCAAGAATGAGGGTTTTTAGCCACACATCAAGAAATAAGAAAATACACCTAAAATAATAGAGAAATCAATTGGGTATCAGAAATTATACCTTGATTTAAGTAAAGGAACAAGAATAGAGAAGACCCACTTCCAATTTGGGGAAGATGAACTCCTTTCTTCAAGTCTCCCACAAAAACCCTCTCCAAACATGAGAGAAAATACAAAAGCTAAAGTGAAAATTACAATAAAGTTTTTTTACTCTAATGTTCCCTACAAAACTAGTAAAGAGTTTAGTATTTATAAACTTCAGAAAATAGTGCTGGCGTATCGCTCGGCTAGGTTAGTTGCGAATGCCGAATGACTCGGCGATTCGCCCTTCTACTAGTTCATCGCGTTTGTTCTTTTCCCTTCAGCATCTGTGCATTCTAGATCATTGGGCAGTAAACTTCTGCTTCGTGTTACTAATCGGTGAAGCGCCGACTGCTCCTTTCATCACCTTTTTTATCCTTCTCCTTCAGTGTTTCGCGTACTGGAACAAAGGGCGGAGTGCGTCCCTTCAGTGAATCGCCAAGCATACTTGGCGATTCTTAGTCTTCAACTTCTTCGTTATTTTCAGCCTTTTTGTTCCTTTTTGCGCCTAAGGGTCCATGCTTCCACTAAAACTTCAAATACCTGAAAGTTTAGTGTTTTCATCAGATATTTAGACTAAATAAACATTTGAGGATACTATTTCTATTAAAATAAAGCCCTAAATTAGTCCAATTTGTGGACTCATCAAAATACTTAGTCCCCTGAAACTGATTTTGAAAAATGAACTAAAGTCTCCTTATCCTCATACTCATTTACTCAAGTCTTAATTCAAGTTTAAAAAGATTGAAAAAGACTTCTTAAAGTTACTCAAAAAGCTTACTCAAACTTTATTCTTAATATTTTCTTGAATTTGAAAGCTGAATTCATGAGTTATGATTAGGATAATTAGGATCTATCAATAATTAAAGAAGGTTTCGATACTTAGGTTATTAAGAAGGGAATGAAAGCTTGACCAAAGGAACAAGTATGGATCGAAGAACGGAAGGGAAAATGGACTGACGCTCCTAGTACATTCGTGGCGCGGTCCCCCAATTTACTGGGGCTGTTTTTTCGCGTATTGCATTTGTAGGGCACCAACCATCTTGACACATCAGGGGCACGTTGACCTGCTAATTCCTAGAATGTTCGGATAAATTTTTTATCTCGATTTTTTGTCCTAATTCACCTAGAATCGATTGATTTATTGGAAACTTCCTTAAATTCATCAACCCAACACAAGTAAATGAACATCTACTCAAAATCCCTCATGAACAACCCTCATTGGCAAGATCCTCACCTCAAGAACTCAATAAAAGTCCATTATCAAAGAATGAAGCACAAAACTTCAAAGAACTCAATATACTCAATTTCATGGATGAATTCGAAATTGGAAACTCATGATTGGAGTGAGGGGCGAACAAACCCATCACTATGAAAACATACATACCTCGAACGAACTAAGTTCTTGGCGATTTCCCTAAAATCTCTAAGAACATCTTGAAAACTTCCACTTTTTCCTCTTAAAATTTTCCCTAAATTCTTTAACGCTTTAGACTTGACTGAAAATTGGGTGAAAAAAACTTGTAAGCCTAGTGGGGTAAGGAAAAGAGCAAAATACCACTCCTTTATTTCGGATGAATTTCCTTAACTGGGCAGGCTGTACTCAAACGTGCATTTCTCTCTCATTTGAACTTGGAAATTAGCAAACTCAGCGGCATTGGAAAGAGGACTCAACAACCTTCGATTTTATGTCTCAAGGTCACCTAAATCATCATGTGCTAAATATGATGATCATTTGAAGTTGACCAAAAACTTACAATTTAAGAGTAACTTGGACAAACCTCAATTTAGCTCTTTCCAATTTAGTTTTTTCGATATATAGCTCTTTCTAAGACCGAGGTGTTACATAAAACACTCATAGCCCCAAAGAGCATCGGTGGGAACAAATTCTTAGTGCAAATGCAATCATCCATCCTCATATGGAGTGTTTCGATAATGGGTGGGTTTCCCTAGAATTCTATACTGAAAAATTAGAAGGAAAGAAGGATTTTTAGACTATGGAAAGCAACATAAAATAGGGAAACACCTTCCTACATGGAAAACATAGACATGAAGCATTCATTGTGGTATTTTAGGAACAAAGGTTTTTCCGTGGAGTGACAAACAAATCAATATTCGTCAATCGAGAATAGTCATTGTTAGAGAAAAAGAAATCCATTATCTCTACAATGATGTTGGCTGTTATTTATCGTTCTTTGACTAAATGTATATTGGGGGAAGACTTTTTTGAAGGTTGTAGCATTCTATTGCAAATGTGGTTTATGGAGCACTTGTATCGCCATCATCTTGTGACATATTTCAAATGTGATTGGACGAATTATATTTTAAGCCACCCAAACATAATGAATGATTTAGTAGAAAAATTTCCAAAAGGTGTGAAAGCATGGAGACATTATCTTCTTAAATAAACTAAATCTGATATTACATGGAACTATCATTTTTTCTCTTTGAGTGAAGTGATTGTTATGTCTTTCTATCATCCATTTTTTATGCTAACAGGCCTTCAAGGATACCAACCACACATACCCCTTCGAGTGCTACACCAACTAGGACAAAGAAATTTTTTACCTAAGGCCGAGGATACACAAACTTTCCTGTGGAACGTGGCATCCGAATTCTAAAATAGAGAATTAGAAGCTCAGAAAATTTGGGGTGGTAGTCGAACTCTAAGCTATGGTAGATGATCGTGTCCAATGAGAAGTTGACCCCTCATACCTCCATTGCTTCTTTGATCAAACCTCCCTCAAAGTGATGCCCAAAGGATTAACGTGAGAGCCCATTGATCAAGAAGCGGAAGTTGAGGTTTAAATCAAACAACCGTGACTTGAAGTTGAAGAAAATTATAGGTCTACTCTGGATGTCCTAACTAATGACCTAAAGAATTTTAACGAAGATTTGGCCGAACATGATACAATATTCGAATTAAGAGTTAGGTTGACTCATAAAAGAGTTGAGGAGAAACATCAGTCCACCATGGGAACATCACATAAAGATTTGGGTATCATCACAAGCGCTATGAAGTAACATGAGGAGGAATTTAGAAAAATAAAAGACCCTCTTAATGTACACATAGGATAGGTTGCAGAATTAGTTAAAAGCTTCGATTGAGCTAGTAAGGGATATAGCAAAGCGTTTCACATCATATCAACCAGAAGTTGCGATCAAAAGAAACCAATGTATGGGAGAGAGAGAGACGAACTTCATGACCATATAAAAGAGCTTCAGGCACAAAGAAGATAATTTGAACCATGCGGTTGATACTACTCAAGATTGGTTGCGAAACTGTCATGAGAATATAGAGGAGGCCAAAGGACAAGTACTTCAACTTACAAGGAGCTTGATTAATGTCTATGGGGCTTATCTCCATTGAAGTTATGAGAGTTTGAGTAAACAGGCGCGTGCACTATCTGCACATCTTCCAAAAGCCTTTTTCAAGGTCTACTCGTGCCTAGGAGGCAGTTGATGTTCAAGAAATACTAGAGAGGGTTTTTTATTGTTATTTGTTTTATTTTCATTTCTTGGAGTTTGTTGCAATTTTTAAGTACTTTGATGTTTTTATTTTTGTCATTCATTTTAAGACCATTTTCAATTTGATTGATGTTTTCTTTTAGTTAAATAAATGTCGTGCTTTCCTTTTCAAAAATGTTCCCTCTATGAACTACGTAATGATTTGATCCATGTTAAACATTATACGTAGGAAACCCACAACGGGTTCAATAGAAATGTGTTCAAGATATCCAAATGAGTAAAATATGCGACTAAAATACATAAGCAATTCATTAAAATAAATTCATCTAAAGTCGGAGCTAAACATAAAAGCATTTTGAAACTTATTTAGGTGCATGACATACAACATGTGATTAACATTTGCAAAGCGCTAAGCCCTAAAAATTTTGATTTTTATATAAGGGAGAAAGAGTTTAAAGGTGGTTGGTTTGTGCTTAAATCTAGCATCTCATCAATACTACAAAAGGTCAAAATGAAAAGCGCAATTGACGCGCAAAGAGGAAACAATGTTCGATAAATACCTGATTTACTTCTCAAATCCTGCTGCATTACTTCAAGATCATCGTGAGGAAAGGCAGTATCATGTTCTATTTGACTAAAATCAGGCTGCCTAAGTTTCTTATTATGTGCTAGTATATTTGTATCAGAAGATACCGCACTGTAGCCTTTACTTGTTCGAATCGAAGTTCTCTGCTGGAAAGTACTTCCTCTGCCAGAATCCACAGATGTAAAAATCTCTCTGTTTGCCTTGCCTATAATAAGAACATTATAAAATTTCAAACTCAAATCAATAAAGAAATATACAGGTTGAGAAAATAAAATATAATACCAGATTTGCTTCTCAAAGTATCCTGCATTACTTCATGACTATCATGAGCAAATGAAGTATCACATTCGATTGAATCAAAATAAGGAGGGACGACATTAGTCTTCTGTGCAACAACATTCTGATCATATGCAGCAGAATTTAAACCTTTGTTGTTTTCAATCATTTTTCTCTTTTCGACGCTTCCTCTAACAGAGCTGAGAGATGTAAACCTTTTTCCTCGTCCCATCACTTCAAGATCATCACAAGAAATTTAAGTATCAACTTCAATTGGATCAAAACCAGGTTGCATAAGGTTCTTACTTTCTTTACTAGAGCACACAGATGTAAAGTTCTGTCCTTTCTCCTTTGCTATAATTCAAACATTATACATCCTTAGTCGTCTAACAATAATAAAAAATTGTATACAAAGAAAATAAAATAAGATCAGAAACCTGGTTTACTTCTCGCAATCACTTGCATTACACCAAGATTTTCATGAGGAAAGGAAGTTTCATCTTCTATTAGATCAAGACAAGGTTGCACAAGATTCTTGTCTGATGCTAGTTCATTCCTATCAGAATATGCAACACTACAATCTTTACTTTTTCCAATCGAAGTTCCTTGTACTACAATACTTCCTTTAACAGAGCCCATAGATGTAAAGGTCTGCCTGATATCCTTTTCTACAATTCAAGCATTATAAAGTCTTAATCAGTACACTAAATAACCTGAATTCCTCTCTGAGGCTTCTCCAAACAAGATTTCCCAAAATAAATCTCTTAAACAAACATCAATATACACCTATTTGAGATAAATATGAAAGTGCACTTTCCTAAAGTTATAGCTAGAATCAACACAAAGAAAACATCTATTTAGAACTATTATCGATCACAGAGCAGGGAAAAAATCAAAATTGACATTATAATTTTGAAATGACAGTATCTGAACCTTTATTGTTTCCAATCATTTTTCTCTTTTCGACAATTCCTCCAACAGAGCTGGGAGATGTAAACCCTTTTCCTCGTCCCATTACTTCAAGATTATCATGAGAAATTATAGTATCAACTTCAATTGGATCAAAACCAGGTTGCATAAGGTTCTTATTGTGTGCTGGTTCATTTTTACCAGAAGATGGAACACTATAATTTTTACTTTTTCCAATTGACATTCTCTGTACAACATTACTTTCTTTACTAGATCACACATATGTAAAGTTCTGTCCATTCTCCTTTTCTACAATTCAAACATTATACATCGTTAGTCGTCTAACAATAGTAAAAAAATTGTATACTAACAAAATCAACTAAGATCAAAAACCTGGTTTACGTCTCGCAGTCACTTGCATTTCATCAAGATTTTCATGAGGAAAGGAAGTTTCATCTTCTATTAGATCAAGACCAGGCTCCACAAGATTCTTGTCCGATGCTAGTTCATTCCTATCAGAATATGCAGTACTACAACCTTTACTTTTTCCAATCGAAGTTCCTTGTACTACAATACTTCCTTTAATAGATCCCATAGATGTAAAGTTCTGCCCGATTTCCTTTTCTACAATCCAAACATTATAAAGTCTTTATCAGTGCATTAAATAACCTGAATTCCTCTATGAGGCTTCTCCATACAAGATTTCCTAAAATAAATCTCTTAAACAAACATCAATATAGACCTATTCGAGATAAATATGAAAGTGAACTTTCCTAAAGTTAGAGCTGGAATCAACATAAAGAAAACTTCTATTTAGAACTGAATGTACAGACCTCTATAGCTTGAGAATATAAAACACAACACCTAGCAATAAAAATCTGTAGATTCAGAAAATAAAATATAATACCTGATTTGCTTGTCAGAGTCTCTAGCATTCTGTTTGTTGGATCAATCAAGGTTCTCTTTTCAGCAGTTACTCTTACAAATCCCATTGATTTGAGGGTTTTCCCTCATCCCTTGGCTAACGCACCAGGTGGAAGGAATGATTGCTTTAAATTCTTTGAACTTGATCCCATTTCAGATTTCTTAATATTTAAAGGACTCATTTCATCCTATCATAAAGTCCAACAGTAGAGTACATTTAGCTAAGTTTCTTTTAGGACGGATATTAACATAGAACAAATATAAACTTTCGCACCATTGTATCTATTCATTTCATACAAAGTAAATAAGAAGATATTGTTATTGGATCAACCTCTATTCACTCTAACTACTTCAATGGATCAAAATTATAGATAGAAGATTAGAATATATGCATGTAATTGAAAAAATATAAACATCCACTATGAACTTCCAAACCTCTATGAGTTCTTTTTCTTTTCCTTTCAATTGAATCAAGTAAATCCTCGGAATCACAATCATTCTTTTGCATATCATCAAAAGAATCACGAGGCATAAACTTTCGCACCACATTCCAGCCTTTATTAGGATGATCTCTCACATAAAACACCTGTGATGCTTGATTGGCTATTAGAAAAGGCTCATTGGTTTTCAAATATCGTTGGGGGTTAACACTCACAAAGTCATATTAATCTATTTTAACTCCCCTTTCTTTGTCATATACATCATACCACATACATCTAAACAAAACCAATCTTCTCTCCCCAATAAATTGTAATTCAAGAACCTCTGTTAGTTCTCCATAGTAATGAATGATTCTATCTTCTTCATCAGTCTCACCAGCAACAACTATCCCACAATTTTGAGTCCTCAAACCGTTATCATAATCTTGTACATGAAATCTATACCCATTAATAATGTAGCCTTTGAAACATGTCGTATATTTCATAGGACCACATGACAATGTGAGTAAATCTTCCATTTTCTTACTATTGTCATGTTTGTATAATCCTGTAATCTATCATGATTAAGAACATAGTTTAGCAAATATTATTTCCCTAATTTGAAAATAATAGTTTTTAAATAGTATTCACCTTTTCTTTAAACCAACTGATGAATTTCCTATCTGAATTTTTTTGAGAGGAATCACCTGGAACTTGAGAAAACTCTCTATAAAAGATTGAAGCATAATAAGAGTCATTACTTACTCGAGAAGAATTATATTTTGAAGCATTTTGAAGAATTACAAAATAATTATTTTGAAAAGTAATTACTTACTCGAGAAATGGTTGAACTTCATCAAAATTCTTCAAATTATAAATATGGGCTTGCTCCATTTCTTTTAAATCAAGTCGGTGTGTCTTGCCGCCTTTTAAAGCTTTTCCAGGTTGACAAAAAATCATTAAACCTCCATCAGATTCTATAGTACCCCTATTATAGTTCCGTTCAAGGTGATTAAATTTTGTTTCCATTGTATGCAAATACCTTGAACATAAGGTTGTAAATTCATTCGCTATAGGTCCCTCTGCAATAGAACCTTCAACGCATGATCTATTACGAATAAAAAGCTTCAAAAAGTATAACCATCACTCTACTGGATATATTGATCGATATTGAACAGGTCCAGAAATCATCGCCTCATTAGCTAAATGAATTGGCAGGTGCTCCATGACATCAAAAAAAGCAGGAAGGAAAACGTTTTCTAACTTGCATTGAGTTTCAGGAATTTTGTGCTTCTATTTGTTCCAACTCCTCTAGTTTTAAGCACTTTGCTCCAAGAATATTGAAAACAATGACAACTCAATTATTGGCTCACACACCTCATTGCATAGCATACTACGTATGTCAAGTGGGATTAAATGTTGAAGAAGAACATGACAATCATGACTTTTTAATCCTGAGATTTTGTGATCTTTCATATTGATACAATGCGAAATATTTTATGAAAAACCATCAGGAACCCTTAAATCCTTTAATTTTTTTAAAAATGTGTGCTTCTTTTCCGGAGATAATGTGAAACATGTTGTTGGTAGCTCATACTAATGTGATACTTTAATCTTCTTCTTTGGATAATTTGTTAGAGGTAACCCATCTAAATCAGCCACTTGATCAAGTATGTCATCACCAGACAATGTATTTGGAGGTAATCTCCACTCTGTAGTACCACCAAATGATTTTTATCGTTCCTCCATTTGTGATTAACAGGAAGAAAGCATCTATGACCCATATAACACTGTTTTTGACCATTTTTTGACCTATCTGAGATTGTTTCTTTATTGCAACATGGGCAAGCCAATTTTCCTTTTGTACTCCAACCAGATAGATTTGCGTAAGCTGGAAAGTCATTAATGGTCCACAATAAAGCAGCATGCAACATGAAGTTTTGTTTAGTTGACGCATCAAAGGTAACAACTCCAGTTTCCCATAATTCCTTTAATTCATTAATCAATGGTTGAAGACAAACATCAATTGCATCTCCAGGACTTCCAGGACCGGGAATAATCATTGACAAAATAAAATTTTGCTTCTTCATGCATAACCAAGGTGGTAAATTATAAGGAATAAGTACCACATGCTAAATACTGTAAGGAGTTCTAGAACATCCAAATGGTTGAAAACCATCACTAGCAAGTCCAAATCTAACATTACGAGGCTCCATAGCAAATGATTGATGAAGTTCATCAAACTTTTCCATGCTTTTGAATCAACTGGATGCCTCATAATCCCATCATTAGCTTTGTTTTCATGATGTCATCTCATTAAAGAAGATGTTTTTGAGCACATAAACAATCGTTGAAGCCTTGTCTTTAAAGGAAAATAGCGTAAGATCTTGTGTGGTATTTTTTTCCCCTTTTTAAATATGGTTTCCCCACTATGTTTATCTTCCTTCCATCTAGATGCACCACAAATTTTGCAAGAATCAACAAACTTATCATTCTTCCAATATAACATGCAATCATTCTTACATGCATCGATCTTCTCATATGAAAGCCCTAGGCTTTCGAATTAGCTTCCTTGCTTCATAATATGAATCTGGCAAGTTTGATTCATCAAGAAACAAATCATTCTTTAACATCTTCAATAGCATATTAAATGAGTCATTACTCCAACGACCAATACTTTTAATATGAAGCAATTTCACCAAAGTATAAAGTTTTGAAAGTTTTGAACCCTTGTACAATGGTTGATCATATTCCTTTAAAAGACTATAGAATCTTTTCGCTTCAGGATTTGGTTCCTCCTCGAGAACATCATCATCACCAGTATTCATATTTTCTACATTAAAAGCAGGATGTAAATCTGTAAGAATTTCATGTATTTCATCCTCTTCATCATCCTCGCCAATTACATTTTCATCATCTTCAGATTCAGAATCTGATTCTTCTGTCTCACCTGTCCTCTCTCCATGGTGATACCAAAAGGTATAATTTTGGATCATTCCATGTACTATTAAATGTGATCTAACCATCTCTCGTGTTCGAGAAACTGCATTACAACATTTAACACATGGACATCTTATTTCATTCGCTTCCCTCAATCTTGTAAACATATAATTCAAAAACCTTTCTACCCCATGTATATAAGCATCATCAAGTCTATTATGAATAAGTTGCATCCATTGCTTATCGGGTGCCATAATCCGGTCTAGACAATAGAATGCAGAACAAAAGTATTTCAATAAAAAGTACAAAAGGTGCAGCAACTAAAACTATATTTAATCGGCGAAGAATTAATAAATCAATCAAACAAGTTCGAGAGGGGGTTGACAAACTTTAAAACAATAGTGATATCTCCTGCATGCTACGATACTTCATTCATATCAAAAATAGTTCTCACTTTCTCTTACAGCCCACTAAATCATATTAAAAATCTACAAGCTTTATTTTTTATCCAAAAGAATTAATATGGACAATTTCTGGAGAACTGTCAACTAATAAAAACTGATTTGTTGAAGTTAGATGCAACTGAATTTCAAATCAATTTTAGTTAATTTACAATTGAATTTCAAAGATAAAAAAAAACATACAAAAAACAAGAATGAGACAGCATATAAAACGCCAAAAACAAATTGAACTTTATAGAATACAAAGAGAGGAAGCTTAAGTATTTGGCTGAGAGAAGGATAAGAAAAACTAAGTGTTTCTCGCTGCTCTGCATAGCTCACTCTAGATTAATTAGAAGAATGCCGATTCATATAAACAAACACTCATATACAACGACTTAGAAGTTCAACACAAAATTGGTTGTATTTGGTAAAAAAAAAAACTGGCTAAGAACAGAGACCAAATATAATAATTCTGATTATACATAAAAAAGCTACGATCTTCATGTTTGATCTAAAAGACTTATTCTCGATTAGTTCTGTAAAATCTTAGCGGATAAGGAATGATTGAATACAAGAATTAGACAACATATAAAACGTCAAAAACAAATTGAACATCATGGAATACAAAGTGGTGTGTTAAAGGATTTGACAGAGACAAGGAGAAGAAACACTTACAGTTCCTGCAACTCTGTACAATTCACTTATTCTATATTGATAAGAACTCTGTCGATTCATATGAACTATCTTTCATATAGAATAATCGATAAGTACAACACACAAAAGATTGTATTTTGGTAAAAAGAATATCTAACAGGATGAGAAACAGAGAACATTTCCATCAATCCTAATCATACCTAAGATATATTCTTGGTGAGTTTAGGGACAATTTTAGTAGATAAAGAATGATCAATGTTGCCTCTAAACATTATATCGTCACATTCGATTTTATATAAAATTGACTTCCAGAAACAAAAACTACTTTTAGACAAAGATAAAATCATCACACCAGTTCCATTTAGAATTGAATTCTAGAAATCAAAAGCTATCTAGATCATGAGTAAGCATGTTCAGATGGGCTATAGAACGCCAAAAACAAATTAAACAACCTGTAGATAGAATAGCCACAGGCTTTCCCAACTCTGTAGTAGCACCACACACTCCTAACCATGACAGAGATATTAATATTGATGTTTAATACTCACAATTTCATCAAAACACTGTTCAATTCTGATGAAACACGTCTACTAAGCTCACCTAAGGTGTTTATGACATAAGTAACCAGAAACTTGATAGTCAAGTTTGAAAAGGCTGGTGAATATCATCTATTTTACACCAATAGTGAAGAGAAATACAATGTATGGAGCAGACACGTGAACAAACGATTTGCTAGAGAGAAGAGAACAAGCACTTACTATTGATTTTGTAGAGGAGGAAGTTCTCAATTGCTCTGTAGATTCAAAGCTTATAACTCTGCTTGAAAAAAGAATAAGAAGAAGAACCTCTCTGTAGATTCACAGCGATCTCTTTTTTCTCTTATGAACAAAGAAAATTGAAACCTAGCTTGGCGCCATGGATCTGATGAGAAACGTAGGGCTTCTCTCAGATTGTTCCTCAAATAAAAACGAGGGAAAAAATACGCGGCTTTTTTTTTGTTTAAGTTAGTATTTGTAAATTTAATATTTAACCCAAATATAATTATTCTTCAATAAATACTAAAAAACAATATATATATATATATATACTAGTAATTTGTTTTAACGACCGGAAAATAATTTTAGAACGACTAATATATATCCCATCGCTTATACTATATTAAAAATTAACTCTAACGACCAAAAAAATTATTTTGTCGTTAGGAATACACTTTTGACAACCACATCTATGTCCCTTCGTTAAGAAATGGTCGTTAAAAAGCACTTTTCTTGTAGTGATAGTGTCCCTCACTGAGGAGTATTTGTCCTCAAGTCCCTCTGTAGAGGGTAGCTTCTCCTCAAGGATAGTCCTCAACCCATCTATTTTTAGTCTATTAAGGAGTCGGGTAGGAGGAACTACTGGTGGCACTGGAGCCACAAGAGGTGCCGAAACTGGCACTGTATCTGCTGGAGAAGAGGTTGTTGGGACTCTAGCAGAGTCAGGATGGGATCTGGCATAGATATACGCTCTCCAGGATTGTAAGGGTTGGTCGTCCCCTAGCTCAGATAACACATCTTGGGAGTTAACGGCTTCTCCCTCAATTCCGAAGTGTCCGACCAGTGTCTCAAATACGGACCTCTTGCCCTTACCCCTTCTTTTTCCTCCATTTGGAGGCTCTTGCCTTCCCTTTTTAGGAGGGTTGGCTCCTCCTTCATTTATAGTAATACCCCGTACTCTTATACGGGGCGGCATATCAATGTTGGTTCTTGCGATATCTGCAAAAACATCAGAAAAAGTTAGAAATAAGTCAGGTTAAGTTGCAAACAGACTCGTCGATCCGGTCGGCGAGTCGCCGAATCTCTTTGGCGAGCCAAATCGGACTCGACGAAAGGATTGGCTTAGAAATTACCAGAAAACTTGGCATGTCGGCGATGGGAAAAGCCTTTCGGCGAGCAACAATTAGCCCGCCGAAAGTTGCAGTGCTTTTAGGGATTAGGGGCGCAGAGAAAGGTGATCAAGGAAGACATTTGGCGAGTCTCCTAGTGCACTCATCGAACTCTGGCGTCTCACCAAAAGGTACAAAACCTAACTCAAGATTAAGCATGAAATTAAAGGCAATAAGGTGGAATTCGGCAAACCACCGAGTGGTTCGGTGAGCTTGACAGAGCTCGCGAAACGAACCAACGTGCCTACTTTCAACCTCAACTTCCAAATTCAACCCCGCAACCCCTAAAAACAAAATCAAAGCATGAACCATTTCAATTAAACTAAGACCCAATACAGCCATGCCCCCGGGATACTCAGAGTTTTCCCGATTAGGCCAAATTTGGCCATTTGACGACTTTTGCCGTTAAAAATGACGTCAACCGCTCTATCATTGGGCAAATTATGTCATTTAGCACAAATGCGGGTTACTTAAACTTCACCCGACTAGACCCAACAATTATTTAAGAACACCTAACAATTTTAATCAGTTTTAAGCACAAACAATTTCGGGAAATCAACAATATAGGTATTACAGGCATGATATTCGAATTAAAACTAGCACACACATACACAATTACGATCAGAGAGGCCCAGCACACATCACTAAGATAAAATTTCTTTTGCAAATGAGTAAAATTCGCTAAATATAGATTCAGGGTTCGGAAAACCAACCTTTGAAGTCAAATAATAAAGTTAAAAATCTATGCTGCAAAGATATCCAACTCCGAACAAAAACTCGATGACTAAAATGCAATAAAATGCAAAAATATGGAAAATATGTTCGGGTGTGAGTTTGGGAAGTTCAAAACTGAGTGAAAATGAAAGCGTTTGAACGTTTAAATCTTTGCCCTTTAAAAACCGTCCAATTCTCGCCCATTCAGCGAAATAAGTTTTTCTTGCTGACCCACTCGGGGCATGCCGAGTGCGCATTTACCTCGGTTAGTTTTACAGGACCTCCATTTAATGTAGGGCCAAACGGCAGACTAAGTCATGATCGTTAACCAGTTCAGCGATTCACCAATTTGCTCCTGGGCTCACCGAGTTTTACACACTCTAATTTCAAAATGTATCGAGTCTAACGGCGATCCAAGTTGGGCTCGCCAACCTCTTCAGCAAGTCACCGACTGGACTTTTAACTCGCCAACCTGCACTTTTCAAACACATTCTACACTTTGACCTGCATAATCAACACACCATTATTTCAAACTCAAAAAGAAAGCAAATAAAAACTTGGGTTGCCTCCCAAGCAGCGCCTTAGTTAACCTCGCGACACGACACAAGTCCACACTCAAACCTCATTCTTGGGGTTGGCCATAGTGTCACTAGGCAACCCCCCTTGTTGTCTCGGGTTTAAATGAGACGAGATATGACCCATTTGGGTCTCCAACTGTTTGATAGAGACTGAGTGGGAGGTAACCGTCTGGCTAAGGGTCGACACATCTTCCTTCATCTCTTTCAAAATCTTGTCCGACCCCTCAACCTCGCTGAGGATACTAGAAAGCATATCCTCCAACCGACCTCCCTCAGAATCCTTTGGCTTTTGGCGCTCATGGGGAGGAATGTACATGTCCTTCTTCCCCATTCCTTTATTTCCAAAAGGGATTCCAATCCCTCCATTCTCTATCATGATCTCTCCAACCTTCATCCCTGCTCCATCCTTGGTTACCACCCTGCCTTAGGTAGTTTGCACGATAACCACCTCCTTAGTTGGCTAGGAAATTCACCTCTTCGTTGTACAACACCTCACACTTAGTCTCTTCGGGGTTCACACACCCAACTCCTACAGTATTGACACTCCAAGACCAGCTCCCATGACATTTTTAGACAAAATGTCAAGTTGGGTTTGATTTTGGCCATATTCTGATCCCTCTCTTGGTCTCTCTCCATCTGCTCCTTGGTCAATTTGAAAGTGAGGGGATCTGCTCCTTGGTCAATTTGAAAGTGAGCGGAGAGACCTGGTCTTCTCGGATGTACATGCCCGGTTGATTGTGCTCTTGCTATCCAAGAGCGTAGTCGCTATCACATAAGGTTTCTGCATCAAACCTCTAGGAGAAAGTTGGTCTACAACTCCCTCATTTACCGAATCAAGGCTTCGGTAAAAATACTGCAGCAACACGTTGTCACGCAAGCCATGAGTTGGTCATTGAAGCACGAACTTCTTGAATCGCAGCCAAATTTCATGAATTGGCTCACCCTCCAAACGCTTGAAACTCTAAATGTTGTCCCGAAGTGTTATCACCTTCGAAGGAGGGAGAAATTGCATTTGAAATGCAGTGCTAAGCTCTTCCCATAAAGTGATTAAGTCTCGTGGCAATTCAGCCAACCACTTACATGCTTCCCCCATTAGAGAAAATGGGAAGAACCTCAACCGAACCAAGTCTTTGGATATATTCTTAAAGGAGAACGGCCCGGAAATATCAACAAAATTTCTGATATGCTCATGGGGATCCTTATGAGCCAAACCACCAAATAGCCCCTTCAATTTCAAGAGCTGTAGCATAGTGCTAGTAATGTGGAACACAACGTTCCCTTCAATTGGTGACAAGCGAATGGCACCAATTCCACCCACAAGATGAGGGTAACTAGCATTCGGCTCATTGACATTGTTGAGGTTACCAATGTCATCTTGGTGGCCTACTGGGCTACCATAGCTTCCGTTCACACTGATACTTTTTGTTTCAAAACGCTTGTGCAAACCAAAACTAAAAAAAAGTAGATTCAACTATAACTAACAAGAACAAAATTCAACTTAACTAAAGAATCTTAACCAACACCACTCACCGGCAACAACACCATTTTGAATAACATTTCAACGACACTTCATCCAATTCTAAGTGTCAACGATCGCTAGTCAGTATATAACCAACTAAATGAGTTGGGGTCGAATCCCACAGGGAGCAGTACGTGTTTAAGATTCAATAGGAAAGTACGAGTATGCTCAAGTCAATCAAAGGAATAGACATTATCGAATAAAAACAAAATTCAAATCAGGGGGTGACACGAATGTTAAATAAAAAGGGTTTTTAATTGTAATTATCACCTACTACAACAACAAATAACAAGGAATAACAATAATGAGATGGGTTCTTGGGATGTGATTCGATTATTGACTAATGTAGACAAATGGGTAATTGCAATTGTTAGTAAATAGTCATGTATGTGTTCATCTTTGTGAGCGTGAGAGTTTTTTCTGATTTCGGAACTATAAATTGTTGAACCATTGTGTGAGGACATTTGAGTACCTTTGTTAAGCTTGAACTTGCATTTGAAGCTTGAGAATCTTTGGTAATGGTGAGTCACAACTTGAACCATTGAGTGTACAATTGATCCTCGCATGAGTAAGTTGAGTCTTGTTGTGTGCATTCATAATTGAGTCTTGTGTAGCACTATTTGAGACATCCTTTTTGAACTGCTGAACTTGAGTTTTACTTGAGGACAAGCAAAAGTTTAAGTTTGGGGTGTTGATGAGTCCTAGCTTTATTTGGATAGATTTAGTGTCCTCAAATGTTCATTTTCCTTATCTTGTGCCAATAAATGATGTAAAGTCCTTGATTTCCAGGTATTTGGATTTAGGAACAAAGCATGAAAACTAATTTGCAAAAAGGAACGAAGCGAGCTGAAAGAACGAAGAAATTAAGGTCTGGTGATCGCCAAGTCCCTTTGGCGAGTCGCTAAATGGCCATTACATCGCCTAAAGTTCCAGTGTGCCAAGCCCTGAAAGAGAAAATCAAGTCGGTCAGAGAAAGGAGAAGTCGGCGTGTCGCCGAATGGTTCCGCAATGCAGTGCTGGATCGCCCAAAGTTACAAAACCTGAGGATGCAGAAGGCCAAAGAAAAAAGGGGATGGAACTGACCAAAGGGCAGATCACCGGGCTGATCGGTGAGCCCAACTTACTGTGCCGATTGGTTTTTCACTGCATATTTTTTGGCTATAAATACGTTTTTGAATATCTAGTTTTATATAATTTTTATAATTATTATCTTTTAAATTTTTGGAGATTGAACTCTGAGTATTGAGACTAAGTTTTCCTTAGGTTTGAAGAATTGAAGTTTTCCATTTTTGAGAAATTGGAAGTGGGTCTTTGAGATTCTTCAATTTGGACCTTTGTAAAGACAAAATTAATCCTACCCAACTGATGGAAACACAATTTGGTAACGATTTTTATCATTTTATGATGTCTAGCTAAAATCCCAATTATTGGGTTTGTGATTATGTGATTATGGGCTGATTTAGCTTATGGGTATTGCTAATTGTAAGTTTAAATGTTATTTAGAAGTGATTTCAATTGGTAATTGTGGTTTAATTTAAAGAATTGTAGTTTCAAATACAGTTCTACCTTCGTGTTTTTGGCTTGCTCGAGAGAGAGGTTATAAAACCAACATTATTGGTTGATGGTCTATGGGTATTGGGTTGTCATGGGTTCAGCTCGAGAGACTCCTAAACCCTTTTCCACACATTCAGCTCGAAAGAGTGAATGAACTAAGGAGTAGGTTGTTCTTATTTTGTATGCTTGCCGATGTTCGAGAAAAACTGACTTGACTCGGGGTAAATTGTTCGATTGGGGTAAATTATTCGAGAGAAAGTTTACCTCCTCTATAGTCTAGCCTATTCACTAATTTACAGTTGTTTCTTAATAATTGCAATAACCTATTTGTCTACATTAGCCTATAATTGAATCACATCCCAAGAACCCGTCTCATTATTGTTATTTTTGTGTTATTTGCTGCTATTGTAGTTGATAATTTCAAATCAAAACCCCCTGTTATTTGACATTCGTGTCACCCCATAATTTGAATTATATTTTTATTCGATAATGTTTATTCCTATGATTGACTTGAGCATATTCGTACTTTCCTATTGAATCTTAAACACGTACCACTCCCTGTGGGATTCGACCCCAACTCATTTAGTTGGGTTATATACTAACTAACGATCGTTGACGCTTAGAATCGGACGAAGTGTCTTTCATAACATTATTCAATCAGCGCCAATGCCTTGTGTGATGAGCTTACCATGAGCCTTGTGTGATGACACCTAGAATTTACCCCGTTGGTCCGGTTGACTAAGTCAAGCTCTTGAAATGATCTTAGGCAACAATTTTGAAGAGTGAAATAATTTGACAATATACCTCTTTTGTGGCCACCCTTGTGAGTGTGTGAACTTTGCTTGAAACCCTCTTTGAGCCTTATCCTTTCCTTGGAAGAAACTTGATGCATTTGTAACCCCTCTTTATCTATTCACCCAAAATCCTCATGAAATTTGGTTTTTTTGAATAGCCAACTTAGGCCAAAAGCCTAAGTTGGGGGTGTGGCAAAAAGAGAAGGTAAATCAAGAATTATGAAGTAATCCCCCTTGATCCAAGGTTTTAAAAAAGATGAAACCCCTCTATACAAAAAAAAGAGAGAGAAAAGAAGAAAAAGAAAAATAAAATGAAAAAGTTGTGAAATAAAAATTGTGAAAGTTGCTAAAGAAATGGGGTGTCCGGTATTCCATGAGAAGTGAATAATAGGGTGAATTTTGAACAAAAATGAGAATGTTGAAGAAAAGGAAAGAAAGTTATGTTCATACCACATTTCATGAGGATGGCAGCCACCAAGCCTAACTGAACATACCCTTGTACTCAACCCCGTTATAAGCCTTGAAAAGACCTTTTTAATCTTGAGTGATCTGAAGCGAATGTTGATTGGAAAATAAGGGCAAACCTATGGGTGAAGTCATGCATATGTTCATCTCTGTGAGTGTGAGAGTTGTATGTGATTTCCGAACTATAATTTGTTGAGCAATTGTGTGTGAATATGGAATCATTCTTTACGTGAGG
>NW_006238991.1:1847681-1852163 GCF_000226075.1 Solanum tuberosum | reverse complement strand
ATGGTGAGTCACAACTTGAATCTTTGAGTGAACAATTGATCATTGTATAAGTAAGTTGACTCTTGTTGTGTGCATTCATGATTGACTCTTGCGTAGCACTCTTTGAGACATCCTTTTTGAACTGTTGAACTTGAGTTTTACTTGAGAACAAGCAAAACTTTAAGTTGGGGGTGTTGATGTGTCCAAGATTTGGACTCATTTAGGGCTTTATTTATATAGATTTAGTGTCCTCGAATGATTGCTTTGTGCCAATAACTGATGTAAAACCCTTGATTTCCAAGTATATGGATTGAGGAACAAAGCAAGGACACTGATTTGCAAAAACGAAAAAAGTGAGTTGAAAGAATGAAGAAACACAAGCCTGGTGATCTCCAAGTCCAATTAGCGAGTCGCCGAATGGCCATTTGACCACTTAAAGTTCAAGTATGCCAAGCCCTGACGAAAGAAACCAAGTTGGCGATGGAAAGGAGAGTTGGCGAATCGCCTAGTAGTTCCGTGATGCAGTACTTGATTGCCCAAAGTTACAGAACTCGAGGATGTTGATGCTAAGGCAGAAAGGCGATGAAAGTGACCAACAAGCGGCTCACCGAGTGGTTCGGCAATCTCGACTTACTTCGCCAAATGGCTCTTCGCAGCATATTTTTGACGACTATAAATACATTTTTGAACTTTTAGTTTATATGAATTTACTCTTTAGACAAAAATTATTATTAAGTTTGGAACTGTGAGACAAGTTTTCTCTAGTCTTCCTTAGCTTTGAAGAATTGAAGTTTTTCACTTTTAAGAAATTGGAAGTGGGTCTTTGAGATTCTTCGAATTGGACCATAGTAAAGACGAAATCAATCTTACCCAGTTGATGGAAACTCAATTTGGTAACGATTTTTTATCTTTTTATGATGTCTACCTAAAACCCTAATTCTTGGGGTGTGATTATCAGATTATAGGCTGATTTAGTTTATGGGTATTGCTAATTGTTAGTTTAAATTCTGTTTAGTAGTGAATTCGATCAGTAATTGTGGTTTAATTTAATAATTGTAGTTTCAAATACAGTTCTACCATTGCTCGAGAGAGAGGTTTTAAAACTAAGCTTATTGATTGATGGTCAATGGGTATTGGGTTGATATGGGTTCAGCTCGAGAGAGTTAATCCTAAACCCAATTCCACACATTCAGCTCGAGAGATTGAATGGACTAAGGTGTGGGATGTTCTTATTTTGCTTGCTTGTTGATGTTCGATCGATATCAACTTGATTTAGGGTAAATTGTTCGAGAGAAAGTTTACCTCCTCTATAGTCTAGCTTACTAACTAATATTTAGCTATTTTGCAACGGTTGCAATTAACCATTTGTCTATATTAGCCTATAATTGAATCACTTCCCAAGAACCCGTCTCATTATTGTTACTTCGTATTGATTTCCGTTGTTTGTAGTTGATAATCAAAACCAACCCCCCCCCATTTGACATTCGTGTCAACCCCTGATTTGAATGATGTCTTTATTCAATAATTTTTATTCCTATGACTGATTTGACCATATTTGCACCTCTCAATTAATTCTCAAACACGTATCGCTCCCTGTGGGATTCGACCACAACTCATTTAGTTGGGTTATATACTGACTAGCGATTGTTGACACTTAGAATTGGATGAAGTGTCCTTGAAAAGTTAATCAAGCGACTCGAGGCTTTTCTAGGATTATTACTCTGCTACATTCATCACTTGAATCGCATCATCCTTTTGTTTGGTTTGTTGAGTGTGTTAGTCACAACTTTGTTTTGAGTGTTTCTTATCCACTGACTTATAGTTGTTATTCCTTTCCTCGAATATTAGTGTTTGTATCTTAGAACATATCCTTTGTAATGTTTGTATAATTGTGCTTCTTTTTATATATATTAATCTTTTTGAGCTCGATCGGCCTATGATGATTAGGGATTACACTATGTTTTGGTACTCATACTACACTTCTACATCTTTTTCTGATGCATCTCCTAGTATGATCCACCCTCAGTGTGTGTTGGATCTCCTGTGATTATAACTGGACTTGGATCGTGGTGAGCTCCTGGTGTCCCGAGACTTGTTGTTTTACCTCTTTTTTACTAACTTATATTTTTTATTTTGATTAGTCAGTTCTCTTGCATATATATATACTTTCTGTACTTAGTAGCTCATGTACCGGTGATACTAGTTCCGGGGATTTTGTCTTTTGTTACTTTGTTGTTCTTAGTCACTTTCGGGCGCCTTTTGTATATTGTAATTACAGTTCTCTACTATGGCCCAATTCAGTATCTTTATCCTTGTTTCCGCTTGTTCTTAGCTATTATTATTAACATGATATCTTCCAAAAGTTAGTTTGTGTTTTTGGTTTGCCTTCTCGTGGTTGTGGTAGGGGCCATCGTAGTCTGATTACTGGTCATGACATGTATAAACACGAAAATATTATAGATGATTATATAATGTATATGTTGTGTATATTTATACTAAATATACATTTACGTACTTTACATATAATATACATGCCTATCCATAACTAGTGTATATGTTGTGTATACTTTGATCATCTTTATACATACATTGAAAATTAGTTGGTTGAACAATTTAATTTATACTTCACAAGATCCCTATAAACCTACCATTTGGGTTATTTCACATCATTTGTTGTATGTGATATCTATCTCGTTAATGTCACCATCTTATGATATTGTAACAAAGAAGAAAACTCAACTCTTCGTCAATCCACGATATGGATAAAATGATTCACTACTATCCTTGCTAATCTAAATATATTTTTGTATCCTAAAGTCTTAATATGTTTGATAATGATCTCATTATATTAATAATATACTAACAAACTAGCTAGTAACTATGCCTCATACAATGACTTATTATTTCAAAAATATTTTACAGCGTACCTATAACATCTAAGAAGCGCTTAACTCAATTGAAGGTTAAAAATTCCAAAAAAAATATGGTGTAAATTTGTTAGTGTTGTGTGTTGTTTGCGTAATCAAGACACAACTTCCAATGTAAGTGTCTACGATCGTACAGTAGTAAAGTAACCCAACCAAGGGTTGGGATCAAGTCCCAAGGGAGCGGTTTCTGAAAATTAGTGATTAGGCACAAAGTGCTAAAGCTAACCGTAGCTAAAGACTTTATCAAATGAATACATGACAAAGTAAAGGGTTTGACACGAGTGTCAGTTATCAATGGGGGGTTTGTAAACAAGTAAAGAGCAAAATCAGCAAAAATGCAAAAGAGTACTAATCAAGGAGATGAGATTCTTGTGATGTGATAGGAATACGGGATAAACTAAACTATTGGGTACATGCCTTTGATAATAAATCCGTTGAATATTTGTGACTAGGCTAGACTATAGTGGGGTAAATTCTCTCTCGAGCAACTTACCCCGAATCAAATGGGTTCCTCTCGGACACCCACTTGCCGCATGAAGAACAGCCTCCACCTTAGCCCACTCACTCTCTCGATCTGAGTGTGTGGGAGAAGGACTAGGGTTCACTCTCTTGAGTTGAACCTCATGTCGACCCACTCCCACCGGCCATCGATTTAGTAGTCTTAGTTTTACGACCTCTCTCTCGAGCAAGCCAAAAACACAAAGGTGAAATCGTATTTGCAACTACAATTTCATTAAGTTCCACCACAACTACTAAACGAAATCACATTTACACAACAAATAAACCGTCAAGAAAGCAAGACCCAACAAATAATCTAACCCATATTCACCAAATCACACCTCAAGAATTGGGGTTTCAGCTAGACATGCAAAAGAGGTAAAAATGTATACCAATCTCAGTTTCCATCAATGGGTATGCAAGATTATGTCTTAAAACAAGTCAATAGTGAAGAATCCACAAGACCCAAGTCCAAAATCTTGGAATTGAAACCCTTTGAATCTTCAAGTTCTTCAAAGCCCTCTCCAAGCTTATCTGCAATTAAAACATAATATTAAAACTTGATAATAATAATTCTTCTCTGATACTAAGCTACAAAACTTCAACTAGTATTTATAGTTTTCAGTAATCAGTGTTGCAGTGGATCATTCGGCGTCGTTAGTCGAGATCGTCGATCAACTTGGCGATCCACCCTTTGGTAGGTTTCATCGCTGTCTTGTTCTATCCTTCAGCATCGTCATGTTTTGGATCATTGGGTGACATAGTACTGCTTTGCAGAAATTCTCGGTGACACGCCGACTATTCCTTTTCACCGTCGATTTGAACCTTTCTTTCAAGGTTCAGCACACTGGAACAAAAGGCGAGGATAAGACCTTTTGGTGATTCGCCGAATGGTTTCAGCGATTCTCAAATCTTCATTTCTTCGCTCTTTCAACTGCCTTGGTTCCTTTTTTCCTATGTAGTCCATGCTTTCCCTCAAACTCCAATTACCTGAAACTTAAGGGTTTTCATCAGATATTGAGATAAAATATGCATTTGAGGACACTAATTCTATCAAAATATAGCCCTAAATGAGTCC
>NW_006238991.1:1846857-1847543 GCF_000226075.1 Solanum tuberosum | reverse complement strand
GTTCAAAAAGGATATCTCGAACAGTGCTACACAAGAGTCAATCATGAATGCACACAACAAGACTCAATTTACTTAGGCAAAGATCAAATGTACACTCAAAGATTCAAGTTGTAACTCACCAATATCAAAGAATTTCATGCTCACAATACTTGCTTCAAATGCAAGTTCAAGCTCAACCAAAGTGTTCAAATGCCCTCACACAAGGAATGATTCCATATTCACACACACTGTTTTAATCATTTAAAGTTCGGAATCAAATGCAACGCGCACACTAACAAAGAAGAACACGATGTATAATTTCACCCATAGGTTTGCCCGTATTTTCCAATCATCATTTGTTTCACCTTACTAAAGATCAAAAACGTCTTTTCAAGGCTTGTAATGGGGTTGAGTGCAAAGGTATGGTCATTTAGGCTCAGTGACTTTCATCCTCATGAAATGTGGTACTCAGAACACTTCCTTTTCTCTTCCTTCATCATTTTCTTTAGTGCTCATAAGTCATCCTATTATTCACTTTCCATGAATTGTTTGGAAACCCCATTTCTTTTGTACTTTATTCCACAACTTTCTTTTACGTTCGTTTTCGTTTTCTTTCTCTTTTCTTTATTTTTTTTAATATATGGAGGGTTCCATTTTTCTCAAAACCATGGGTAAGAAGGACTTTCTTGCACTTCTTGATTTGCCTT
>NW_006238991.1:1826197-1846652 GCF_000226075.1 Solanum tuberosum | reverse complement strand
CACACACTCATAAGGTAGGTCACAAAAGAGGTATATGTCAAATTGGCTCACACTCTTAGAAGTTGCCTTAGATCATATCAAGAGATAGCATCAGTTAGTTGACCGGACCAACGGGGCAAATTCTAGGATCCATTATGCATAGTTCACAGGTAAGCTAATCACACTAGGCATTGACACTATAAGTCAAACAAGACTCCACACTTTTGCTAGTGTGCAATGATCATCACAAGAGACTCAATTCGATATTAGGCTAGTCATAACGAGATGAAAAGAGTTCACATATTGTCTATGCAACTTCATTTGGCATCATCATAGCTGCGCATTCATGTTCATTCGATTGAGAGTAGTATTCAAGTCATCGATATTGATCGGAAGCGAGACTCAAATTTTACAAAAGAACAACCACATTCAACACACGAGAGGTGGCAAAAAATTTCGGATGGGTAAAAAATCATTTTGCAATTTAAAATAAAATGAGCAACAAGCTCAACCATCCATAGAAATCAATGTAATAAACACAATAATAGCTCACAACCTAAAATATATAATCAAAATAAATATGCACAAAGGTGGGCCTCAACCCACCACAAACAAAAATCATTTTTCCTCAAATGCGAATAAAAGTATCCAAAAGTAAAAGTAAGTAAGATAGAGAGGGAGGTAAAGAAAAGTCATGTCTATGAAGTCTCTCCATCTATCGGGGTCTCAGTGCCCGGTGTAGCAATATGGACTTGGGCATCAGTGCTTGGAGTAACCTCAGAGGGAATAGCAGTGCCATATCCACTAGAGGCTTCTCAGCCGGTGATGTATGGATTACGGGCTGCACAATTGTCCCCACAAGATCTTACAAATCTCTAAATATGCTCTGCTCTCGGCTCTCCATCATCTACTCCTCATGTACTGTTATCAACTCCTCGTCGGTCTCTGCATTCGACTCCTCATATGTTGTGCTACCCCTCTGTACATCTCTGGTAGTAGTCGGAGGAATCCCCGAGGTCTCAGGAGCATCCTCGTTATCTGCACCCCGCATCAATGAGGTGAAGTCGGTAGACTTCAAATAGTCTATGTCCTTCCTCAAATATGCCACTTCGTCTTTCAAAGCCGAAACCTCGGATGTCTCCCCTGTCTGCTCTCACAAGCAGTGACTCTAGTAGCTAGATCATCAACAGAGGCCCTAAGGAGGGTCAGTGCAGCCAAGATAGCACTATCGATCATCCCTGGAATGGATCTCTCTAATCGAATCACTTTTCGTTCGCTGAATAGACCAGCTGTCCTATCTTCAGAATCATGGCCTGAGTAATCCTGGCAGGCTGGGAGAAGGAAGAAGCACCTGAAGGCGAAATCAAGACACAACTTCCAATGCAAGTGTCTACGATCATACAATAGTAAAGTAACCCAACCAAGGGTTAGGGTCGAGTCCCAAGGGAGCGATTTCTATAAATTAGTGATTAGGCACGAAAGTGCTAAATCTAACCGTAGCTAAAGACTTTATCAAATGAAGACATGACAAAGTAAAAGGTTTGACAGGAGTGTCAGTTATCAATGGGGGGTTTGTAAACAAGTAAAGAGAAAAATCAGCAAAAATGTAAAGAGTACTAATCAAGGAGATAAGATTCTTTGGATGTGATAGGAATACGGGATAAACTAAACTAATTGGTACGTGATTTTGATAATAAATCCGTTGAATATTTGTGACTAGGCTAGACTATAGTGGGGTAAATTCTCTCTCGAGTAACTTACCTCGAATCAAATGGGTTCCTCTCAAACACCCACTTACCGCATGAAGAACAGCCTCCGCCTTAGCCCACTCACTCTCTCGAGATGAGTTTGTGGGAGAAGGACTAGGTTTCACTCTCTCGAGTTGAACCTCATGTCGACCTACTCCCACTGGCCATCGATTTAGTAGTCTTAGTTTTACGACCTCTCTCTCGAGCAAGCCAAAAACACAAAGGTGAAATCGTATTTGCAACTACAATTTCATTAAGTTCCACCACAACTACTAAACGAAATCACATTTACACAACAAATAAACCGTCAAGAAGCAAGACCCAACAAATAATCTAACCCATATTCACAAAATCACATCTCAAGAATTGGGGTTTCAGCTAGACATGCAAAAGAGGTAAAAAATGTATACCAATCTCAGTTTCCATCAATGGTTATGCAAGATTATGTCTTAAAACAAGTCAATAGTGAAGAATCCACAAGACCCAAGTCCAAAATCTTGGAATTGAAACCCTTTGAATCTTCAAGTTCTTCAAAACCCTCTCTAAGCTTATCTGCTATTTAAACATAATATTAAAACTTGATAATAATAATTCTTCTCTGATACTAAGCTACAAAACTTCAACTAGTATTTATAGTTTTCAGTAATCAGTGCTGCAGCGGATCATTCGGCGTCGTTAGTCGAGATCGTCGATCAACTTGGCGATCCACCCTTTGGTAGGTTTCATCGCTGTCTTATTCTATCCTTCAGCATCGTCATGTTTTGGATCATTGGGTGACATAGTACTGCTTTGCAGAAATTCTCGGTGACACGCCGACTATTCCTTTTCACCGCCAATTTGATCCTTTCTTTCAAGGCTCAGTACATTGGAACAAAAGGCGAGGATAAGACCTTTTGGCGATTCGCTGAATGGGTTTGATGATTCTCAGATCTTCATTTCTTCGTTCTTTCAGCTGCCTTTGTTCTTTTTTTGCTAAGTAGTGTCCATGCTTTCCCTAAAACTCCAAATACCTGAAATTTAAGGGTATTCATCAGATATTGAGATAAAATATGCATTTTGAGGACACTAATTCTATCAAAATATAGCCCTAAATGAGTCCTAGTTGAGGAATCATCATTGTGTTTCACAAACTATCTGTACGATGTATGAAATGATCTACGGTTCGTGGAACCCAGTCATGGTCGACCCTTAGAATTTGAAAATTTGGTTCAGTGTTTATGAGATGACTCTATGGGTCTTTGATTGATGTATAGGTAGTGGATAGGCTCGTGGAGTTAAAGTTTTAAAAAATCAAAAACGTCAAGCCTCAGGCATCATTTTACGTGCCAACAATACGACTCATAGTTTGGTATACGGGTCATAGTTGGTCTCATGGACTTGATCCTCATAAACATGTGGTTTTAGTGCCTTGGGTTATACAGATGGATTGTTATTATCGTACGATGATCTACCAGTAATGGATGGTTTCCTGTTGTTTTTTACCAAAGACTTGAAATTTCAGTAATTGGGATCCACGAGTGGACTGTACGGTCTGTAAAAGTATGTACGGACCGTAGACAAACTCGTGGAATTTTTTTAATTGTTTTTAGTTAGGGGTAGTTGGGTATATTTTTACTCTTTTAATTCATATACTATGTATTTTAGTCTTATTTTTAAGAATATAACTAATTCATAAAACCCCCAAACCTCCCTATTCACTCTCATCCTCTTCAATTCCAAATCCTTTCTTTGATGTCTTCTTCCTTTAAAATTCTAGGGTTCGAAGGATCTCAAATCTCCATTAAAGATTTCATCTAGGGATTTCATCAAGATATGAGGTAACTTCATCAATGGGTTCTTCATCCATTGAGTCCTAAAGAAACCTCAATTTCATCAATTATAACTCTTACCCAACTCTAGGGTTCCATGATTTTCTTATGAGTTCCTTTGAATTTAATATTTGCCTACATGATTGATCTTATTGGGCATGATTTGATCATAATTCATTGTTTTTAATGATATTTTCATGAACATGTGCTATGCAAGTATTTTATAATCATGATTTAAGTTATGCTAATATGCTTGCATTATGTTATAGAGGATTCAATTAATGAAGGATGCTTTTAGATAAAGTATAAATTGGTTTATATGAATATCGGGATTTAGATGCTTCATATAAGTGTCACAAATATTATTATATGAATCATTATTTTTAAGGAGCTATTCTTTTGATGATGATCAATTTTTTATGAATAATTCAGCATTAGTAGATTCTTACTGTTTCAAAGAATATGATTATCAGTATGCATTTTTTCCATTTAGAGTTTACTTAGCACCGAGTGGACCATGGGATGAAGGCTCACCCATTAGTAGAGGCTTGAGATCTTTATTAGAAATCCCCTTATTCCAAGACTACGTGCCCCCATGGGATTTACTATTTGTTGACTCGAGCTAGTGGATCACCCTAAGCTCATGATTTTGGTCCTTACCTTAGCAAGTAGGACACTCTCTTTTCGGTGTGACAGTAGTATACTAAACTCAAGGTTATAACTCATATGGCTTGTGTCAGTTAATGGTATCTCTCACAAATGACTAAGATTATGATTATGATTACTGCTTTCAAGAATATTTCATTGACCTTATACTATGTTTTCACAATCAAATTATCGACTTTCATGTTATATTTACTTGGTCTTTGCATTATCATGTTTACAAACTTATCATTTTATTATGTATTTCTTACGCATCTTCCCCATATTTAGTACATTCTGAGTACTTACCGCACATATTATTTTATAATATAGGTGCTGACGCATCCCATCCAGCTCGCATTTAGTACATGATTCTATCAACTTAGCACTATCTTTGTGAGAATACATGGTTCTTGGACGTGCCACTTATGAGTTCTTGATGTTCATTTAATACTTTACTTTTCAATTTCAGATGTTTGAGTGAGCTAGGGATTTCCTAGAAAATCAGTATGATTAGAGGTTATGTCAGATATTTGTACTTCCGCTTATGTGTCTTTATACTCAGTTTTCTCTATTTCTCTATGTTAGAATTTTGAAACTTATTCTTCTTTTCATGTTTTTCGAATTAGTGTTATGCTACATCATTTGGTTAACTTAAAGCCTCTCAGGATTCTTGGTGTCATGTCACATTTAGGGGAAAGTCTTGCATCGTAAAAATACAAAAACACACCCTATATGAAAAATAGCAAGTTGAACAATAGATGACCAACCTTAATGTTAATCCCAACATGCCTTTGTACAAGAACATTCCCATAATAATATTATTTATATATACCATGCCAAACATGGAAAAAACTATTTTCCCCTATATTTTTCCTTTTCAAATGTCGTAGCACTTTATGATGAGTCCTAGATTTGGACTCATATAGGGCTTTGTTTGTATTGATTTAGTGTCCTCAAATGCTTAATTTGTGCCATAAACTGATGTTAAATCCTTGATATCCAGGTACATAGATTGAGGACAAAGCAAGGATATTAACATGCAAAAAGAAAAGAAAACAAACTAAATAAATGAATAAAGGCAAGTCTGGTGATCGCCAAGGTCACTTGTCGAATCGCCGAGTGGCTCTATCTACCGCCTAAAGTTCCAGTGTGCCAGGCCTGAGGGAAGAGACCAAGTCGGCGATGAAAAGGACAAAGCAAGGACACTAACAGGCAAAAAGGAACAAAAAAGGCTGAAGAAGTGAAGATAGGCCAGCCTGAGGATCGCCAAGAGCACTCGGCGCGTTACCGAGTGGCTCATCAGACTGCCTAAAGTTCCAGTGTTCCAAGATATGAAGGAAAGAACCAAGTCGGTGAAGAAAGGGAGCAGTCGGTGTATCGTCGAGTGATTTCGCGAAGCTAAGATAGATAGCCCAAAGCTACAGACCTTGAGGATGCTGAATGCCAAGGTAAAAAGGTGATGGAAGAGACCAAAGGGCGGCTCACCGAGTGGTTCGGTGAGCCCGACTTACATCACCGAATGGGTTTCCTAGTACATTTTTGGCGACTATAAATAGGATTTTGAACATTTAGTTTAAAAATCTTTGAACCTATTAAATAATCTTTAGACTTCTGAGATAGTTTTTCTCTAGTTTTTCCTTATCTTTGAGGGATTGAAGAAATTCACTTTTGAGAAATTCGAAGTGGGTCTTTGAGATTCATCAAATTGGAGCATTGTAAAGATGAAATCACTGTTACCCAGTTGATGCATAATAAATTTGGTAACAGTTTTAACTTTTTATTATGTTTAGATAAGTAATGACCCTCAAAATAAATTAGGATAAAGTAGAGCCTCACATGGGTTTTATGCATTAATAACTTGTTAAATATAATGAAGAATAGCCTTTTAAGTCAGTTTTAAAGTGTTTGGAAGTCAAACGTCAAGGGACGACCAAGACGTTCGGAAACTAGTCTTTTACATCTCCAGTGTTCTAGTATGTTGTTCATGTTTTTATGTGTTGTTTGGAGTCTAAAATTAGTGGAGGTGACCCTAGTGTCTTAATAAATGTTTTTACGGTCAAAACTTTTGGATACGACCCCCCGGGGGCCACCCTAGGGTCCCCGAGGAGGACACCAACCTTGGTCAAGCAAGCTGCCAAGGAAGCTTGAAGTTGTGCTTGGAGAGAGCATGTCCGCTTCGCGGACTAGCTCCACCAAGGGCCACAAGTTTGGTCCGCATCGCGGACATGTCATGGACTCTACTATCTCGAATTTAATTTCTAGAAAACTTGTGGGAACACCTCCAAGTCGTGAACTTGTTTCCCGATAAAATCTGAGAAAATAAAACTCAAGTTTGACTTGTTTAAAAGGTCCAACTAAGTGAGGGGTAGTTTGGGTACTTTGGGGAATTATTATAAACGGTTATTCTACTTATTTTAGGGTATTTTATGTTGGTTAAAACCCCAAAACCTAAAATTAGACCCCATTCTTCAAATTGACCCTTCCCTCTCAAAATAAATTTTCTCAAAAACTCCATTGAAGACCTTGATGAAAGTCAAGCTAGAAAATAGGTTTTCAATTGATTTCTTCTTCAATTTCATGGGTCTTCAATAATTAAGGTATGGTAACTCTTGATTATTGAATAACCTCTCATTCAAGGAGTTCTATCAAAGATTTTCAAAAGTGATTCAAAGAACAAAATTCCCAATTTTCAATCTAAACATGGGTTCCTTGTCAAACGATTTTCTAAATCATTATATTGATGAATTAATGTGGAATTAAGGTTTTTAATATAAATTTCAAAGGAATTCCTAAAGAACCCATGATCCCCCAAATTCTCGAAAATTGGCCTATGATGTGGGTCTTTGTGAATATGATCTCTATTGGTGAAATTATGTTTAGATTAGATTGTATTGATGTTTCCTATAATTATCTATACTTATTCATGTTGAAATGTTGGTATATTGATGAGTTGAGGATTATGGCCTTATGGGCAAAGTTATGGGTTGATCCCTTTGTTTATGGAATTGTACTTAGACTATGTTTATGATATTGAATTACATTGTTGATTCCTATTGCTACCTATGTCAATTGATTATGAATTGCTGAATATTGATCCATGGTGATCATGGCTTGGAGAATTGGTAAGTTGACCTAACTTCTAGTCTGTAGTATGAGATTTGATGTTGTGTGGTTTGGTCCACCTATGGTGGCTGTGTTTACTTCTTGTCTATCTTTGCATGTTGAGATCATGGGCTTGAAGGCAATAGATGTGAAGTGAATTGATGATTATGATGCATATGTTTATGAAGTTATGCTATGGAGGTTATGTATGAAATCCTCAATGCTAGCATGATGTTTAAAGTGTGTTGATGATGAGGAGTATAATGTGAATGATAATGTTAGGGATAAGGTGTGGTCTACATGATTGATTATGTTAGGTACTATTGTGGAATGACCCCTACCTATATGACCCTTATATGAATGTTTGATCATATACATATTAGGAGTACCTATTCAATGTTGAATGTGTCCTTGTCTCCTATGATGAAGTGTGGGTGTGTGGTTTAGAATCCCTAAGGGCTTTATATGTGAATTGTTCATGAATTGGGGACATTGTGAATGTGTTATGATCCCTTTAAGGGAAGAACGCTAAATATTAATGTTGTTGCTAATATGTCACTATGAGGACCAATATGCACACACACTCTCTACATGTATAGCTATGAATATGATGTGTTATGATGTCTATTGAAAGGTTAACTCTTATATGCACCCTTACATCTTATTATGCATGCAAAGTGTATGATTAGCAAGGTATGAATATGTGTTGTATAAAGGTGTTTATGTGAAAGGCTTTCTCACATCTGTACACACATGAATAAGGTTTATGATAATCTAGTGAAAGTGAGTCTCTTGAAAGGTTTCCTCAACTGTACTCTAAACTAGACTATGTTATGAATATGGTACGACTATGTGAAAGGTCATTCTCACATAACGTAGATTCTATGATGAAAGGTCATTCTCATCTTAGAAACCTTTGAGCTATATGATATGAGGGATTAAGTCCCTAAAGCCTACTTTATGAACTAATGTTAAATAAAGGCTTAAAGATGTTTAAAAAGGGAGTTGGAGCTTAGCACCGAGTGAACATGAAAAATGAGAGTGGGGGCTTCACGTTTAGCAACTCCGGCTTCCCACAAGAGAACCTTCACGATAAGCAAGTCCGATTTCCCAACATAGATGTTGTCTCATGAGATGGAAACCTCCACGCCTAGTAAGTCAAGGTTTCTAGTACCAATCTCCTTGTTCCATAACTGCGTACCCCCATAGGTCTTGGCTTAGTGGATCCACTAGATAGCTATTATGTATGTAGGTTCTACTTTGGCAGGTAGTACCCTCTCTTTTCGGTGTGGGAGTAGAACACCGAATTCCATGTAGCTCACATGGTCTATGTCGGTTATGGCAATGTCTCCCGAAAGTTAAGAAATGGACTAAGATAAGAGTATGAACTCTAGTCATGATTTCTTGAAGAGTTACTTAGTGTAGGTAGGACTATGGACCCTACTTATGCATTGCACAAGTGGACTCTGATGGAGGTTATGATTAAGCTCTTTATGTAATGAGGACTATGGTCTATGTATGTTACTATGAAAGCATGTTAAGGTTGACTTTACTTATGTCAAGACATGAAGTATGATTATGCATATAAATTACACTTATGACTTCTTAATGGGTTTGCTTAGTATATGTGGGGGGTATGGGACTCCACGTGTACATTGCACAAGTGAGCTTGTGAAGGGGGTTGTGAGGATGGTTTACCTATGATATGAACTAAATGGGTTATGACTAATGATGTAGTAAAGGAATGAGTCCTTATATGATGTTATGAAGTATGTTGGTCTTATGCCTAATGTTAAATGAAGATGTTATGACTTGTTGAATATGATGTGCCTAGTCTATGGTGGCTTCCTAGGAACACTTGGTGTGAGTAGTATTATGGGATGCTACTTGCACATTGCACCAGTGTGACTTGGGGGTTGTCTTAGGTGATGGTTCCTATGTGAAGACTATGTCTTATGGTGTACTTATGACTCTATGAATATATGTGGTTGGATTGATGAAAGCTATATGTAAGTTCACCTTTGGTAACTTTAAGGCGATACATTGCACCAAGTATTCCCTAAGGGTTGCTTGAGGAAAGGAGTTAAGATAAAGAGGAAAGTAATGTATTGTCTGCCTTGAATGTGCCAAAAATGTTATAAGTGGCTCTATGTGCTATTATGAATGGTTTTCGTGTGTATGATGATGTACGTGGTTTATATTGTGCCTATTGTACTAAATGTTCATGAAGTTTCTCTAAAAAGGCATGATGCATAGTTTCCAACTAAATGTTCTTTTAAGAGCATGTTTTGCATGGTTATCATACTTAGTGCATTCTTGTACTAACACCATTCTTCTTCATCTTTTTACACCAAGTGTAGGTGATGGTGACTAAAGGGTCTTTCCTACAAGTGATGAGCTTGGCTTACTATTCCCAAGTTCGGGTGTGTCCTTAAAGATTCAAGAACCTTTATGTTAAAGATTTTCCTTAAGTTCTATGTACTAGATAGTAGTTTCCTTTGTATTGTAAGGGTTGTGTCCCTCTTGTGTTGTAGTCATGTTTAAGATGGCTACCTTGATACGTAGTACTCCAATTTTTGTATTAAAGGTTTAATGAGGTAACTTTTATGCCTTGTGTTATATTATGATTTTTTTTTAAATTTTCCACTATTTTTCTATGATCAATGCTATGACGAATGCTAAGGGCTTGTATAAGACCTTTGAGAGGTCGAATACGCCGGTAACGACTAGGGGGTGCTCTCGGGTCGTTACACGGTGCTTCACCAAATATTTCCGCGAATAAGTACTATACCTCCCAATGACACAGAGCACGACGACGTTGAAAGCTAGTGCTAGATGGCGACGAATTACACCAAAGGGCGAATCGCCGAGTTAATCGGCGATTCCAACTAACCTCGCCGAAAGATCTGCCAGCACTATTTTCTGAAGTCTATAAATACTAAAATTGTTATTAATTTTTAGGGAGTCGAATATTAATTTTAATTTCCAGAAAAAAATAGTACTTTTTGGATATTTTCTCTCAAGTTTAGAGAGGGTTTTGGGAGACTTGAAGAAAGAAGGATTTCATCTTCCCCTAGTTGGAAGTGGGTCTTCCCCATTCTTCGTCCTTTGCTTAAATCAAGGTTTAATTTCTTATACCCATTTGGTTTTAGTATCATTTTAGGTGTATTTTGTTATTTCTTGTTGTGTGGCTAAAACCCCCCATTTTTGGGGTGTGATTTAGCAAATATGTGTTGATATTGTTGTTGGGTCTTGCTTGCTGATAGGTTAGATGTATTTTAATGTTGATTTCACCTAGTGGTTGTGGTTATATTTAATGGGTTTGTAGTTGCAAATACAAAACCACCCATGTGTTTTCGGCTTGTCCGAGAGGGAGGTCGCGAAATCAAGACCGCTAGATTGATTGCCTAAGGAATGGGTCGACATGAGGTTCAGCCCGAGAGGGTTAGCCCTAGTCCCATATCCTAAATCTCAGCTCGAGAGAGTGAGTGGGGTAAGGCGTAGGCTGGCCTTCATGCGGCTAATGGGTGTCCGAGACGAACACATTTGAAACGGGGTAAGTTACCTTAGAGGGAACTTATTTCCATCTAAAGCTTAGTCTAGTCACTATTATCTTGCAAATTTCATATCGAAGGCATGTACCCAACGATTTATCTCAACTTGTGTTGTGGTCACACCCCAAGAACTTGTTCCCATACTTGGTTTTCTTGTTATTTTTGTTGTTTTTACTACCTGTGACAACCCCCAATTGATATTTGACACTTTCGTGTCACCCCCTTTAATTTACTATGTTTTTACTCGTTAATGTCTTTAGCTACGACTAGTTAGAACTAAATTTTATGTTTCTATCAATTCACAAAACCACTCCCTTGGGACACGATCCCAACCTTTAGTTGGGTTATGATATTATCGACGATCGTAGACACTCGTACCGTAGGTTAGATGTATTTTAATGGTGATTTCACCTAGTGGTTGTGGTTTAATTTAATGGGTTTGTATTTGCAAATACAAAACCACCCATGTGTTTTCGGCTTGCCCGAGATGGAGGTCGCGAAATCAAGACCGCTAGACTGATGGCCTAAGGAATGGGTCGACATGAGGTTCAGCCCGAGAGGGTGAGCCCTAGTCCCATATCCTAACACTTAGCTCAAGAGAGTGAGTGGGGTAAGGAGTAGGCTGGCCTTCATGCGGCTAATGGGTGTCCGAGAGGAACGTATTTGAAATGAGGTAAGTTGCTCAAGAAGGAGCTTATTTCCATCTAAAGCTTAGCCTAGTCACTAATATCTTGCAAATTTCATATCGAAGGCATGTACCCAGTGATTTATCTCAACTTGTATTGTTGTCATACCCCAAGAACTTGTCCCCATACTTGAATTTCTCGTTATTTTTACTACTTGTGACAAAACCTCCAATTGATATTTGACACTTTCGTGTCACCCCCTTTAATTTACTATATTTTTACTCGTTAATGTTTTTAGCTACGACTAGTTAGAACTAAAATTTATTTTTCTATCAATTATGAAAACCATTCCCTTGGGACACGACCCCAACCTTTAGTTGGGTTACTATATTATCTACAATCGTAGACACTTGTACCGTAGGTTAGTGTCGTTGGTTACGATAAGCATCACATATGCTGGTAATCATCTTCAAGTCTCGTAGTGCACTCTAGGACAACATTAATGGCAGGAAAATCGCATTGCACCCTCTTCCCCCGGACAACTACATAGTCAATAGGTTTAAAAGCTGATGCCTGCTTCTTCCTTTGTGGTATCAAGGCACTGTACGCACTGTTGAACTCCCTATTCCAGCTTGGAATATATGGGCCACGGAGCTTTGTGAAGAACTGGAACTTATGAGACTTCAGACAACTCATAATAACGGGGTACCTATCAATCACCCCATTCGTCGACAGACTCTTTTCCTCAATGATTGTCTATTGCCCCTTAGTCTTTAATCTATCCATAGACTTTGGGGGAGGACCCTGAACCGGTGGTGCAAGCACTACTGCCTGTGCTGGAACTGGAGGAGAAGAAGTGTTGGGCTGAGGAGTTCTGATCCTAGATGGATCATTCATTCGTTTTGAACGTAGCTATGCCCTCTGTGCTGCTACCAACTCATCATCATCACAAGCTACAGTCTAAGGCTCCTGATGCTCACCCTTACTCTCCGAAGTGGTGAGGTAAAGGTCATAGATCCCGTCGCTATTGGAACTGGCCTCCAGTGACGCTGGTGCTTTTCCTTTGCCTTTTCCCTTCCCACCAGATGTGGGAAGTTTGTTGGCTTTGGCCCTGGATGAAGCTGCATCCTCTTTCAATGTTATCCCTTTAACCTTCTTTCGGGGTGGCATGTTTCTACCTGCAACCTTTGGTCTATCCATGTATGTAAAACATTGGGAAAAAGTTAGAAACATTTCAATCAAAGGTACAAAAAAATAATTGTAGAAAGACTCGCCGAACAGGTTGGCGAGTCATCGAATTGCTTTGGCGAGCTAGATCGGGATCGCCGAAAGGATTGGCTCAAAATTCTTAGAAAAATTTGACAAGTCGGCAATGGGAAGGCCTTTCGGTGAATCATCGACATCATTCGGCGATCAAGGATTAGCCCGCCGAAAGTTACATTTCAATTTAAGCTACAAGGGTGCAGACAAAGGGTGAACAAGAAACTTTTGGCGAGTCGCCGAGTGCCATCGGCGACCTCAAGTTTCTCACCGAAAGTTACAGTGTTAAACTTCAAGTAAAGCATGAAATTAAAAGCGAGATGGGGAACTTTGGCAAACCACCGAGTGGTTCGGCGAGCTCGACCCAACTCACCACCGACCCAACGTGCCTACTTTCAATCCAACTTCTCGAATTCAACCCCGTAACCCCCGAAAACAAAATCAAAACATGCACTAATCAAATTAAACTAAGACCCATAACACCCATTACCCCAAAATACTCAGACTTCTCTCGTTTTTGCCAAATTTGGCCATTTGATGACTTTTGCCCTTAAGAATGATGTCACTGCTCTATCATTGGGCAAATTATATTATTTGGCACCACTACGGGTTAGTTAGACTTCACCCGACTAGACCCAACAACATGCAAGCACAATGCCACAAAATTTAGCCAATTTTAAGGCACAAAACTACGGGATTTCAACAATATAAACATTACGGGCAATATTATCAAATTAAAATAGGTATTCAAACAAATTAACACTATCAGAGAGGCCCAGTACATGACAACATGATAAAATCATTTACATAAGAGTACAAAATACCAAAAGTAAACTCGGGGTTCAGAAAACCAACCTTAAATGCCGAAAAAGATAAGATTGAAATGCTAGGCAGCAATGTAATCCCAATCCGAGCACAAATCAACAACGAAAATACTCTAAAAATGTAAAAATATTGAAACTAAAGTGCGGGTGTGAGTTTGTGAAGTTCGAAACTGAGGGAAAGTGAAAGAGTTGGAAGTTTAAACCTTTGGCCTGTTAAAAACCGTCCAGTTCTTGCCCATTTAGCGATATTAGTCATGCTCACCGACCCACCCGGTGACACGTGGAGTAGTCACTTACCTCGCCGAGTTTTACAGGACCCTTAGTTGATGTGGGGGTCCAAACAACGGTTTAGATCGCGATCGCCGACTCGCCAATAATTTCCTAGGCTCACCGAGTTTTACAGACTCCAATGTAAAATTTTCTTGAGTCCAATGGCAGTCTGGGTTGGGGTTGCCGACCTCTTCGGCAATCCACCGACTGGACCTTTGGCTCGCCAACTTGCAGTTTTCACACACTTTCCACACTTTGACCTGCACATTGAACACACCATTATTGCAAGCTTAAAACGTAAGAAAATAAAACTTGGATTGCCTCACAAGCTGCGCCTTAGTTAACGTCGTGGAACGATGCAAGTTCACCTTCAAAACTCATTCTTGGGGTTGGCCATAGTGTCACTAGGCAACCCCCTTGTTGTATCGGGTTTAGATGAGATGCGTTATGACCCATTTTGGTCTCCAACTACTTAATCAACACTGAATGGGAGGTGACAGTCTGGCTAAGGGTCGACACGTCTTCTTTTATGTCTTTCAAGATCTTGTCCGACCTCTCAACTTTGTTGAGGATACGAGATAACATATCCTCAGTCTGGCCACCTTCTGAATCCTTTGGATTTTGGCGCTCATGGGGAGGCACATACCTATCCTTCTCCCTATCCTTCCAATTTGGATTATGGTCCCTCCATTCTCTATCGCGATCCTTCCAACCTTCATCCCTATTCCAACCTTGGTTACCACCCTGCCTCAGGTAGTTTGAACGATAACCATCACTTTGGTTGGCTAGAAAATTCACCTCTTCATTATACAAGGCCTCAAACTTGGACTTATTTGGATTAGTACACCCGACACCCACGACATTGAAACTTCGAGCACTAGCTCCCATGACATTTTTAGACAAAATGACAAGTTGTGTCATGATCTTAGCCATGTTCTGGTCCCTCTCTTGGTCTTTCTCCATATGCTCTTTGGTTAGTTTAAACGTGAGAGGGGAGACCTGGTCTTTATGGATATACCACACCCTGTTGATGGTAGTCATGCCATCCAAGAGGTGAGCCGCTATCACATAAGGTTGCTGCATCAAACCTCTCGGGGAAAGTTAGTCAGCAACACCTTTATTTATCAAGTCAAGACTCTGATAAAAATACTGCAGCAACACGTTATCAGGCAAGCCATGGGTTGGGCATTGAAGCACCAACTTTTTGAATCGCAACCAAGTTTCATGAATTGGATCCCTTCTAGACGCTTGAAGCTCTGAATGTTGTCCCAAAGAGTCATCATCTTCGAGGGAGGGAAAAATTGCACTTGAAATGCGGTAACTAACTCCTCCCATGAAGTGATTGATTCACGTGGCAATTCAGTCAGCCACTTGCACGCCTCTCCCATCAAAGATAACGGGAACAACCTCAACCGGACTGACTCTTGGGAGATGTTATTGAAGGAGAACTGTTTGCATACATCCACGAAATTTCTAATATGCTCATAGGGATCCTCATGAGCCAAACCACTGAAAAAGCCCATTTAGTTGCAAGAGTTGCAACATAGTACTCGTGATGTGGAACACCGCATTCCTTTCGGCCGGAGGCAAGCGAATGGCACCAATACCACCCATAAGATGGGGGTCATTAGCATTAGGCTCGTTGAGGTTTCCAATGTCATCTTGATGGCCTACTTGGTTGCCATTACTGCCGTTCACACTCATACTTCCTGTTTCAACACACAAACAAGCAAAACAAAACAAAAATTTAAGTAAGTATCACTATAACTAACAAGAACAAAATACCAACTTAACTAAGAATTCTCAAATAACACCACTCCCCGGCAGCGGCGCCTATTTTTGATTTCACGTATCAGGACACTTCATCCAATACTAAGTGCCAAAGATCATAAAGTAGTTATATAACCCAACTAAGTGAGTTGGGGTTGAGTCCCAAGGGAGTGGTTTGTAATTGAGAATCAATAGGCAAGTAAGGATAAGCTCAAGTCAATCATAACTAAAAATATTTACGAATGAAAGCATGATTCAAATTTGGGGTGACACAAGTGTCAAATATTAGGGGGATTTGTTTCAACTATTAGCTACAACAACAAATAATACGAAAATAACAAGTATAGAGATGGGTTCTTGGGATGTGACTCGATTATGGGCTAAGGTAGACAATCGGGTAATTGCAATTAATAGTGAATACCTGTAAATCAGTGAATAAGCTAGACTTTAATGGGGTAAGCTTTCTCTCAAACAATTTACCCCGAATCAAATTGGTTTCTCTCGAACACCAATAAGCAGCAATTAAGAACAACCTTCATTTTAGTCCATTCACTTTCTCGAGCTGAATGTGTGGAAAAGGGTGTTTAGGGTTCACTCTCTCGAGCTGAACCCATGACACCCCAATACCCACATACCATCGATTCAGAAATTTTGGTTTTAAAACCTCTCTCTCGAGCAAGCCAAAAACATGAAGTTAGGATTGTATTTGCAACTACAACCCATTAATTTCAATCACAATTACTGAACGAAATCACTTTTAAATAACATTTACACTATCAATTGTAAATGTCTCTAAAACTCAGTTCTAAGCTCTCTAACTTGAAAACTTAATAATATCAATGATAAAAAAATGAACTGGATGCTAAACTAAGAATTTAAAAATGTATTTATAGTCGCCCAAAAATGTGCTGCGAAGGACCATTAGGCACAATAAGTCAGGATTGCCGATCCACTCGGCGATCGGCCCTTTGGTCAATTCCATCGACTTTTTGCTTTAGCCTTAAACATCTTCCAGTTCTGAAACTTTGGGCCATATGGAACTGCATCGCGGAACCGTTCGGCAAATCGCCGACTGCTCATTTCTATCGCCGACTTGATTTTCTCCTTCAGGGATTGGCACACTGGAACATTAGGCGAGACCATGGCCATTTGGTGACTCGCCCAATGAGTTAGGCGATCCTCAGGCTTTCTTTTCTTTGTTCTTTCAGCTGCCTTGTTCCTTTTTGCTCAATAGTGTCCATGCCTCAATCCAAATACCTGAAATTCAAAGATTTACATCTATTATTGGCACAAAATATGCATTCGAGGACACTGAATCTATTAAAATGAATCCCTAAATGAGTCCAAATTATGGGCTCATCATGGCGCGCTTCACACTCATGAAAGGGACTCTACTTAGTGCGGCTTTTCATACATCCTAGGACTCTTGAACCTAGTACTCTGATACCAAGTTTTTCACACCCCGAGGCTACCACCTTGGCGTAAACACGGGACCTAGGATCACAAGTGACCCCAAGCTAACCCTGAGCTGGCATATCATATCATACTAGATAAAATTGAAATGAGAAATACTATGCAGAAGATTATGACATGATATAAACTGAAATGGGGAATACCTAATACCATCTGAATATATCAACTGCGAGTTTAATGAAAACTGATAGATCAAACTCCAAGCTAAAACTGAATCTAACTATGTCTGAATAAAAACCTCTAACTGACTAGAGATGCTGGGACATGCCCCCAGCTAACTCTAGCAAAACTAAATCTGAAAGACTAAAAGTAGAAGAAACCATGTCTATCGTCCTCGAAGATTAGGACTCATCACTAATATTGCTGAACTGGAGATCAGGAACCGATCTATGTGTGATCTAAATGCTGAGGACCTGAACCTACATCACGAGAAGATGTAGTGTAGAGTATGCGTCAGTACTTGAAGGGTATTGAGCATGCAAGATAGGATAAAGTTGAATGACATATACATAACTAAAATAAAGCATACTGATCAATGATATAAGATGAACATCAAGAATATACTTAACATGCTAAATATGAACTAAACTAAATGTAATGACCAAGTTCATAACATACTGAAACTGAATACTAAACATATAACTAGTAACTACTAGTAACATGGTTAATGCACTAGAATCTCACTGTGGAAGCTACTAATAATCGACATAAAACTACGTGAGAAAAAACGTGGATTCTAATGTATATTCCCCGTCGAGAGGACCCAATATACCTTGCCAGGGGCATAAAGGCATGACTGGTGCGATCACTACGTATAATGCCCACAGAAGGGACTTACCTATGGGGGCACGTAGTTCTGGGACTATGAGGGTGACTAACCCTAGTCCAACTCAGTATTAAGCCTACTCCCAACTAGAATGTATAAATCACAACATAAATGAAATAAACTGGATAGCTCGAGATTCTGACATGCTAACTAAAAAATGCAACATTAAGTACTGATAATGAAACATTTGATAACTTATGAATGTATATCGGTATAAATTGACCTAGAAAGTGTAATTCATGAACTAAACGAATCTACAGAACCAGGGTTCTGAATTTCATGTAAGAATTGAGCAACATAGTTACGAAAATGTAATATTCTGATTAGGATTAATCTAACAGCTAAAGCATAGAAATAATTTGAAGTTCTAGAAACCCTAAGTCTAAACATACTGAAGGGAATCAAGAATTAGACTCAATTCTACGGACCTAATGGGAGAAAGGAACCTACTAGTGAAATCTCACACACCTGGTGACGAATTCCACGGAGAAATCTCTCAATTTCGGGGCTGGACTTGAGGGAAACTTGATGCGTTCTTGGAGAGGGCTTGGTCGATTTTTTCCCCCTTTTTGCTCTAAGTTTTTTGAGTTTTCGGTGAATGAATCGCTTAGGGTAAAGTCTGATTAAATTACTAGACTAAAACTGACCAAAACGACGTAGTTTAGGGGTTAAATGACGTAGTTTAGGTGTCCAACGCATAGGGAAAAGACCAACACGACCCTAACTTAAAATCCGACGAGGCCACCTATGGCCCCTCACCGACTGACCGTGGACTGAAAGACGGTCCATCCAAGTAGGGCGTCATTTAGCATCTGGGAGTTAAAAGCTGGGGATTTGAACCACGGACCGTGGTGGGTCCTGGCGTGGGTCGACCCTTGTTTGAGATTTTCTGGGTTTCTGGGGAGGGGCTGCAGGTGGCGAACCACAGGCCCCACCTATGGTCCGTGGGTGGTCCCCTTTGGTAGCACCTGCAACTTCTGATTTTCTGCAATCTAGTCTTTTTAGCACATGAGGTGTTACACTTTAAAAGGGTTCCTTCAACACCTATTGATTCTAAACACTCTAAACTACTTCTAAACATCGAGAAATCATTCAAAACATGAATCATAACCTTGAATTCATAATTCAAATTCAAGGTAGAGTTAAGAGTTAAGTCTTGAGAGTTCTTCCGAGTTATTTTGAGGAGTCTTCTACAATTACTTATAAATTGTTTCAAGATTCTAGTAAGTGAGTATGAGAATGAGAAAAATATATTCATGAGTCTATACTATCATCGAGATCTTTCATATCATGAATCATAACTCTTGAATTCATAATTCAAATTCAAGAAAGAGTTAAGAGTAGAGTTCAAGAAAGTCTTTGAATTAAATTGTGAATCCTTTGAGAACAATTATCAATTTGAGTTAAGTTACGAGGAAGTAAGTATGAGAATGAGAAGAGTCGTATACATGAGTTCCATATTGTTATGTAGACCCTTGAGTCGAGTCTTTCATGCCCATAAATTCTGCACGAACTCCATAAATTGAGTATCTTTGAGAGGAGTCATATCTTCAAGTTCTAAGTCTTGAGTATAGAGTTCCTAATCATTTTGGGATTATATTCCAACTCATGTGGCTACTACATGTTACCCATGAAGGTCCTTGTGTTGAGTAGTTCATGCCCATAATTCCGCATGAACCCTATTAGTCGAGCAGTCTTGAGATGAGAAGTATCATTGAGTCCTTGAGTTGAGTAGTTCATGCCCATAATTCCGCATGAACCCTCCGAGTCGAGCATTCTTGAGATGAGTAGTATCATTGAATCCTTGAGTTTTGGAGTTGTGTTCCAAGTATTGAGTTCTATGCACGGTTATTGAAAACCTCAAATTTAGTCGTTCACGTCCATAATTCGGCATGGACTCTATTTTAAGAAGTCTTTTTAAAAATTGTATTAAAACTTGTTTTAAAGACTTGAGCAATGAGTTGAGGAAGAGTAGAGCTGAGTGCATTTTCTTTAAAATGATATATGAGAACTAAGTATTCCCAAGAGTAAATGTTTTCCATTTAAGATGAGAGGAAATTGAGATTTCCAAAAGAGTTTTGAGTAGTTTGAGTACTATCTCTTTTAAGAGAAAGATTTTTGAGTAATAATCTCAAAACACAGAAAGAGTTATGTTTCTAAACATATGAGCTAGTTATATTTTAGGAGTAGTATTGAACACTGATATGGGGGAGAGTTCTAACAACTCACAGCTCCGAAAAACCATGTAGCCAACGTGGGTAGAAATGGTCATACTTCTTAGATTATTCCTTATTACTTTTTAGCATAGACTAGTGAATCCACTTAGTAGTAGGTTCTATACCTCGGCAAAGTATAGGACAGTTCTGGCAGCGTGGGATAGACGATGTATCATCACATAGCTCATAGTGATGGTTGTCGGTTAGAGAATCTCCCACAGAGTTATATTGTACTTTTATATATACAAGCTGATTTATTATTGTATTCTTCAATACATGGAGTTGTTATCTACTATTTTAAAAGCTTTTCAAATATTGCATCTTTTATTGTTGCTTTATTTTGAGTTGAAGATC
>NW_006238991.1:1783149-1826027 GCF_000226075.1 Solanum tuberosum | reverse complement strand
ATTGTTGAGTTGAGCCCTATTTTCTCTGAGTTGAGTTAAACTATGTTTCATTGAGTTGAGAAGAGGTAAATATGTTTCTTTTCCATCAGTTCATAAAGCTTATGTTTATGCTTTAGAATTCCCCTTACATGCTCGTACATTCCATGTATTGAGCCATTTGGACTGCATCATTTCATGATGCAAATACATGTATTCAGGATCATCAACGGGCGTTTCGTTGATATCGTGTGATAGTTTAGTCAGCTTTGGTGAGCCTTTTTATATTTCGGAGGACTTCACCTTTACCTTACAGTTAGTAGTTTTGGAGATGTTGTGGGTCTTGTCCCGATATCCTTCTGTAATAGTAGAGGTTTCATAGATAGACAAGGTTGAGTAGTTTTCAGTATGTATCTTCTTTGAGTTGTTTTTATAAACTCTGAGTTTATCTATTGAGTATTTTTCAGATCATTGTAAAGATTGAGTATTTGAATTATTGAATTTATTCCAGTTTTAAGTTTTTGTATGCTTGAGTTAGTCTTCCGCTTGTAGCCAGCCAGGATGATGGTTCGCTTGGGGACCAACAATGGTTCTTGAATGCCGGCCACGTCCAGGATGTAGGCTCGTGTCGTGACAAACTTGGTATCAGAGTACAGAGTTCAAGTGTCCTAGGGTGTCTATGAAGTCGTGTCAATAGGATCTTGTTTATGGTTGTGAGGGACCCACTTCTATAAACAAGGGACTACATACATTTAAGAAAAGTTTTCCTTCTTTCATATTCCAAATCGTGCAATAGAACTATGTCATAAGGAACTTATTCTTACTCGTGCTTTTCTCATATCCATTCAACTACCCCTCAAACTCAATATAGTTGAAAAGCAAAGCCAATTCCATATCAATGAGTTACTCTCAGCAAAAGTCTTGAGGAAGTCATGAGAATGTAGAGGGGCTTGAGAGAAGACCGTGAGCTAGTTAAGTATTAAAATTCAAAAGAATGCACTCATATTCATATGAATCGTGCGTTCAAGCTAAAATCGAGTTGTACTCTCTTCTCTAAGCATTATTTCAACTGAGATCCTTATGAGGAAGTATGTTAGAGCTTAGGTAGTATTCTCATCCAAAAAGGTAGTATGAGTTACGAAATTATGAGCAGTAGTAGTGAAAAAACCCAAAGTTAGAGGATTGTAAGCAGAGGTTCAGTAATCAAAGGAAAAGAGATAGTGATGGGGCATATTATGTTATTGCAATCATTCACTAAGTCAGTTATAAGTGATGAGTTCCTTTATTAGTGGACTAAGGAATAATAATGTTGTAGAGAGTTCTTGATAGAAAGAAGGGGAATAGTTACTAGTCATGATGAGATAGAGTATATTTTAACCAAAATATAGTTGATGTCGATGTGCCATCGTGTTAGAGGAGACGAAATGCATGTGTTGAATAAGAGAACAAAGTATTCATGAAGTGGTAGATCTAAGCTAGGCTTATGATTTGTTTGAGAGGATCATGATGTTCAGAAGGTTATCAATTCAATTCAGAGTTAGAGGATTGAGTAATGAGGTATAATAGGTGGACAAATAGTACTTAAGTTGTGAAAAGAGGATGAAGTATGTTTGTAAATAGGAAGCTTGGGGAGAGGAAAAGAAATACAAAATGGAGAGGAAGAGAATATGACCTGAATTAGAAGAAGGATTAGTCGTACAAAGAGGAAAGAAATTACCTTGAAATATTAAGTATATTCTAGAAACCTAAATTGTGTTTGGTAAATTTTTAAAATTAGTATCCCTATAAAATGTACTTGGTGGAATGGAAAATGGAAGGGCTATCAATTCAATATGTTGGATAGACTTTTTGGGAAATAGGGATTTATGGATATTTTCCCATCCAGTAAAGTGTATCATTTGATTAGACATAGTTCTGATCATGTACCACTTACTATATGTAGTATGTGATTCTCAAGAGGAATAATGATCAAACCTTTTGAATTTTTTTAACTTTTGAACTAGGCACCATAATTTCATGAATTTAGTAAAGGAAAAACTAGACCTTGTAATATGTTACCAACCCATCCATTAAATATGTTTCCAAAATGAAGAAGGTTAAAGGAACACTGGGGAAGTGGAGCAAGAAAATATATGGAAATATTTCCAACATATTTCTACTATGGAGGATGTTGTAAGAGTCACATAGATGTAAATGGAAATTTATCCAACTGGACTGAATAGGGAAGCTTTGCCCAAGTTGAACTGAATGTATATTTAAACTTAGAGAAGGAATATTGAAAGCAAAAATAAGGATTGAGAAGTCTAAAGATGATGAAAGAAATACAAAGTTCATCCATTATTATGTCAAGGAAAAAATAAAGAAGCCAATGTTCAGAAATATCCAAAATCCACAATTGATTTTTTTTAAGACCAATTCAAAGAATCCAACAGACACAATAACTATGACATATTATGTATATTTATCCAATAGAAGTATAATTCACTAGCTGTTCTACCTAGTGAAGAAAATGTAAGATGTTTTTGGACTAAATGGAAATAACACCAGTGGACCATATGATTTCCTAGGCCATTATTTTCAAATATATGAAATATTTTTGGGGAGGATGTTATCATGTTACTAATATTGTTAGATATTTTTCCGTGTGCAAGGACTACCTATATTCCTAACTCACACTAACCTTCTATTGATTCCTAAGATTGACACTACAACAAAAATATCTTTTAAAGGCAATAAATAGACACATTAATAAAGAGTGCTAAAATCTTTACCGGCATGTTAAGTTCCATTAGATCCAGTGTCGCTAAAGGCTTTAGGGACATATGCAAAGAGTGCTAATTGCCGCTAAAAATACATATTTAGTGGCAATTAAGCTAATGTCATTAACTACTTGCCGCTAAAGATCATTTTTGATGTAGTGTGAGGAGGTCAAGTACTTTTTAGATTTAAGACCTATCAACTTATACACTATTGTCAATAAAATAATCCTTAGGGTGCTACTAAGGAAGGACTTTAACAGCTTTATCTTGTCTGATATTAAAAAATAGACATAATTTGTAAAGGGTAGGGGTATTACTGAAAATACCCCTATGATTCTCATGTAAAGAAGTATATCTTAACTAGTATTCTGGTACCCATTGCCTAGAGAAAGATCAAACAAAGGCCTTTGTTTATGGAGATGACATTCCCTGTTATAAGAATGGATCAAACTTTACCACACCTACTGATGTATCGTGAACGACACTTTTAATCATTTATGACGATCTCTCCAAACAAGCGCAAGTAATAGAAGCACACGTACAACCATTATATTGAAATATGAAAACACCCTGTATGCATTTGACTAGATTCTCGATAAAAAGAAGCATCATTGATCCAGTTGAAAATGATGTTGTGGATGTGTTTCTGCCTCCTACAAAGCTTAATGTGGCATCTTTTCAAGATATTAAACATCATGTTGTCGAGGCAGTGATAACTGATCTGAGTAAAAAATAATTTTGTATGTTTGTTATCTCTTTTTAGCCATTGAATTGAACTCTAAAATAAGCCGCCAATTTAACACTTCAAATGTACATGTACTAAGTTTATACACTATTGTCAACCGATATACACGCAATTTTTTTCAATTGTTCTTCCTCAAGATATGTTGCGAGTATGACATAGAGGTTACAAGAATTCATCGGTATCGATATATTGTAAGCGTATTCAATTAACTTTAATCTTTTTACGCTTCTTTTTTTACTCTACACTTTTGAACATTATATAAATTAATATTATTCCTTTGGCAGTAAACAAACTTTTACCTTCACTTTTTTACGGACGAGCCGTAGACACTTTTGGATCACAGAATGGTCCATATAATGTGACTTCAAAATTCAATCAACTCAGCTTATATGGGAAGGTGTACGAGCCGTAAAAGTTTGTACGGTTCGTTGAGTTGAACTTCAGAAAGTCCAGATTTTTTCCTCTTACTTCTATGGACCCTTTCACGGTCCGTATACGTTTGTACATTCTGTATAGGGCACTTGTAGATGTCACCCAACAGTTTTTCATTAGGAATTTGTTAGTCTTTTCTCACTCTTTTAATCCCTATACTATGTTGTTTTGGCCTATTTTAAGTGGAAAAAAAGGATTCTTAACAGTTCTAACCTCTCATTATCTCATAACTAACCCAAAATCAATTTCTTCTCCCTCAAGCAATATAGGGTTCCAAGATTTTAGGCTTCCATTGAAGGTCAAGCTAGGATTTTGATCAAGGTATGTGAGAACTTCATCAATGAGTTCTTCTTCACCCATTGAGTCCTAAATAAACCTCAAATTTTCAAATTATGATATCCCCAAAACTAGGGTTTATGTGATCGTCACGAGTTCTTAGTGAATTTCAGTTTCTTCTTCTTGATTGATCTTAAATTGCATGAACTCATTATAATTCAATATTTTCAATGATATTTTTATGAACTCATAGCATGCAAGTATTTTCATGATCATAATTATGCTATTTTTGCATGCATGCCTCATATGAACAAATTTTCATGAATTATGATGTTTATAATTGAAGTATCACTCAGTATATATGATTATCATGATTTAGATGCTTTCAATTAAGTATCTTTCAAATTATGTTCTAGTTATTATGATATATGAGCTACTCAATATTTTGTCAGATTATCATTAAGATTTAGTAGTATAGATTATTATTGTTTCTATATTTATGCATAATTCCATTGACAGTATACTTAACACCAAGTTGGACTAGATTCGATTACCCAAGTCCTAGAACTACGTGCCCCCATACGTTATGTCTCGATTAGACATTAGCTAGTGGATCCACTTTAGCTCAAAGATCATGGTCCTTACCTTGGCAATTAGGACACTCTCTTTTCGGTGTGGAAATAGTACATTGAAATCCATGTAGTAGCTCTCATGGTTTATGTCGATCATTTGTATACCTCCCACATTATGTTATGTTTTCAGATATTGCATGACCTTGTACTATGTATTTTAGATCAGATCATCAATTTTCATGTTATGTTTACTTGGTCATTGCATTAGCATATTTTACAAACTTATCATGTTCAAATTTCATATTTTTATGCGTTTCTCCATACTCAGTACATGACCGCATAATTTCCTGCCTATTTTATTTGATAATATAGGTTCTGACATACCTCATCAGGCTCACAATTATTACAGATTAGCTCAGCTTTGCAATGCTTGTGTTGGTGAGTTCTCATCTATCCAAGGACAACCCTTATGATTTTATTCAATACTTTACTTCAGTTTTCAGACAATTTAGAGTTAGCTAGGGACTTGTCGTAACAACTTGTCATAAGTAGAGGCTTTCAGACTGTTAGTAGATTTCGTGTATGTTATTTTGTATGGTATTCTTTTTCTTGATATGATAGCTATTTGAAACTTTATTCCACTTTTTGGTTTATTTAGTTATGTATGCTATCTTAGTGTTATGCCATGCTATGAGGTTAGCTTGAGATTACTTATGGATCTAGGCACCATGTCACATCTAGGGAGAGTATAGGTCGTGACATTTATTTAGAATATGTGATGATGATGTCATAAGGCAATGCATCTCATAAATAGAAATGATGCCTATCCTAGAGGCTTGCCACTAATTCCTTTTAGGAGTTCATGATAAACTCCCAACTATGTCCCATATTTCAGGGCATAGGTGGTCCTATACAAAATAATTACCCAACTTATGAAGTCGGGGTCGAACCACAAGGATTGATATATGAGACTCTCATCTATTGATTTCACCACTAAAAAAAAATATTAAATTGAGTTTTACACACACACTCACACACACACAGATATATATATACTAGTTTTTTGACACGTGCGTTGTACGTGATTACCAAATCTAAAAATATATGTTATGGTAAATAATATTGCTTATTTAAGCAAAGATTTGAATAATAAGCTTAGCAAAAAATAATATTGCAAATTCTTTTGCGAATGTTCAATGTGGATCGTCATATATATCCCTTATTCACGCAAACTTATGAAAATGGTCAATGAAAAATTTTATTAGTTAAATGCAATAATGTATATATTTATTTCAATTTGATGAGGTTCAATCATGTAATTAGTCTTATCTCACTAATATTACGTTATAGACATTATTTGTTTTGTATTTTTTTTGTCATCTAACCAGATGTGCTTTACATGTGTATTCCACGTCAAATTATTTAGATGTCATAAGAACATGTGAAGAGAACAACTACATCTTATATATTCACATATTTTTACATTTGTTGTGAGATTTTTTTTTTTAAAAAAAACTCGGAACATTTTAAAATAATATATTTTGAAGTTAGAAGATCTTGTTAACTTGATAATACATTTGTGACATATATAATACTTTAATTTAAATACAAATACGTACCCAAATATAAATATATATGTTTGCATTAATGAGAATATGTATCTCATAAAATTAGCTACTAAATAAACAATAAAAATTAAACTAATACAAACTTTAATTGACGTTATTACAAATCATATGAACTTTTCTTCGTCCAAAATACTGAAATATTAAGAAATAGTAAATAAGTAAAACAAAAGGGCAATATTTATATAGTAATAACTATTTTGAAGAAAACTTCTTGAGATTCTAAATCACATAAGCAACATTGAGAAATAAAGTCATTCAAAAATAAATCGTGACAATTCTCTAAATTTTGGAAAAGGATATTCAGAAGCATATATCTACATCACATGAGAAATTCTTAATAAAAATAAATGAATTTAGATTACATCATGTTAACTTTGTATATTGAAACATTACACACTAATGTATAAATTAAGCGAAAAAATAATTATTATATCATCAAAATTATTTTCCTCAAGAACTCGAGGTTATAGAATATACCCTCTTAGGATAGAACGACTTACTTCATCAGAATAGTGGTACCTCATATTCCGCTAAACTTCGAACTCACTCAACGACAATAAATCACACAAAAAGTTTTAAATGCAAGAAAAAGAGTAGAAGATTTAAAATATTGTGGTGGAAAATTGATAGGAAGCCCCTCTATTTATAGTCAACAAAGGGTAGTATGAACAGATATTTTTTGTGTCTTATCTGGAAAGTCATGACTTTTTCGAAAGGCCACAACCCTTTGGAAAAGTCACAAACTCTTTGAAAACGTCACAACTTATTGAAAAAGCCACAACTCTTTGGAAAAATCACAACTCATTGAAAAATCACAACACTTTGAAAAAGTCACCACTCATCGAAAAATCACAACCCTTTGAAACAAGTCACAACTTATCGAAAAAGTCACAACTCATCGAAAAAGTCACAACTTAAGTTAGGGATATTATAGTAATTTAACATTCAAGTTAGGAGTTCATACTTCTCAGTTAATATATATATATATATATTATAAAGTTGGGGGTTTTTATCTAACAACTAAAATTTCATGAACATTAAGCAAAAAAACTAGGAATCAACATAAATAAGATCTAAACAAGTTGGAAAAGACTAGGGGTGTGTGCATAGCGATTGTGTTTCAACTCGAATAGACAAAGATTAACTGAACAACATTGATTGATATATGGATAGTGTATGGTGTAGGCTACACTCGATATTCTACCAAACTATCATGTTTATATCCCTTAGATTCTATCGAACTCCAAGATCCTTTCAAATAAAACACCAAACATTGCTTGAGTAGATAGACTATTCCTAGATCATATCATTAAATGTGAAACAACTCGGATTATCCCATCCCTGCCTCAAATCCATAAAGTAATTTCATCAAGTCATCGCCACTAAGTCTTTACTAACTCCATTAAGCTTTCCCAAGTCAAAATGGTGTTAGAGAGCTCAACCAATGTTTGCAACCACGATTTTAGATTAACATATCAAGACAACAATAAATCCATGCAATACAATCAATGTTAGAGTAGATTAATCAATACCCATTTGGGATCTTACACTCCCATCTAGCACACCAACCTGTAGATAAAGGTCTAGCTACTCATAAAAAATGAAATAGAGTGATAAGAATTGGGTTACCAGAATAAACAAGAAACTAATGTGGACACAAAGATACTAAGATTAAAGACGGAAATTGAAAGATATGTGAAATTCAAGAATGAAATCCCCAATTTCAAGATAAAGTGCTAAGAACCATAATTGATCTTAGTATTCGAAAATAGCGGATTAAAATTAATTATTACACTAATAGAGCCTATTCAAGAACTTAGATCAAAAGTGATCTAGACTCCTATTTCAAAGAAATTAGAGACAACAAATAGTATGAGACTAATCACCTTCTTTAACTTACAAATATAAATCAAAGATATCAAATTAAGAATTAATCTTACCTCTTAAATAATTGTTCTTATAAGTTTGTAAGATAAATTCATAGTTACCACACACAAAGGTGTAAAGAAGAGAAACCTCTCAAATAATATTAATCATGTCTGTTCAAAATAATAAAATCAGCCCATATATATAGGGAAAACCTATCCCAAATAGAATAAGATTTAAATCCTACTTTTATGGAAATATTAAACTAGGGAACGTTTAAGCTAGGAAACTTTAAACTAGGAAATCTTTAAAGTAGGAAAACTTTAAACTAGAAAACTTTTTTAAACTAGGAAACTTTTTAAAATAGAAAACTTTTATGCTTCTATTGGAATCCATGTGGGACATCTTCTTGGGTATTCATGTGGCCCAATATTTCGGCTCTTGGACTTAAACTTGGACCATGAAATATCTGTAGCACTTAGTCCACTTCTTGTTATAATTGTTGGGTCAATCTTGCGATTTTCTTCCACGATAAACATTTTCTTGATTTCTCATTGAAGCCCCTCAATTTTAGTGCAAGCAGTCCGACATGGATGCTAACATTCCCCTCTTCTTTAAAAAACAATTCATCCTCGAATATGAATCTCAGAAGTGACCACGTGTCCGCTTAACCTAGTTAGTTCTAGCATGTATAAATACACCCTTATAAAGAATGTGAACATCATCATTCCAATAGAAAATTCTCCTACTTATATAAGCACAACAAAATTCTTGTCTAGATGTCATTGCGAATGGTGCAACTACAATTTAGTTCTATCAATAAAGTACTCCAATGGACATGAAAAAGACGATACAAGATCCCTAATAAAAGCATCAAATTGGACACTTTTATGGTATATCCAAGCATCCTCAATCATACAACTCACTAATTCCTCTATGTACAAGCTATTCAAATAAGTATTGAAGTGCTCATCGTCATGTGCCTCTTCCTCATTAGTAGAAAACATCTTATTACGCTCACGCTCATCATGATTAAAATAATTATGTCTCATCCCATAGAAAATATCATATTCCAATAAATTAGCACACAAAAGTCGATTCAACACTGGAAAAATAGAAGAATCAACAAATTCATTCACAATCTTCCTCGCATGAAAATCACACCTCTTTTGAACAAGTGGAAATCCATAATCAACTCTGTGATGCTCAATTTTGAAAGAGCTCCAATTACTCTTATTGAACTTGGCGATTGAAGTTAGTGACTTATAATATAGCAAAATATCATCATCCTCAAAATCAATGAAGTCACAAACAAAAGAATTTAGAGTATAGTTCATTACCTCCAAGAGTACTTTATGTGTTTTAGGAATACAAATAATGTGAATAAACCAATTATACATACCATACTTGATCTTATGTAGAAAAGGAATAACATCACCTCGTGTTTCCTTTCTCATTGGTGTCAGATCCATAATTGTCTTATTGAACTTTTTGTTATGATCCTTATCTTGGATAAACCCAAAATAATTCTCTTTACATTTATCGTTCTCATCAACATACACTTGTTCAATGGGACATGTAGTATCGATCACCTTAGAATTAGGCTTATCCAATGATGATTTTTCATTGCAAACTTTTCTATAGGTACCTATTAGAGATTCAAAATAACTAGATGAAAAAGTAGGACCGTTAGAGTTAGAATAAGAAATAACCTCACTCAAACTCTCCTATTTTTCTCTCTCTACCTCAGGACTCTCCATCTCTTTTTTACTTTCATGCTCTTCTCTCTTTTCTTTTCTCCCAATCTCACTTTTTACTTTTTGTGGTTGCAACAACTAAATCACGCGGTCGCAATGAGTAGTGTTGTTGAGTCACGTGATCGCAAACTCAAACCACATGACCGTGAAGTCTAAAATTCTTATTGAATGCGATTGCGACTCTTTTTTTCACGCGATCGCGATGAGTACTCAATTGCCAGTTCAACTTTCTTCCTTTTGACCTCTTTTTGTCTCAAGTTCACTTGGCTTCTTCAAATGTCTTCTCAATCAACTGTCCACTTTATTTTCCTCCAAATATGAAGAAAGCCACATTAAAGCACCAATTCTTACCCAAAACTACTAAGAAAAGAGCCTCAAATGAGTTGAAATCTAACACTCATCAATACCCCCAACTTAAAATTTTTTCTTGTCCTCAAGTAAAGAAAATCCTCAACACAAGAGGCTCTTATTTCAACATACACCACAAATCGATTTCAACTTTCTCAATTTAGAACAAAGGCAATGACTTCAGTTGGTACTAACAAATAGTCCACGTGCAACATTTTCACAGAAGAAGTCCCCTCATTCTCATAGAACATTTTCAAGAACAAAGAATCATTAAGTGGCAACAACTCAAACTCAAGATGTGACTCAACCCATTAGCTCTTTTAATTGCTCACTTGATTCGATTAGGAATTTTCAAAATCACCACTCTATCAATTACATGCCCTCACAAGAAAAAATACGTCCCAAAAAACTCACAAAGTATTTAAAAAACATGGGACATAAGCACAAACACTCACAATAAAACATCTCATGAGCACAAATGTCACACCATAGACTTGCCCATATTTTCAATCAACATTTACTCAACTTCATTAGGTTAGAAATCTCAAAGGACTTTGTTAAGCTTGTAACATAGGCTTAGCGAAGGTTAGGATATCATTTAGGTACAAATGAATACACCCTCCTTAAACACTACACAACAACTCATCACTTTCCAATTTTCCACTTTTCTTCACTTTTCAAACCAATGCACATTTCACATTTTCTTCATTTTTCTTTGCTCATTTCTACTCTAGATACTCCACATGCAACCATTTTCAACCTTTGGAGGATTCAAGTCTAATTTATTCACTTTCTTTCCTTCTTTTTTGTAACAACCCGGAAATCTAGTAAGACCAAGCTAAAGTCTAATGGAAAGTAGTAGGTGAAACTAGAGCCTAACGTGTGAGCTTTTGAGTTTGATGTTTGGTTGTAGGTTGTATATTGACTTCCCGAGCTTAGGTTGAGGTTCCTAGGGGTTAAACGTCAAGGTACGACCCCCCAAGGACCAACCAAGGGTCCTTGAGGGGGACCCTAAAGCCTAACCCCAAGGCTGCCTCTTGAAGCAAAAAGCTGTCAAAATGTGTGAACTACAGATGTCCATCTATGGCCAGTAGGTCAATTGACGCACCGTAGGTCATGGGCATAGGTCAAGGCCTGTTGAGGCTTGCAACTTCAAGCCTTAGTCCCTAACCACGAGACCTAATGACGGCCAGTAGACTCATCCACGGTCCGTGGATGGGTGATCCGTAGATGCTGCCAGTTTTGTGACTTCTAGTTTTAAGTTGGGGGTTTGGGATTTGATTAGTTAATTAGTTAGGGGTTAAGAGAGGTCGGTTAGTTAGTTAATTAATCACCTATATAAGCTTATAAGACCCTAACCTAAGTCATTAATTCATTATAACCCTAAACCCCAAATCAAAACCCAATTACTCTTCCCTCCAATAATCTTCTCTCTAGAACCTCCATTGAAGAACAAAGAAAGAGATCAAGGAAAGATTGAAGGAAGGAGCTTTTCAATAAGAATTTGGAAGGATTATACACCTAAGGTATGGGAGTTCTTCATCCTAGGGAATCTATCACCCAAGGAGCTCTGTCAAAAGCTTTTAACTCCATTCTAGAAAATTCAATTAGCTAGGGTTTCAACTCAACTCCATGGATTCCTTTTAAGGTTACTTTTAAAGGTTGAATGATGTTTGTTTATGAATGTATGATTGATTTTATATAACTTTAACTTGAAATCCTTCAAGAATCCATGAGACCCCTAAGCCTAGCTATGGTTCTTCTTCACATTATGTGATGGTTTTGCAAATTGGTCCAATTGATTGAATGTGAGTTAATTATGATGTAATTGAATGATATAAGTGTGATTTTACATGTATACTTGATTAACCTAAGATTTCTAAGGTGAATTGATATAGCCTAGGGTTGTGTCAGGAAAGAGACAAATTGAGGGTTTAAATGTGATCCTCCTAGAATGATGAAATTCTTCATGTAATACCTTAGATTAGATCATCTAGACTCGAATTGGTTTAAGGTAATGCTTCTAAACATGAATTGACTTGATCATGATATTATAAGCATGTTTGTGAATACTTGAAGTATAAAGTGCCAATCATGATGTGATTAAGGTATTGATGAGTTGTTGGATCATGGTATTCCCTTATCTAATGTGCTATTGCTATATGTTTGGGATCCATAGACTTTGAAGGGCATATTGTGAATGTTTGTGCATGCTGACAAGATTGCGTGTGAACTCATGATTTACTTAGAAAGTGAGGGTCCTATGACTATTGTGTATATTGTGGTATTGTTAAAAGACCATTTTTCCCTTACCCTTACACTTGATATTGTATGAATTGTCTAGGATGATGATAATGTTGTTGTTGTGTCATTGCAAGGACAATTACACACACACACTCCATGCATAAACATGATTATGATGTATCAATGGTGTTAATTGAAATTATATTTATCATATGCACCTTTACACATTATTATGCATGAAATGTACATGACCATGATGATCCTATTGTATTGATTGAAAGTCCATTCTCATAAGAACACACGATCTTGGTGTGAAAGTTATTCTCACATACTAATTAAGATTCTAAAGTTGAAAGTACATTCTCACTTTAATGAATCTATAAGCTATTTTGATGAATTGTATTGAATGAAGGGTAGAGCACTCCTTCACACATGTAAATACAATTCAAGAATAATGATGTCTAATTTGGGAAATAATGCTTAGTACCAAGTGGATATGGAAAATGAGGTAAAGGCCCTTCCGCCAATGCAAGAGGTTGGATCATCTAAAGTAAATTCATGAGATGAAAGCTCCTCCGCCAATGCAAGAGGTAGGGTTTATAGAAGCAATCTCCCTATCCCATAACTATGTGCCCACATAGGTCTTTAGCTAGTGGATCTACCTTATAGCTACACATTTAGTTCTACCTTAGGCAAGTAGGACACCTTCTTTCGGTGTGGGGTTACACGACACCGGATTCCATGTAGCTCACATGGTCTATGTCGGTTATGACAACTTTTCCCTATATAATAAAGATAATGAATGAGACATGAATTATAATATGACTTCTTGGTGAGTTTTACTTAGTAGGAGTGGGGGTATGTGACTTCACTTCCACATTGCACAAGTAGACTTAGTAGGATGTCATGGGATGGTTCCTTTATATTATGATGAGATTTGAATGCATGCATGTATATTGAATAGATAGTTGTTATGAATGACCTTCCATATAATTCAAGTAATGTACATGACTATTTCCTTATTTGTGGCTATTACTTAGGAAGAGGTCTAAAGATAAAATGCATGACTAAAGTAGCTTCAAAGGAGTACTTAGTAGGGTTGGTATTATGGGATGCCAACCATACATTGCACAAGTGTTTCTTAGGGGTTGCTTATGCGATGATTACTTCATGATGAGATGATCTTGGTATTTAACTTTCTATTATTTTGGTGATTGGAGGTTATGTATTGTGAAGATTTGGGAAATGTATTATGTTGATGTTGGAGCCTATGCTTGTTATTATAATGATATCTCTAGTGTTATAATGAAATGTATGTGAGTTACCTTATTGGTTGCATTCTTCAACTATTTCAAAGATGATGTTCAAAAATGGCATATAGCATGATTTCAAATGAAATGTCCCTTTTTATGCATGTTTTAATGGTTTTGTGCATGGCTTCCATACTTAGTAATTTTTGTGCTAACCCCATTCTTTCTACATTTTCTATAAGTGTAGGCTTTGGAGATATTGGATTCCATCCTCGGGGCTAGGTTCATAGGAGATGAAGAAGAAGAATATTGGTGAGTCCTCATTGTATTCGAAGGCTTGACCATATGTCCTTTATTGTCTTTCTTTTATGTTTTAGACTTTGGTTGTAAGGGCTATGTCCCTAAGATTGCATTTCAAGAGTTGTATTCCAACTATAATAGATGGTTTGAGCATAGTGTCATAGATTCTCTTTCATTTTATAAGAGACTTCGATTGTAAATAAATGTTTTAAATTCCGTACTATTTTCCTATGCTTTTATGTTCATGTATGCTATGAGACTTTTATGCGACCACTTCGAGGTCAAGTACGCCGTGTTACGTCTAGGGGGTACCCCTAGGTCGTGACATTTTTTCAAACTTTTCTGTCTTGAAGGCTTTTCCCTCCATTGTTCAATCTCTTTTATTTTTTTATTAAGACCTCATGTGATAAGCATTTCTTCTATGAGTTTCCCATAACACCCCAACTTAGGCATTTGCCTCAACTTTCTTAATTCTCAATTTTATGGAAGGAAGGGTTCAAAAGAGGATTGCTTTTTTTAAAAAGGTTAAGACTCGTAATGAGGTTGCGAATAAAAGAGATTAGGATCAAAGGGGAAAACTAATGATATATTTAGTGCAAAGGTGGGATTTTTAGGCCAACTGGACTTCAGGAAAAATCACACAAAAAGCCTAAGATGGTTTTTACAACCAAACTCAATCAAGACCACATTTCAAAACTAACTGGGCAAGTCCTAGGTAGCACAAGCAAACATAACACATTATTCAACAACTCACCACATATAGCATGCAAATCAATCAAGGAAGTTCAAAATCTTATTTCCTTTTCAAAATGAAAGTGACATATAACATTCAAATTTCTAATGAATCTAAAGTCATAAAAAGATTTACAAGAGTTATCAAAAAATCATTCACAACATGCTCAACTTTCAAAAATGGATGGGTATTTTCAACAATTTTTACATGCAATACTATGTTCTTAGTACCAGCCAAGTAACAACCTCTCAAAAATATGACGATTTTAAACTTAAAAAAACAACAACCAATCCATCATTAGGCAAACTCGTGCATCTATTCAGGACTAGCTACTCATACTTTCCCACACTCAATACCAATTGAACACTCACAAACAACAAATGAATTACCCTTATAAAAGTCCTCACTCTATCCATTATCAGGCATTGTTACTCCATATCTCATATCAAAATAGAAAGAAAGAAGCTACAAACTACAAATCAAAGACTAAAGGGAAAAAAATGAAATAGACTAATTGAACATAATATCAGTAAATGCCTGACAAGGGCACACCATCCACAAATCAAAACAAACCCGACAAGGGCATAGTCAGAGGCACAACAAAATACAAAACAAGACCAATAAAGGAAGCACCCTAAACTAAAATGCAACTATGTCCTCACGGTAGAAAAATCAAAAGAGAATATGCGCGACTCCCAGAAAATATCATCACATATCTGAGGTTTCTTTGGGGTCCGAAAGGATATCATCACCTAATCCACAAAACTTTCAGAGATTACTCATCATCTTGTTCAAAACATGCTCTTTTTTTCAAGCTCTTTCATTTTTTTCTACCTCCTTTCCATTTTGAACATCCTGTCCTTGAGAAGCTATTGATCATGCATTAAATGGACAAGGTGGAAGAAATAGTACCTGAGGTTAAAAATATCTCTCCAGGGCCTATAGGGAGGAACTGAGTCAACTCCTGAATCTGCGAGTGAATCCGGGCATCCATGGTATATTTCTTTCCCGATAAGTGGATTACTGCTGGTGGTCCCCTCCGTAATAACTTAGTTGGAGTTGGAATAAGTTCTGAAACTAGTGAAGCAGTGCTCTCGACGAATGTTCCAAATGCTGGGTCTTGCACACCAATTTTTCTTTTCTTCATCACATGCCCTGGACCCTTCTTTTTAAGCGGGTGGATATGTTTTTCAAGACTCTACATGCTATCTTCCTCAATTTGGTCACCTCACCTGTTAGGCATAAATAAGTAATCAAAGAAGGAAAATAGAGACTCTTTGTACCTTCCAAGACAACCTCTTAATTGTTTTGCACAATAATCTGCCAAACGTCGATTGGGAGCCCCTCGATAATGGCATAACTGAATAATTCCCTGTCAAGAGACACATTGATCTAATTTCTGGAAGGAACCACCTTACTGCAAATGATGGCCAAGTCTTGGGCTTGGTTCTGAACTCTTAAGAGTCAATTCGGTGGTTGTTCTCGATCCATGTAGGTCTATGGAAATCATGTAAGTGTTTCACAAATCAATCCTGGCCCGCTGATTTCACCTTATGAACATCATTATCAGCACTAGGAAGATCATAGTACACATTGATCCTCGTAGGGTCAAAACATACTTGTTTACCCCAGACCATGACTACCAAGTTACCGAAGAAGTTTGTCTTGACGACATTTACATAGGACTCTCGAACCAATGTAATTAGCCTTGATAGGCGCATCCTTGAAACTCAACCATACACTTGCCGCCAAACTCCTATAAAGGTCTGACATGCATTCTTGAAGATCTTTTAAATGAATCCCCTCTCCTTTGTAATGTTCCTTGTTATGAGGAGGTCATGAAATTGATGACACTTACCGGACACAAACATCTCATGATCAAATATTTCCTCCTAATGATCATTTCCTCCTCAACTTGGTTAGCGTTGTCGGTTATGTTTTCGTAAATAGGGTACCTATACAAGATAAAAACATGTCAAATGACTGCAAAGGTACGTAAATAAGTGTTTTTACAATCAATTTGGCAAAATAAGTGAATGAAAAAGGAATCGGAGAATTTGGGACAATGCTACTATTTTTAAATAGTTTCTACTTCCAGGTGAGTGCTCATTTCAATAGTGGGATTAGGCATCGCGATCATGGGAAATTCAAATTCAAAGCATCACGATCGTAGAATGTGACATCATGATCACAAAAGCAAATTGAATCCCAAAAAATTCACTTAGGCATTTCATTAAACAGGTTCTGTGAAACTTGTTCTCATGCTTATATCAACACAAATAAAAAACTTTCTCACCCTATTTTCCAACCTAACAATCCAATAACAACAATTCTATTCAAACAATTCAAATTTTTTGAACTTCAACAATTTTCAAGCATTAAACCAATGGGTGAGAATCAACCCATTATTATCACTTACTAACAAAGTAGCGAAAACAAGAGGAAATTCACATACCTTGAGGGAAGATGCAAATCTTGATAAAATGAATCCAAGTAAATGAGGGATTTGAATTATTAGGGAAGTTTTGGGATGTGAGTTGAATTTAAGATGAAATGAAGTGACTTGAAACTGCTGTATTTTTATTTCACACGAGTCGTCACGATTGCTACCCAATCCTCACGATCACGATAGTCAACTTCATTTACCTTCCGTGAATGTGGCCCCAGGCTCTCGCGATCACAGTACTTAAGATTGTATGCATCGCATTCACGTCCATTGGCTCTAGCAAAAGCGATGAACAACTTTCTGCCAGACCTACTGAAGCACTATAAATTTGGGCGATGACACAAACAATTGAGTGACAAGCCCAATCAACTTTAGCGAACCTGCTGAGTGCTCCAAAAGTTTTCCAAATCCTATTTTGACTGTATTTTTATCCAAAACTTCAATCCCAATAATTTTGTGCTTCTTAATCTATCGAAACAACCACCACAAACTTTGAAACTATGAGAATTATTCAAACACAAAACTCTTAAGCTATCATAAAAATTAAGAACTTGAAATTAAACTCAGAAATAAACTTATTTGGATACCGATAGATAACCTCCCATTAACTGCACAATTTAACATCGCGGCGTGACACCGAGCACATCACCCTTTATGTTTCCACTTCGAGGAAATGAACATTCTTCTCAACTTTAAATAAATTTCTCTTCGAAGAGAATGGGGACAACATGAGAGAATCAAGAGTTTCACTCGATCTCTACACTTGGAAGACTTATATTTCTTACCCAACTGCAACTTATGTTTTGTTTTGAAGCAGTGCACAAGAACAAGAAGTTCACTAGGCCATTTGATCATTGCCTTTCATAATCTTTGGACTTCAAGTGAGTAATTCGGGTATCTTGGAATGTTATTGGTTTGACTCGGTTGCATACACTAAATTTCTCATCAATGATGATCACCACCCATTATTTCTTACCACAATGCCAAGAGATATCCTCATAGGGTGTAAGACTTCAAACAACAAAATGAAGAAAATCCTATTTTTCAGAAAAACTGGTGCCAATACCGATGGAACCACCCACAGACCGTAGATTGAATCACAGACCGTAGGTGGGGTTCCGTCGTTAAGGCCCAAATGTTGATGGTCACTGATCCCACACATGGTCGACCAGTACAGTCCGTGGTTGGACCTACGAACTGTAGGTGAGGGTCAGCAGCCAATTGGAGGGAATTGGCTGTTGGAGCAACTTCAAATGCTCATATCTTTTAGCACAGAATTAACTAGGTGACCCATGACCTATCAAATTAAAGATAATTGAATCCTCTTTCCAACGCCACCAAGTTTGCTAAAATTCCAGCTCCGAGTAAAAAGTTATGCCTATTTTAGTGAAGCTATGTCGGGCAGACCACGAACCACGACCGCAGTCGATAGTTGGTAGTCCAAATAATGGTTCGCAAGTCCCTCCGTGGATGGCCTTCGTCAGATTTTAAGTTAGGTTCATTTAGGTATATTTCCTATGCATTGAGGTCCTTAAACTACGTCGTTTTACTCAGTCTAAGCCTAATAACTTAGTCAGACTTATCGAGAACCCTCATTCTCCAAAAATCATCCAAACTTGGAGCAAAAAGAAGAGGAAATAGTCGACCAAACCTCCCAAGAACAAGCAGCAGTGTTCTTCAAGGTTCAGCCCTAAAATCTAACAGATTTCTCCGTAGATTTTGTCACCAAGTATGTGGGATTTCAATTGTGGGTTCCATTTATCCACTAGGTCCCTAGAATTCAGTTAGTTCCTTGATTCCCCATATCTTATATAAACGTAGGGTTTCTAAAACCTTGTATATTTACGGTGATTTAGTTGTTGTAGTATCCTAAATCGAAATAGCTTGTTTTTTTGGAAAGTTTGCTTAATTCCTTAAAACTCAGAACCCTAGTTGTATATATTCTCTTAGTTCACGAATTATACTTTCTAGGTCAGTTAAACAGATAATCATGCTCCTGATTTCGAATGTTACATTATCAATATAAAAATGTTGCATTATCAGATTGCATGTCAATATTTTGAGCTATTCAGTATTTCAGTTACATTTGTGTCATATCAATATTCATTCAGGAGTAGACTTAGAACCGAGTTGGACTGGGGTTCAGCGTACCCTCATAGTCCCAGAACTATGTGCCCCCATGGGAGTATAAGCCCCTTCTATTGGGCATCAAATTTAGTGATCACGTCAGTTATGCCTTTATACTCCTGGCAATGTATATTGGGTCCTCTCGATGGGGCGTATACATCAGAGTCCACATTTATTTCACGTTGTATATGTCAGTTAATAGTAGCTCCCACAGTCAGACTCTTAGTGCATTTGACTAGGTTTTCAGTATATACTTCAGCATTCAGTTCAGTATGCTATTTTCATGATTGTACCTTCTCATTGCATTTAGCTTAGCTTTTTCAGTTATGTTTCAGTATTTACATTCTTGCGCAATGTATGTCATTGCTCAGTTATGCTTTGTTCAATTAAAAATATTTGTTCAGCTTAGTATCTATATCATGCATGCTCAGTACATTCCAAATACTGACAAATACTCTGCACCACATCCTTTCATGATGTAGGTTCAGGTACTCAGCATCCAGATCGCGCTCAGATCGATTATCGGTCCGCATTTCAGCAACTTCAGTGGTGAGTCCTCATACTTCGAGGACAATATACATGCTTTCCATTTTAGTCTTGTTATTCAGTTTTTAGTTTTACTATAGTTAGCTGGGGGCATGTCCCAGCAACTCAACTTAGTTAGAGGCTTTTCATACATAGTAGTAGATTCAGATTGAGTTGTTAAGTGATTGTTTCAGTTATTGCTAAACACTTAGTATGTTTTAGATATTCACACTCGTTGGGTTTTCCCCATTTTCAGATATCCACTTTTTTTAGCTTCTGCATAGTTCATGTTTTACTTAGTTATTTTTAGTATGCTTATAATATTCTAGACTCAGGGTTAGCTTGGGGTCACTTGTAATCGTAGGTCCCGTGTTACGTCAAGGGATAACTTCGGAGCGTGCCAAACTTGGTATCAGAGAATTAGGTTCAAAATTCCTAGAATGTCTGAAAGCCGCACTAAGTAGAGTCTCTTCATGGGTGTGAAGTGCACCACATCTATGAGAGCGAGGCTACAAAGTGTTTAAAGAAAAACTTCACGTTCTTTGCTATTCTTATCGTGCGTGTGTATGATCCAACTTCTCCTTTATAATTTTGCGTAATATGTTTCAGATCATGCCTCCTCCTAGAGCTAACGCATGAAATGCTAACGTAGTTTCTCTAGTCTCGAACCATGAGGTTACGAATGTTGAATTTCAAAATGCGATCCATCTCTTAGCTCAGAGTGTGGCCAATCAGAACAATCAGAAGGTCTCTGTTCTTACTAACACAAATAGAGGATCAACTGCAGCTAGGGTTCGAGACATTGTTCGGATGAATCCGCCTGAGTTTCTAGGGTCAAAGGTTGGTGAGAACCCACAAAACTTCATTGATGAGGTTAAGAAAATCCTTGGTGTAATGCAAGTGACTGGAACTTAGAGTGTTGAGTTAGCATGCTATCAGTTGAAGGATGTGACTCATATCTGGTTCACTCAGTGGAAAGATAACAAGGGTGGAGATGTAGCTCCTGTGACTTAGGATTGTTATACTGGAGCTTTCCTAGACAGGTTCTTCCCAAGGGAATTGAGAGAAGCTAAGACACAAGAGTTTATGAACTGAAGAAGGGTTCTATGTCAGTCCAAGAGTACGGACTGAAGTTCACCCAACTCTCCAGGTATGCTCCACATATGGTTGCCGATCCAAGGGGAACAAATGAGTAAGTTCTTGTTTAGGGTATCCGATCTGGTGAATATTGAGTTATTCTAGGGAATATGGATATCTCCAGACTAATGGCATATGATCAGTAGTTTGAGGGAGATAAGCTTAGGGAAAGGGCTAAGGATAACAAAAAGGCCAAAACAAAAACTATGAATACTCACAACAAAATTCGGACGGTGGGAATCGCTCACACTTTCAACAGAGGTCTGTAGCCCCAGCACCTTCATCAGCTAGTGTTCCATCCCCCAGGTTTTGACAAGATGAAAAATGTAGGGCATCATACTCTAGGTCTCAGGGGAGTGCTTTAGGTAACAAGACCTTCCCAACTTGTCCAAAGTGTGGTAAGAACAATACATGTGAGTGTCTTGCAAGCAAGGAAGGGTGTTTTGGGTGTGGTCATTCTGGCCATAGGTTGAAGGATTGCCCTTATGCCAGGCAGGGGCAATGAGGTAAGAACAATAACGTTCAGTCTACAGCTTCAGCAGCACCAATAGGTCACCCAATTTAGTAGGGTAATTCATCTGGTACAGGTGGCGGTCAGTGCCAGAACAGGTTGTATGCTCGCCAGGACCAGGAAGATTCTTCTGATGTGGTCACTGGTATGTTACAAGTCTTTCATTTAAATGTTTATGCATTATTAGATCCAGGGACTACACTGTCTTTTGTAACTCTTTATATAGTAGTTAACTTTGATGTCAGTCCAGAAACTCTTTCAGAACCCTTCTCAGTCTCTGCTCCAGTTGGTGACCCAGTTATAGCTAGACGGGTATACAAAAAGTGCCCTGACATAGCCTCTCAGAAAGCCACCTCAACAGATCTTGTAGAGTTGGAAATGATAGATTTTGATATCATTCTAGGCATAGATTGGTTACATTCCTGTTATGCCTCACTCGATTGTAGAACTAGGATCGTGCGGTTTCAGTTTCCAAACGAGTCAGTCTTAGAGTGGAAGGGTAGTAGCTCCTTGCCTATGGGTTGATTCATCTCTTACCTTAAGGCCAGAAAAATGATTTCCTAAGGGTATATATATCATTTTTTTCTGGTTAAGGATTCAAACTCTAAACCCAACTCTTGAGTCAGTCCCAGTAGTAAATGAGTTTCCAGAAGATCTTCCTAGAGTTCCTTCCAAAGGGGAGATCGACTTCGGAATAGATCTCCTTCCAGATACCCAGCCTATTTTGATTCCTCCTTACATAATGGCTCCAGCCGAACTTAAGGAATTGAAAGAGCATTTTAAAGACTTTCTAGATAAAAGCTTCATCAAACCTAGTATCTCTCCATGGGATGCTCCAGAGTTATTCATGAAAAAGAAAGATGGTTTTCTCAGAATGTGCATTGACTATCGACAATTGAAGAAAGTCACAATTAAGAATAAGTATCCCATCCCCAGGATTGATGACTTGTTCAACCAACTTTAGGGTGCTAGTTACTTTTCTAAGATAGACCTCAGATCCGGCTATCGTCAGCTTAGAGTCAGAGATAGTGACATTTCGAATACAATTTTCAAGACTCGGTATGGTCATTATAAATTTGTAGTTATGTCTTTTGGAATAAAGAATGCTCATTCAACTTTCATGGACTTGATGAACAGGGTGTTCAAGCAGTATTTGAACTTTTTCGTTATCATATTTATTGATGATATCCTCATTTATTCTCGGAGTGAGGAGGAGCATGCAACTCATCTCAGAGTTGTTCTGCAAACTCTCAAAGATTGCCAGCTATTCGCTAAGTTCAACAAATGTGAATACTGGTTACAATCCATCGGTTTCCTTGGTGATGTGGTATGCAAAGAAAGGATCCGAGTGGATTCTCAGAAAATTGAGGCAGTACAACACTGGGCCAGACCAACCTTCCTAATAGATATCAGAAGTTTCATGGGTTTGGCTGGTTATTACAAGAGATTTTTTGAAGAATTTTCATCCATAACTTCCCCATTGACCAAGTTGACTCAGAAGAAGGTCAAATTTCAGTGGTCAGATGAGTGTGAGAAAAGCTTCTAAGAATTGAAGACTAGGTTGACTACAACTCTAGTCTTGACTCTACCAAATGGTTTAGACGGTTATGTGATTTATTGTGATGCATCCAAGGTCAGCCTAGGTTATGTGTTGATGCAGCGAGGTAAGGTCATAGCTTATGCTTCTAGACATCTTAAGGTCCATGGGAAGAACTATCCGACTCATGACCTCAAGCTTGCAACCGTAGTATTTACCCTAAAGATTTGGAGACAATACCTGTATGGTGTTCATGTTGATGTGTTCAAAGATCATAAGAGCTTCCAGTATGTGTTCACCCAGAAAGAGTTGAATCTTTGTCAGAGGAGATGGCTTGAATTCCTCAAAGATATGACATCAATGTGCTTTACCACCCTGGTAAGGCCAATGTGGTGGCTGATGCTCTCAGCAGGATGTCTATGGGTAGTGTAGCACATGTTGAGGAAGAAAGGAAAGAGCTAGCCAAAGAGGTTCACCGCCTTGCTCGCTTAGGAGTTTGCCTTACAAACATATCAGATGGTGGGGTGATAGTTCAGAATCTTTGTTGGTAGCAGAGGTTAAGGAAAAATAAGATAGTGATCCTATAATACTTTAGTTGAAAAGTGCAGTTCATCATCAAAAAGTTGAGGTTTTCTTCCAAGAGGGGGATGGTGTGCTATGGTACGAGGGTCGCTTATGTGTTCCTAATGTGAATGAGTTGAGGCAGAAGATCCTTACAGAAGCTTATAACTTCAGGTAATCCATTCATCCAGGTGCCACTTAGATGTACACGACCTACGAGAAGTATTTTGGTGGAATGGCATGAAGAGGGACATAACAGACTTTGTGGCGAAGTATCCTAATTGTCAATAGGTTAAGGTAGAACATCAAAAACCATGAGGTATGAATCCGGAGATTAACATTCCTACATGGAAGTGGGAAGTGATAAACATGGACTTCATTATAGGTTTACCTCGTACTCGCAGACAACACGACTCTATTTTGGTGATAGTAGACAGAGTCACTAAGTCCGCTCACTTCTTGGATTCAACGGAGGACTACGCCAAACTCTACATCCATGAGATAGTCATGATGCATGGGGTGCCCTTGAATATCATCTCAGATAGAGGTCCTCAATTTACCTCTCATTTCTAGAAATTGTTTTAGAAAGGTCTTAGTACTCAGGTAAATATCTATACAACATTTCATCCACAGATGGATAGTCATGCAGAACGTACCATTCAGACCTTAAATGACATGTTAAGATCTTGCGTGATTTATTTCAAGGTAGTTGGGATGATCACGTACCTCTCATAGAGTTCGCCTATAATAATAGCTTTCATTCTAGTATTCAGATGGCCCCGTATGAGGCACTATATGGGCGTACATGCAGGTCCCCCATTGGTTGGTTTGAAGTAGGTGAAGCAACCTTGGTAGGGACAGATTCAGTTTATGAGGCTATGGAGAAAGTTCAACTCATCATTGATAGACTAAAGATAGCCCAGAGTCATTAGAAGTCCTATGTAGATGTGAGGAAAAGGGACTTAGAGTTCGAAATCGATGATTGGGTTTTCCTGAAGGTGTTACTTATGAAGGGGGTTATGAGATTTGGCAAGAAAGGGAAGCTCAGTCCCAGATATGTAGGTCTTTATAGAATCTTAAAAAGGTTGGTAATGTGGCTTATGAGTTAGAGTTGCCAACATAACTAATAACGGTTCATCCCGTCTTTCACATTTCCTTGTTGAAGAAGTGTGTGGGTGATCCGACATCGATAGTACAATTAGAGAGTGTGGGTATGAAGGATAATCTCACTTATGAAGAAGTTCCAGTTGAAATTCTTAACCGTTAGGTTTGTAGGTTGAGAAATAAAGAAGTTGCTTCAGTGAAGGTTTTGTGGAAGAGACAGTCCGTAGATGGAGCTACTTGGGAAGCAGAAGCACCATGAAGGCCAAGTATCCTCACCTCTTTCCTTCCAATTTCGTTTAAGCTTGAAGTAATAGTTCCTCTCCAGTATCTCAGTTTACTTTTGTGTAATTCAGTCTCAGCATCTTGTTCCCTCAGTTATTCTTGCATTTCAGTACATTTGCATGTTCTTGGAACTCAGTTCAATTAGATATTAGTTACTAGTGCTTAGGGGTAGGTATTGTAGCTCCTTCCCTCCATACTCAGCTTGTTTAGACTTCATTCGAGGACGAATGTTCCCAAAGGAGAGACAGTGTAACACCTCGGACCTCAAAATGAAGAGAACCCTAGTTTTCGGAAAAACTGGTGCCAGTACCGACGGAACCACCCACAGACCGTAGGTGGGGTTCCGTCATTAAGGCCCAAATGTTTATGGTGTCTGATCCCACCCATGTTCGACCAGTACGGTCCATGGTTGGACCTACGGACCGTAGGTGAGGGTCAATAGCCAAATGGAGGGAATTAGTTGTTGGTTTAACTTCTAATGGTAATATATTTTAGCACAAAATGAATTAGGTGACCCATGACCTATCAAATTAAAGATACATGAATTCTCTTTCCAACGCCACCGAGTTTGCTAAAATCACAACTCCGAGTAAAAAGTTATGCTCGTTCTAGTGAAGCTCTGTCGGGAAGACCACGAACCACGACCGCAATCATAGGTTGGTAGTCCAAATGACGGTCTGTAGGTCCCTCCGTGGATTGTCTTCTTCTTCTTTTAAGTTAGGGTCATTTAGGTCTTTTTTCCTATGTGTTGGGGCCCTTAAACTATGTCGTTTAATGCCTAAACTACGTCATTTCACTTAGTCTTAGCTTAATAACTTAGTTAGTCTTAAACAGAACCCTCATTCTCCAAAAATTATCCAAACTTGGAGCAAAAAGAAGAAGAAACAGTCGACCAAACCTCCCAAGAACAAGCAACAGTGTTCTTGAATGTTCAACCTCGAAATCCAAAGGATTTCTCCATAGATTTCGTCACCAGGTATGTGGGATTTCACAAGTGGGTTCCTTTCATTCACTAGGTCCCTAGAATACAGTCACTTCCTTAATTCTCCATATCCTGTATAGACCTAGGGTTTCTAAAATCTTGGATATTTATTGTGATTTAGCTGTTGTGGTATCCTAAATCGAAATAGCTTGTTTCTTGGAAAGTTTGCTTAATTCCTTGAGTGAAACTCAGAACCATAGTTGTATATATTCTCTTAGTTTACGAATTATACTTGCTAGGTCAGTTAAATAGATAATCATACTCCAGATTTCGAATGTTACATTATCAGATTGCATGTCAGTATTTTAAGCTATTCGGTATTTCAGTTACATTTGTGTCATATACATATTCAGTTGGGAGTAGACTTAGCATCGAGTTGGACTAGGGTTCAGCATACCCTCATAGTCCCAGAACTACCTGCCCCCATAGGAGTATACGTCCCCTCTGTTGGGCATCATATTTAGTGATCACGCCAATCATGCCTTTATATCTCTGGGGAGGTATATTGGGTCATCTCGATAGGGCATATACATCGGACTCCATGTTTAGCTCACGTGGTTTATGAAGGTTAATAGTAGCTCCCACAGTCAGGCTCTTAGTGCATTTGACCAGGTTTTCATTATAGACTTTAGCGTTCAGTTTAGTATGTTATTTTCATGATAGTACCTAGTCATTGTATTTAGCTTAGCTTTTTAGTTATGTTTCAATATTTATATTCTTGCTCAGTTTATATCATTGCTCAGTTATGCTTTTTTCAGCTTATATATATTTTTTCAGCTTAGTATCTATATCCTACATGCTCAGTACATTCCAAGTACTGACGCATACTCTGCGTTACATCTTTTTGTGAAGTAGGTTCAGGTACTCAACATCCAGATCGCGCTTAGATCGATTCTCAGTCCGCATTTCAGCAACTTCAATGGTGAGTCCTCATACTTTGAGGACAATAGACATGCTTTTCATTTTAGTCTTGTTATTATCTTTTCAGTTTTGTTAGAGTTAGCTTGGGGCATGTCCCAGCAACTCAACTCAGTTAGAGGCTTTTTAGATATAGTAGTAGATTCAGCTCGAGTTGTTATGTGATTATTTCAGTTATCGCTAAACTCTTAGTATGTTTTACATATTCAGACTAGTTGGGATTTCTCCATTTTTAGATATCCACTATTTTTAGCTTCAACATAGTTCATGTTTTACTTAGTTATTTTTAGTATTCTTCTGATATTCCAGACTCAGGGTTAACTTGGGATCACTCATGATCCTAGGTCCCGTGTTACTTCAAGGGGTAGCCTCGAGGCGTGACATAGGGCTTGCAACCCCCAAGCATTTTATTCATATCACAAGAAGCCATAGAAGAAAAGCAAAAAGAAAGTGAGGACAACTATTCATAATTTAAATAGAAACAAGAAAACTATAAATTCTAAATCAATTTAATACGCCTAATTGTTACTCGGCAACCACACCATTTTTTATGACACTCAAATTTGTCCCAAAATAAGTTATAGAGTAAGCGATCACTAGCAATATAAATACCCAACAAGAGAGTCAGGGTCAAATCCTACAAGGAACAATTCATCGGCATCGAAAAGACAAAATTACAAGCTACTAGTTTGAGTCTAAACTAACAATACACATTTATCAAAATAAGATTGGTTTTGGTAACTAAATTCTGATTGGGCAATGATCTAATCAAGAAAGGGATAATTGAGAATTGGGAAATTCGAAACTCAATACTCGTTCAAACGATCTATTTCACTTCAACACATGTAAAGTCAATCGTACGTACTCTAGGTCATCTTTAACAATACAACTCTTCTTTCGATCTCTTTGTGCTTTATCATGAAATCTCCTTTCGGTTTCAATCATATAATTTAACAAAATAACCTACTACCTTAATAAAGACCTCTCTTTCAAGCAAGTCTAGCATTCAACAATGAAAACCTAATCTCTCTTTTGAGAAAACTTAAGAATCAAAGCTTATATGTAATTACCAATATAATCATCCACTTCACAAATTCTCTTTCGAGCAACCCACAAAGATCTAAGCAAGATTTGAGCATACACTCTCAAATTATAAATAAAAAAAGATAATTAGACTAAACCCATTTCATGAAAAGAAGCATGGAAGCAATTGAAAAAGCAATAGAATGAGAAATTAAAGACCCAAAAAAATTGTGTATTTCTAGCACAAAACCCCAATTTCAATAAGAAATTACACCCACAATTCATGCAATACAAAGCAAGGGAAATAATATAGGATAAGAAATATTACTATTAAGAACAAGATTTTCAATCCAAAAGATGAACTATGCAGCAACTTTCCTTCAAAGTCTCAGCCCAAAAGATGAACTCTCAAAGTTGTCTCTCTACTCTACTCTAAGATTGGGAAATGGAATAAATGATTCCATTCTCTAAAACTGACAGTTGGTTAGTATAAAATGGGGTTTTGGGATCAATTAGGTGAAATTGCAATTCTATGTTGGTGCCAAGCTTTTACTCTTTACGGTCGTGACTACTAACTCACGTGGTAGCGATGAGTAGTGTCACAGAGTCACGCGATTTTGAACTTTGACAAACCGATCGTGAAGTTTGAAATTCTCATAGAGCGCTATCGCGACTCCTGTTTCATGCGGTCGTGATGAGTACTCAGCTGGCAGTTCAACTTTCTTCCTTTTGACCACTCTTTGCCTCAAGTTTACTTGGCTTCTTCAAATGTCTTCTCAATCAACTCTCCACTTCATTTTCCTACAAATATGAAAAAAAACACATTAAAAGGACTAATTATTACCCAAAGCAAAGCCAAAACTAATAAGAAAAGAGCCTCAAATGAGTGGAAATCTCCCACTCATCAGGAAGTGGCCAAGCTAAAGGACCATATACTTCATCAATAGTAATAGCACAATACTCGAATGGATACACTAGTGCAGCTTCTTGGTTCCTTTCAACCCCCCTCTATTCCTCCCCCCAGCCCTACACCGTAACTTGCTGAATCATGAACCCAATTTTCTTTTGCTTCATTTTGAAACATTTGATATCGTTAGTGCTATGCTTTTGTATGCTTAAGACATTTTTTTGGTGCCTGGGTTGGGATTTATTGATGTACTTCTTCAATGATTGTCTATCTTTCTCATATATGGTTATTATGTATGTCTGACTATTTGGAAGGCTAATATCATTAGATTATGTGTTTCAGGTGTGTTCAACTCTATGCAGATGTTGCCACTTGTGGCTCTAAGTTTATGTTCAATCCTTAGATATTAACCCTCATTCTTGTCTTCATTTTGATATGTCATAAAAGGGGAAGAGATGTTGGTTCTGTTGTGACAGCTCTATTTCAGGAAAGAGATCTCTCAAGAGAGAGCATAATTTGTCGTCATCAAAAAGGGGTAAATTGATGACACAATAATAGTCCACACAAGTTTTGATAATGACAAAGTGAACCAAGCTCACAAGCGTGTACTAGACCTAAGGCAAAAGAGTAGGAAAGAACAAAAATGCGTTAAGGAAAAGAAGTACAGAAGACTACTTTTAAGGAAAAGAAGGCTAGTTAGGTAAAAAACTACTTTTCTTATAGGATTCAACTAGGGTTTAATCTACCCTTATAAAAGGATGATTGACGTAAATAATCATAGCTTTTGGACACTCATAAATCAAGAGGATTTTGCGGCAAGAGCAAGTGTGGTGTTGAAAAAGAAATCGGCAGAAGACAGAAGAACTGGAGTTAGGTTTTCTTTCTTAAGCTTAGCTTATGTTAATTGAATTTAGAATCATTATTTAGTGATAATTTTTCTAATTTTGTAAGTGAGTTTGTGAGGCGTTGTAACAATAAGCGAGTTTGACTTCTTGGAGAGTGAGTTTGTGAGAGTTGTGAGAAGAAGCGAGTTTGATTTCTTGGAGAGTAGAGAAATTTTTTACAGTTAATCGTTGAATAGTTTGAGCGAACTGTTGCAGTCAGGTACTAGAGTTAGTCCCTTTGATTATAGAGTTGTAATCTAAAGTTGCTCTTTGAAGTTTGGTGAAATCCTATGAGGTGTAGGTCGTGGTTTTTCTTCCCTTGAGAAAAGAGGTTTTCCATGATAAATATATGTTTATTGTGTTGCATTTTATTTATGGAAATTCAACAAGAACCCAGTTCTTGTTTAGGTGGTCTAAGTTTCTCCAGGGTGCTAATACATTTCCTTCAAAATAACTTGAACCCTTACCTCTAATCTATTGGTTTCGTAGATGTTTCTTATTAATTAATTAATTAATTAATTTCCTAAGTTTTCCTAAAATTAGGTTGTGACTTCTTAAAATTTATTTAAATTTAATTTAATTGATTTATTATATTTTTTAAGTCACCATGACGTTGCTCCTTATTTGCAAAAATAGGGATTTAAACACTGTTTTTCATTTATAAAACAACAAGACATTGTACATCACAAACATGTTTGAATCATATCTGTTTGAAGATCTTTTTAGTCCTTTTTGCTTCATGAAATTTCTTTGCAAGAATAATTATTGAGGTTCAAATGATTGGTGTCTTCATCTTCAAGATACATTGCACTCAACATTGTTTTATTTAGGACTATCTTCTTTTTGGTTTACATATTTGGTCAATCAAAGTTGAATTGTCTTTCATTTTGTCTATAATCAATGGTTCTGTGCAAGAATAGGGCATCTCAGGAAGCACATTTAGTTACTTTGTTAATGAGTGTAGGATGGGGTCAAAGGCATGAATATAGGAGAAAGATAATGAGGATGATCTTTATTTTAGAGGGTCCTGCCTATTTTTAAGTAGATAAGACTAAACACTTTATTATCGTTGTTATATTAATCAAAATAATTCCAACAATAATAGATTTTTAATTCATGTTTAGAGTACATTTTGTTCTATCATCCACAATATTAAAGTTACACCAATTAGGTGCATTTGTTATGTATTACCAAGTGATAGATGAAAACTATTTTAAAAGCAATTCAAGTGTAGTTCTTATTTGTTATTGTATCAACTATCCGTCATGATACACTGAAAAATTGACACAAGTCAATGTAGTCAAGATATAACAAGGAAATATAGTTAATCCTTGTAAGAAAAAATGGAAAGAGATTGATGGATGTGCATTGACTTATATTGTGGTTTAATTTGTTGATTTGTGTCCTTTGTGAGCCATTAAAGAAAGGAAGCAAGGAAAAAGTAAATCACAGACCATTGTAATTTTTTGTGCATTTAGCTCCATTTGTAAAGGCTGAGGTACTTGTATCATAGGTCACAAATTCATGCCCGTGCCAAGAGAGCTTACCATGGCATGTTAGTGGGAAAAGATAAAAGAGCAGGCCTATTATCCATGAGTTTCAAAGATTGTGGTTACAAAGACCAGCTGGATATGAATTTCTGGATCATAAAAAAACAATATGAAGGAGAAAAAGGGAAGAGGCCTAAAGTTATGTATAGGAATATGATTGCAAGTTAGACTTATTGGAGCTAGAGCAGGGCATGGTTTCTATGTAAATCTCTTACTCTAAACTGATTACTCATTTATTTGGCAGCATAATATGTTGCAACTGGATCATATTGAGTACAATGTTGTGTTATTCTTACTCTTTTGGTATTTATATTGACTACTTTTTTTTTGAACGACCCTTGGGGGGGTCAGGGGATTAGCAACACCCCCAGGCCTTATCATAAATAAAAACAAAAGTACAAAGAGGGGGACATAAACCTTACCTCCACCTAAGGTGGTTTTGAGTAAGTTATCCTACTAAGGTTAACCAACTCATCCCCATAGTCTAAGGGAAAATCAAAGAAGACACCTAAGAGAGGACTCCTCTCTTTACATATCAACTATGAAATTTAAATAAGGGAGACTCTCCCCTTACAAGGAGAATAAAAAACCTACGCCTATTCACTATAGCTATAATTAAAATTAACCATAGCCAAAATGAAAGGGTAGGGTACCAAAAAATATAGAACTTTCTATATATGTCGTAATGAGGTAGTATCAAGGTGGATGCTTAATTCTCTTGAGCTTCTTCCTTCTGAAATTGGTCATCCCCATTTTTTCCAAAACGTAACTTCCTTTTGCTGCTGGAGGAAGTTGTTGGCTGGTGTAGAAGTGTTGGTTTCTGCTGAATTTGTGGCTCCATTTAACAAGGAAGTCAGCTGTACAGTTGGCTTCTCTGTAGATGTGTCTGCACTGAAAAAATATTCACACTATATGGTGAGGTTTTGAAGATCAGACACTGCCTGCATCACCTTCAAAGGAGGCTTGTTGGTGGTGGTGATCCATGTTGTAACCAATTCAGAATCTACCTCTAGGACTAGCCTGTTATAACCATTCTGTAGACCCCACTGAATACCATAAACAACAACTTGTATTTCTGCTAAATTGTTGGTCTCAATGCCAAGAGGGATAGAGAATGCATATACCATGTTTCCTGAGTCATCTCTAATAATGCCCCCTCCTCCAATTCTGCCCGGATTGGTTAATGCACTTCCATCTTTATTCAATTTGAAAATGTTGGGAGGTGGTTTTTCCCAAGTGACTGGATTTACTTTAATATCATGCCTGCACTCCTCAATTATCCTCATAACATCCTTCCAGTTCATAGGCCATTGTATATATGGATAGGTTGTTTGAAGTAGAAAGTTGGTGTCTTTGAAGATCATGAATTGGACTCTTGAAATGCTAGATTTCTTCCCTCCATATTTGGCTCTGTATCTGTTCTTCCTCAAGTTCTAGGAGACCAGTAAATGGACAGCTTGAATTATGAGTTTGTGGACCTCATTTCTAGGAGTGAGACTCCACCACTTTAGTAAGTGATTTTTCAGAGGTGTGTATTGGTAGTCAACTCCAAACAGTCCTGAGAAATATTTCCAGATGTGAGTGGCAAAGTAACCTGCTGAGAAGATATGATTAATGTCGTATGATCCCTGTCTGATGCAGCAACAACACTTCACAGGTTCCACACCAAAGCTGATGATCTTGTCATTGGTAGGCAATTTGAATCTAAGAGCTCTCCACATCAAAAAAGAGATCTTGAAAGGAATGTGTTTGTGCCAAATGTGGGTGTTGATCTTGGATTTTTATTTTTTTGCCCTGCAGATTTCCCAGGCAAAGGAGCAGGAGAAATTTTCATCCTCTCTATGTGTCCAAATGGCCTCATCCTTGACCCCTGCTTGGAACTGGATGTCCATCCTCAGAATCTGTGTTACTAATCTAAGAGGAACCTGTTGTCTAAGCTTAAATTCATTACATTTTCCTTTAAGTAGGAAGTGGTGCACTTTGGTATTGTTTTGACTAGAAATTCCATTTATGAGATTACCAAGGGCTCTAACTCCAAGCCAATCATCCCACCAAAAGGAACAGTTGCCAGAATTGATCTTCCACCTGATGTTCTTTTCCATCATGCTCCTATTTTTTAGCATGTATTTCCACACAAGAGATTGCCTATTGTCCCATTTCCTTGCAGCTGGATGTGATACCCTGCAATATTTAGCTTTAAGGAATTGTCCCCAAAGTGACTCTTTGGTCCTGAATAACCACCAATGTTTGCATTATAAAGAAGTACAGATATCAGACAACATTCTCACACCAATACCTCCCTCCTCACAAGGAAAACTCAGAGATTCCCAAGATGCCCAATGGTACTTCTTTTTGTCTCTTTCCTTTCCCTAGAAAAAATCTGCAATTATGCATTTCATGTACTTGATGGTGGTGTTGGGAAGTGAAGTTGCTGCCATGGTATGAATGGGGATGGATTGAAGAACATGTTTGATAAGAGTCACCCTTCTTCCAAAGCTAAGGAATCTTGTCTGCCATCCACTTATCCTTTTAGCCACCTTGTCCACAAGTTGGGAATAGTAAATGATTCTTTGTCTCCCAATATATAAAGGACAGCCTAGATAAGTAATAGGACTGTCCTTTTGACTAAAACCTGTACAATTTTTTATCATCTGGATAGTGTTCTAAGGAGTGTTAGCAGGAACCATGAAGTGACTCTTGCTTTTGTTGATCAACTGGTCAGAAGTATCTTCATACACAGTTAAGGTGTCCATGATGAGCTTAATAGAATGCTTGTTGCTAGAGGTGAAAATAATCACATCATCTGCAAAGCTGAGATGATTAATTCTAGGGCCCTTGGGTTCCATCATTAAACCTTTATAGGACATATTATAGATTAACAGATTCAACATTCTAGAGAGGACTTCAGCACCTAAAATAAATAGGGAAGGGGAAAGAGGGTCCCCTTGCTTGAGACCTCTAGTGGAATGAAAAAATCCATGTCCTCTTCCATTGATGATAATAGAGTACCAATTGTTGCTCATGATTCTCCAAACCATGTCAATGAACACATCTCCAAAGCCCATTTTCCTTAGAACTAAACAATTTTAAGCCCAAGAGACTCTATCATAGGCTTTGGTCATGTCAAGCTTGATAATCACATTGTCTCCTTCTTTAGGTTTTTTGATACCATAAGTGATTTCTTGTGCCAAATTAATATTCTCAGCAATATTCCTTCCTCTAACAAACCCTGATTGATTTTAAGATATGAGGTGAGGAAGGATGGGAGCCAGCCTTACACTTAGGATCTTGGAAATAATTTTGTTGGTGAAATTGCTCAGACTGATAGGTCTAAGTTCAGAAAAATTATTAGGCTAAGCAACTGTAGGAAGCAGGACCAGGCAGGCATGTGACATGAACTTGGGCATATTTTGACCATTGAAGAAAGACTGTACAACAACAAGTAAGTCCTCTTTAATGACCTCCCAACAAGTCTGATAGAATTCCCCCCCATACCATCAGGACCAGGAGCAGAATTGGGGTTCATAGAAAAAACAACTTGTTTCAATTCCTCCATATTAGGCATCTCCTGTAAGATCAATTTTTGCTCAGGTGTCACCAGTGTAGGAAGATGTTGGAGAATTCTTTCATCAATTCTGGTTTCATGGCCTGTGAAGATTTTCTGGAAGTGTTCACAGGCTGCAGTTGCAATGTTACTATCCCCTTGAACCCATTCATCTGCACCGTTACAAATCTTGTGAATGAATAATCTCCTCTTTCTTCCTCTCATAAGGACATGGAAGTATTTTGTGTTAGCATCTCCCTCTTTGAACCACTGAAGCTGAGTTTTCTGCTTGAGAATTGCTTCTTCTATTTTCAAATACTTGATGTAGATAGCATTGATGTAGTGAAGATTATGTCTGTTTGTTTCAGTGTTATTGTTAATCAACTCCTCTTCTGCTACTTTGACCCTTTCTTCAAATTCTTTTACTTGGAGTAAATGTCTCCAAATTCCTTTTTAGACTAGGCACCAAGAGTGGTAGTTAAATTTTTCATTTTCTGGTACCATCTCCACATAGGATTGCCATGCACTTCTTTATTCCAGCAAGATGTCATAGTGTCCATAAAGCTGTCATTATCAACCCAACAAGGCAGGAATTTGAAATACTTGATACCTTGATTATCATTCACTGTCATTTCCATGAGAAGTGGGGTGTGATCTGATCCCACATATAGCAAATGACTAATGTTAGTTTGAGGCATGATCTCCAACCATTTATCATTTACCATGGCTCTATCTAGCCTCTTCCACACCCTAGCCTGTTCAGCTCTTTGGTTACACCAGGTGAAGTGTTGACCACTATAGCCCGAATCAACCAGTCCACAAGCTGCAATTTCTGGATATGTGTGCTGCACGTGTGTCCTATATAATTTTTATAGATTTGTTAGAATGGTTAAGATTCAATAAAAATACATGTATAATAAGTAATAAAATGCAACAATTACAAATTAATCTGTAAAAGATTGATAAGAAACACCAAATGAGTGATATATTTTAAGTATCTAACTGTAAATTTTAAACATTGGTAAGTAGTTAATTAACAAAGTTCCAATAAATTCACAAAAGGCTACTTCGAGCCCATATAAAAATACATACTTGCTACAATAAGAAATTCATAGAAAATTAAATTAAAGAGGTCTAATAGAGATAAAATACAAAATAAATAGAGAAGAATGAAAAATACAATACACATCTTTCTTAAAACTTTGATCATAATAATAAAGATGGACAAACTAAATAAGTGAATACATGATTTTCCGAATTCTTGTCGACACCTTATCCCATAACCGATGAAAGTTCAAGAGGCCTCCTCATCAAGTCAAATCCAAGCATAAATCAAATAGCAAAATAACGATATAAGTGCTTCACTATTTTAACTATAGAATGAAAATAGTTAACCTTGAGTAGAGGTCTTTTGAAACAAAAAAGATGAATTTATATTGATAAAAATGGAGGAAAATCAAAAGATATCTTAAAATTATAAATTAAATATTTGGAGGTTATTAATATGAAAAACATGAGAATAATGGATATCAAGAATATCAATAAGTAACTAGATATGAATTATGAAGATGAATATCTCAAAAAAATAAAAGAAAATAATAAATAAAGGAGAAAAAAAAGAACTAATTACAATCAAATTAATGAGACTTTAATTTTTTTTTTAATTGAGGGATATGATGGTTAAGTAAGGGCATGTACATTGGTTGGAAAATAAATATTAATGAAAAGATTAAAAATGTAATTAATTTAGTTTTTAAAAAGGTAAAAATGACTTCTTCTTTTTTTGGTTTTTTTTTTTAATCCCTCCCTAGGAGCTCCCACCCCTTTTGCTCCCTTGGTGACTCGAACTTGCAACCTTCGTGTTGGAAGTGAGGGTTGTTTACCATCTGAGCAACTCCCTCTCGTCAAATGTAAAAATGACTTACAAATCGCTATTAATATTTTTATTTTTATTTTTCAACTTTTAACTTTACACCTTCTTCTTTTTAGTTTTCAGAAGAATAATAATAATAATAATAATAATAATAAAAATAATAATAATAATAATAAATAATAATAATAATAATAATAATAAAAAATAATAATAATAATAATAAATAATAATAATAATAGATAATAATAATAATAATAATAATAATAATAATAATAATAATAATAATAATAATAATAATAATAATAATAATAATAATAATAATAATAATGATAATGATAATGATAATATGATTATGCAAGAAAATGAATAGTCTTGCATGGTAGGCAAAAAGACCAACTTTAGTCTTCTTAATTACAATAATTAGGACATTGATTTTTATAATAATTAAAAATAATTTATAATATGATATGATTAGGCAAGAAAAGCAATAGTCATGATGGTAGGTAAAGAGTCTAACTTTAGTCTTCTTAATTACAATAATTAGGACATTCAGTTTTATAATAATTAGAAAATTTATTTTAATAAATATTAGCTTTATGTTAAGTCAACTGGTCAAAAGTAAAAATAACTTTTTTCTTTTTAAAAAATGATTTAAAAAGTATAACTAATTTAGTTTTTAAAAGATTAAAAATGTCTATAAATTTCAGCTAAAATTTACTATTAATAATTTAATATATATATTAATGACATTATTTTAGTAACTCAACTTTATAGGGGTATTTTAGTATTTCAATTTTCAACTATTTTTGTTCCCACTTTTTGTAATACTAGTTTTTGGAAACGTGCGTTGCACGTTTGTCCCTTGTAATTACTACAAGATTTCTATATACTTAAAAGAGTGAATTTCAAAATAGAAAATATACGTGTATTGCACGCTACTTAGTATAAATATTTATAAATGATTTAAAAACAATCACAATATGTATAAATAGTTATTCATAAAATTAGAGCCGTCAATATGGGCGGGCCCGTTGGGCCAACCTGGCCTAACCCGTGATTTGATAGGATTGGACTACGATTTTTGGAGCCCATTTAAGAAAAAGACTTTTTAGTCCATCCTGAACAAGCCTGCCAATTTGTGGGGCATGAGAAATATGGATAAGGCTAACCCATGGGCCAAATAAATATAAATTAAAAAGTAAAAACAAAATAGAGTATTAAAAATAACAAGAGTCTAAACTCAAAATCCGTTTAAAGTTTGAAATATAACAATTTAAATACAAATTATGTTTATAAAATATGTACTACATAAAATAAAAGTTTCTTAAAATTTTTAGGGAATCACTACATAGGTCATAAGCCTATGAAATATTATCATAGTTTTTGTGTTTTATTATGATAATTGGAAAACAATTAGGTTAATATTTCTCTTTAGCTATTTATGTTTTTACTTGAAATCAAACTTAATAAATATTATAAAGATAATTTTATTTTTGTATTGATTAACAAGTAGTAACACTAACACCATGTAATATTGTCTTGTCGATGTTTATGATAATATTTTTAAATTATAATTTAATTCAAAAAATATAAAAAATATACTTTAAAGAAAAGAGAGATGACCCGGCAAAGCCCATAGCCCACGTACTTGTCACGCCCTGAGGCTACCCCCTGGACGCAACACGGGACCTAGGATCACGAGTGACCCCAAGCTAACCCTACTGGCATAATCATAAGCTTGCTAAAACAAACTGAATCAATAAATAATGTGCGAAAGCTAAATCATGATAAAACTGAAATGTTGGGGAATACCCATATACTAAGTCTGAATATATGAAATCTGAGAGTTTCAATATAAATGAAAAGTAAAACTCTAAGACAAAAGCTGAAACTAACTATGTCTGATATAAGCCTCTAAACTGACCATAAATACAGGGACATGCCCCAGCTATATCTAGCAAAATTGAAACTAAAGCTAAAAGCGAGAAAATATTCATGTCACTAGTCCTAGAAGAATGAGGACTCACCATTGATGGTGCTGAACTAAAGATGCGTGATCTGATAGCTAAGGACCTGAACCTACATCACGAGAAGATGTAGCACAGAGTATGCGTCAGTACTTGAAATGGTACTGAGCATGTAGGATAGAGTAAAGTTGAATAATAATCATAACTGAACAAGCAACAAAACAATAGTATAATTTAAACATGATAAGGATGTTGAAAGTACTGTACATGACTGAACCGAATGCAATGACCAGGTTGTAACATGCTGAGAATGAGTACTGAACTATACTGATAATATGGTCAATGAAATGGAATCTGATTGAGCTGTAAGAGAGCTACTAATAACCGACATAAAACCACATGAGCTAAATATGGAGTCTGATGTATTCGTCCCATCGAGAGGACCCAATATACCCTGCCAAAGGTATAGAGGCATGTTGGCATGATCACTAAAATAATGCCCACATAGGGGACTTACAACCTACGGAGCACGCAGTTCTGGGACTTGAGGGTGACTGACCCTAGTCTACTCGGTATTAAGCTTCCCATATGATTAAGTAATTAACAATTTATGACTGCAATACTGTAATACTGGATAGCTCAAAATACTGACATGCAAACTGAGTATGCAACATTAATATATTGATAATAATGCATTCGAAAGCTGAGGTATGTTTGTATGTAACTGAATTAACTGACCTAGCATGTGTAATTCATGAACTAAAAAAATTACATAGCTAGGGTTCTGAGTTTATGCATGAATCAGGCTAAAATAATACTACAACATGATAATATGATTTGGATCATTCTAACAGCTAAAAACCCGACAATTCTAACATTCAAGTAACCCTAAGTCTAGATAATCATAAGGGAATCAAGATTCTGGCTGAAATCTAGCGAACTAATGGGTGAAAGGAACCCACTACTGAGATCCCACATACCTGGTGACGAATTCCATGGAGAAATCTTTCGATATCAGGGTTGAAACTGCTGGAACCTTGCTGCGTTGTTAAACTAGGGTTGTTTGACCTTTTTCTCCTCTTACGCTCTAATTTTTCTAAGTTTTAATGAATGATCTGACTTAGTTAAGTTCTAGTTTTGTTTCTAGGCTAAAACTGACCAAAACTACGTAGTTTAGGGTTTAAACGGCGTAGTTTAGGGGTCCAACGCTTCAGGAAAAGACCAAAAGACCCCTGACTTAAAAGTTGTCGGGGTTACCGATGGATGGGACTGATGGACCGTCGATCGATTAACGGTCTGTGCTGGTCAACCGTCAATCGGGATTGAAGCTGGATTCTGAGGGTCTGATCTACGGACATGGACCACGGTCCTTGATCTATCCTACGGTCCGTGACCTAAAAAATGGCTGTGGGTATTTCCGTGGGTCAACACTTGGCTAAATTTTTTGGGGCTGAGTCTGGGGGGTTGCAGATGCGAACCACGGACCACCAACACGAGCCGTGGGTAACCTTACGGTCTGTGGGTGGCAACCGTGGGTTGCACCTGTAACTTCTGGAAATCTGCAATGGGGTTTGGTTTCAGATACGGGGTGTTACATTATCTCCCCCTTAGGAACATTCTTCTTCGAATGAAGACTAACAAGCTGAAATGAAGGGAGAGAGTTGCAACCCCTACCACTAGACATTGGAAACTGATTTCTAACTGAACTAATTTCAAAGAACATGAAAATACGCTGAAAATACAACTACAAACTAAAGGAACATAATATTAGGACGGAATTTATGCATGAATGGCTGAAAAATTGAAGAGGAACTATTATCTCAAGCTGGAATGGAATCAGAAGGAAAGAGGTGAGGATACTTGGCCTTCATGGCTGCTTTTGCTTCCCAAGTAGCTCCCTCTACGGACTGATTCCTCCACATAACCTTGACTGAAGCGACTTCTTTGTTTCTCAACCTTCGAACCTGACGATCAAGGATTTCTACTGGTACCACTTCATAATTGAGACTATCCTTTATAGCCACACTTTCTAAAGGTACAATAAATGCTGGATCACCCACACACTTCTTCAACAACGAAATGTGGAAAACTGGATGTACTGCTGCTAGTTCTGTTGGCAACTCTAACTCATAAGCCACCTTACCAATCCTTTTTAAGACCTTGTAATGGCTTACATATCTAGGACTGAGCTTCCCATTCTTTCCAAATCTCATCACCCCTTTCATAGGCGACACTTTCAGGAAAACCCAATCATCAACTTGGAACTCTAGTTCACTTCTCCTTATATCTGCATAGGACTTCTGGCGACTCTGGGCTGTCTTAAGTCTATCTCTAATGAGTTGCACTTTCTCCATAGCATCATGAACTGAATATGGCCCTATAAAAGTTCCTTCACCTACTTCAAAACAACCAACTGGAGATCTACATCTACGCCCATACAATGCCTCATAAGGGGTCATCTGAATGCTGGAATAGTAACTATTATTGTAGGAGAACTCTATAAGAGGAAGGTGATCATCCCAACTAACCTTGAAGTCGATCACACAAGCTCTCAACATGTCCTCTAAGGTCTGAATGGTACTCTCTGCCTGACCATCCATCTGCGGATGAAATGTTGTGCTAAGATTAACCTGAGTACCAAGACCCTTTCTGAAATGACTTCTAGAAATGAGAGGTAAACTGAGGACCTCTATCTGAGATGATAGACAAAGAAACACCATGCAGCCTGACTATCTCATTAATGTAAAGCTTGGCGTAGTCTTCCACCGAATCTATAGTCTTAACCGCCAAAAAGCGTGCAAAATTGCTAACTCTGTCAACAATCACCCAATTGGAGTCATGCTAACTGCGAGTACGAGGTAAACCTGTAGTGAACCTCATGTTGATCACTTCCCACTTCCAAGTAGGAATGTTGATCTCTTGCGTCATACCTCCTGGTTTCTGATGTTCTACCTTGACTTGCTGACAATTGGGGCACTTAGCCACGAAATCTGCTATATCTCTTTTCATGCCATTCCACCAAAAGACTTCCCGCAGATAGTGGTACATCTTAGTGGTACCTGTATGAATAGAATATCTGGAGTTATGGGCTTCTGCAAGAATCTTCTATCTCAACTCACCCACCTTAGGAACACATAATCGAACCTGATAGCGAAATACACCATCTCCTCCTTGGGAGAAAACATCAATTCTCTGCTGATGGATTGCATCCTTTAGTTGAAGAAATATCGGATCACTATCTTGCTTTTCCTTCACCTCCACTACAAAAGAAGATTCTACATCACTCTGAACTGTTATACCATCATCAGATATGCTCATAAGACGAACTCCTAGACGAGAAAGTATGTGAACATCTTTCTCTAGTTCCTTTCTTTGTTCCTCAACATGTGCTACACTACCCATAGATAGTCTGCTAAGAGCATCTGCCACTACATTGGCCTTACCAAGATGGTAATGCACACTCATATCATAATCTTTGAGGAACTCTAGCCATCTCCTCTGGCGAAGATTTAACTCTTTCTGGGTGGACACATACTGAAGGCTCTTATGGTCTGTGAACACATCCACGTGAACACCATACAAGTAGTGTCTCCAAATCTTAAGTGCAAACACCACTGCTGTAGGCTCGATGTCATGAGTTTGATAGTTCTTCTCTTGCACCTTAAGCTGCTTAGAAGAATATGATATAGCACCTTAAGTTGTCTGGAAGCATAAGCTATAACCTTACCTCGCTGCATCAACACACAACCTAGGCCGACCCTAGATGCATCACAATAGATCACATAACCGTCTGAACCGTCTGGTAGAATCAAGACAGGAGTTGTAGTCAACCTAGTTTTCAATTATGTGAAGCTTTTCTAACAATCATTTGACCACTGAAACTTGACCTTTTTTCTGAGTCAACTTAGTCAACGGAGAGGCTATGGATGAAAATCCTTCCACGAACCTTCTGTAATGACCCACTAGAGTAAATGAGGATATCATCAATAAAGACGATAACGAACAAGTCTACTTGAATACTCTACACTCTGTTCATCAAATCCATGAAAGCTGCAGGAGCATTGGTTAGTCCAAATGACATAACTACAAATTCGTAATGACCATACCGAGTTCT
>NW_006238991.1:1781063-1783042 GCF_000226075.1 Solanum tuberosum | reverse complement strand
CAAGTCATCAATCCTGGGGATGGGGTACTTATTCTTGATTGTGACCTTGTTCAACTGACTATAATCGATGCACATTCTGAGAGAACCATCTTTCTTCTTCACGAACAATACTGGTGCACTCCATGGTGAAATACTAGGTCTGATGAAGCCCTTATCTAGAAGGTGTTTCAACTGCTCTTTCAATTCCTTAATCTCTGCTGGAGCAATTTTGCAAGGAGGAATAGAAATAGGCTGGGTATCTTGAAGGAGATCAATTCCAAAGTCGATTTCCCTTCCGGGGGAAACTCCGGGAAGATCTTCTGGGAACTCATTGACTACGGGAACCGATTAAAGAGTTGGGGTCTTGGAGCTTGAATGCTTAACCTAAACTAGATGATAGAGATACCCCTTAGAAATCATCTTTCTAGCCTTAAGGTAAGAAATCAATCGACCTATAGGCACTAAGATACTACCCTTCCATTCTAAGATTGGTTCGCCTGGAACTGAAAATGAACAATCCTAGTTCTACAATCGATTGAGGCATAACAGTTATATAACCAATCCATGCCTAGAATGACATTAGAGTCTACCATTTCTAACTCTACAAGATCTGTTGAGGTGACTTTCTGGGAGACTGTGAGAGGGAGATTTCTATATACATGTCTAGCTATAACTAGGTCACCGAATGGAGTAGAGTTTGAGAAGGGTTTTGAGAAAGTTTTTGGACTGACAACTAAGATTACTGCTATATAGGAAGTTACAAAAGACAAAGTAGCCCCTGTTGTCTTTCCAATGAGTGTACCATATGTGAGCCATATCCTTAAGCTGGTAGGATGACAATTCCACCCTATCACTACCAGCCACATGCATCACTCTAATGATTTTCTTAACCTCATCACTGAAGTTCTGTGGGTCCTCACCAACTTGCGACCCTAAAAACTCAGGCGGATTCATCCTAACAAAGTCTCAAACTTTAGTTGCCACTGATCTACCATTACTATTACTAGGAACTGGTACCCGTTGGTTTTTTTGATTAGCTACACTCTAGGCAAAAAGTTGAATGGCGTTCCGAAACTTCATGGTCTGAGACTAGAGGAACTGCGTTAGAATTACGTGCATTAGCATTCTTTGTGTAAGCTCTACGAGAAGGCATGATCTTAAGCGTATAACGCTGGATTAGAAATGAGATCATACTAACTAACGATATGGATAGCAAAGAGAGTGAAGTTTTCCTAAAACACTTTGTAGCCTCCATCTCATTAGATGTAGTGCATTTCATATCCATGAAAATAACTCTACTTTGTGCAGCTTTTCAGACATCCTAGGACTCTTAATCCTAGTGCTCTGATACCAAGTTTGTCACGCCCCGAGGCTACCCCATGGACGCAACACGGGACCTAGGATCACGAGTGACCCCAAGCTAACCCTGCTGGGATAATTATAAGCATGGTAAAATAAACTGAATCAATAAACAATGTGCGTAATCTAAATCACGATAAAACTGAAATGATGGGGAATACCCATATACTAAGTCTTAATATATGAAAACTGAGACTTTCAATACAAATGAAAAGTCAAACTCTAAGACTAAAGCTAAAACTAACTATGTCTGATATAAGCCTCTAAACTGAATGGAAATGTTAGGACATGCCTGTCACGACCCGGGAGCACCCCCTAGTCGTAACCGGCGTACTCGACCTCGAAGAGGTCTAATACAAGCCTCTTAGCATTCATTCATCGCATATACACTAAAACCATAAGGAATTTAAAACTTTCTTTACCAAGAAAACATTGCATAAAAAAAATAGCAAGCGGAAGACTTTCTAGACTTTATACAGGATGTCTCATAACCATCTAATACTTTAGAGTACAAAATTCGGGACTAATCCCGTACACAACTTAAACAATACTAAAAGACATAAAAGAACATATTGGGTATTGTCCTCGAATCTATGAGGACTCACCAAGTCTTCATCTTCAACACTTAGAAACCTATCAAA
>NW_006238991.1:1766780-1779179 GCF_000226075.1 Solanum tuberosum | reverse complement strand
CTGCCGGACCGATTTTACGAAAATGGGCATAACTTCTTCGTCCGAACTCCGAATGAGGTGAAACGAAGTGCGTTAGGTAGCTAACTCAAAGGGCTTTCCATGGATATATTATTGGCCACCCAAATAATTCGTGTGCTAGGAGATATGACCCTTCAAAGTAGACCCTCGAAAAAGGCTTCACTTGGAAATTTCGGATTTTGATACGGTTGCTCTAAAATTTGGGTTAGACCCATTTCCCACTCAATTTGACCCCCCTAAACAAGAATATGAAGTCGGATTTTCGAAAAACGAAACGGATCTTTTTATAAGTAGCTAAACAACTTTCCGGTAACTTACGAAGCATATTTTTAAGAACTTTTTGGGTCAAATTCAAATATAATCATTTCATTAAGTTCTCGACTCTAAACTCACATGTGAGGCTCTAGTTTCACTCTATCATTTTCTGGGTCGTTACAATGCCCCCAGCTAGATCTAGCAAAATTGAAACTAAAGCTAAAAGAGAGAAAACAATCATTTCACTAGTCTTCGAAGAATGAGGACTCACCACTGATTCTGTTGAACTGAAGATCAGGAACCGATCTAACTGTGATCTAACTGTGATCTAACTGCTGAGGACCTAAACCTACATCACGAGAAGATGCAGCGCAGAGTATGCGTCAGGACTTGAAAGGGTACTGAGCATGTAGGATAGAGTAAAGCTGAATAATAATCATAACTTAGCAAGCAACAAAGCAATAGTATAATCTGAACATGATAAGGATGCTGAAAGTAGTGTACATGACTAAACCGAATGAAATGACCAAGTTATAACATGCTGAGACTGAGTACTGAACTATACTGATAGTATGGTCAATGCAATGGAATCTGATTGAGCTCTAAGGGAGCTACTAATAACCGACATAAAACCACATGAGATAAATGTGGAGTCCGATGTATATGCCCCATCGAGAGGACCTACTATACCCTGCCAAAGGTATGGAGGCATGATGGCGTGATCACTAAATTAATGCCTGCAGAGGGGACTTACAACCTACGGGGCACGTAGTTCTAGGACTTGAGGGTGACTGACCCTAGTCCACTCAGTATTAAGCTTCGAGTATGATTAAATAATTAACACTTTATGACTGAAATATTGTAATTTTAGATAGCTAAAAATACTGACATGCAAACTAAGAATGCAACATTAATATACTCATAATAATGCATTCGAAAGCTGAGGCATGTTTGTATGTAAATAAATTAACTGACCTAGCATGTGTAATTCATGAACTAAAAGAATTACATAGCTAGGGTTCTGAGTTTATGCATGAATCTGGGCAAAACAATACTACAACATGATAATATGATTTGGATCATTCTAACAGCTAAAAACCCAACAATTCTAACATTCAAGAAACCCTAAGTCTAGATAATCTTAAGGGAATCAAGATTCTGACTGAAATCTAGGGACTTAATGGGTGAAAGGAACCCACTAGTGAAATCCCACATACCTGGTGACGAATTCCACAGAGAAATCTTTCGATTTCAGGGCTGGAACTGCTGGAACCTTTCTGCGTTGTTGAACTAGGGTTGCTCAACCTTTTTCTCCTCTTACGCTCTAATTTTCTAAGTTTTGATGAATTATATGACATTGTTAAGTTCTAGTTATGTTTTTGGCTTAAAACTGACCAAAACTACGTAGTTTAGGTTTCCAACACATAAGAAAAAGACCACTGACTTGAAAGGTGTCGGGGTCACCGACAGACATGACCGATGGACTATCGATCGACTGACGGTCAGTGTTGGTCAACCATCAATCGGGACTGCATTTGGATTCTGAGGGTCTGATCCACGGACATGGACCACGGTCCGTGACTTGAATTATGGTCCGTGGGTCCGGCCGTGGGTTAACACTTAGTTAATATTTTTGTCGCAAAGTCTGGGGCGATTGCAAATGCGAACCATGGACCACCAGTATGGGCCATGGGTCACCCTATGGTCCGTGGGTGGAAACCGTGGGTTGCAATTGTAACTTCTGGAAATCTGCAACGGGGTGTTACAATACTTATGGGCTGGGTCTATCATTTTCTGGCCCACACAGAAAATGAGCTAGCCCGACCAGACCAGTCAAGTTTCAAAGTATGTATGGGTTAGCCCGGATGGGGTGGGCTAACCCATATTGATAGATATACATAAAATTAAGTAATAAAAAGAGAAGGAGTGTAACACCAAATTAAATCTTAACATCAAATGAAGAATCTAACAATCATATCAAATAGTTTTAAGAAATTATAAATTTCACATGCGTTATTAGTTGTGAAGATCTCACATAATGTTTGAAGAGAATATATAAAAAATTATGAATATCCATTACATTATTATAACATCACAATAAATTATACAACTTCAGATGTAGACTATGTTCTTCCCACAAATATTCGAAAATAAGAAGAAATATAGTAGACGAAAAACAATAAAAAAACTAATGAACTCTAAAACTTTTAAATAACAAAAATTAAAGAGAGAAACAGTTTCAATGTAAAAGAATGGAGAAACTTCCTCAATAACTAACAGAGAATAAATAGATTTACCTCTTTTTTATTACATATGTGATGAGCAATTACATGTATTAGCAATTATCCATCTACAATTATACATTAGAATAACTAAGTGTATGCATTAACATAAAGTAACTCTGGTGAGCAATGTAATTACATCCACCAATAATCATCTATCAACAATTATACATTGGAATAACTAAGTGTATGCATTAATATAAAGTGATTTTTAAAACAAATTTTTTGGTATGTATATTATAAGTCAGGTATTATATAAGTAATACAAAGATTGATGATATACATAACATATATGAGAATTCAATTGGTTAAAGTTGGGATATGTAAAGTTTCTGACTAAAATCTAAATATGTGTGCCATATTAAGATGTATGGTAATTCAAAGGACATTTTTGTTCTAATGTTAAAGGATGTTTCAGTTTTGAAGGATATAATCTACTGCCTTTTGTTATTACGAAACACGTCATCTACCAAACTCCATTTTAGAATGAAAACAAATTAAATATTTTGTGAATTAATTCTATCTAGAAATATAATGGATTAATACCATATAATTATTATTTAAAAAATTTTAACTAGTTTTTTAATAATATTTAAATTTAGTGAAGGGGTAGAATGGTAATCCAACTTTGAAGTTAAGATCTTCCCACTTATAATATATATATCTGTGTCTGTGGTGTGTACCACTTGAAATTGCATTCACAGTTTCCATCTAGAGATCAATTAAGGGTAATGGATCATACACCTGTCATGTTGGAGAGTATTTTTCTTGAAAAGTAAATATTGTTTTGTTAACTGTTATGTACTTTTGAACTTTCAGAAAGTGAATGTTGATGTTTGGAACAAGAAATCTACTCCTGAATATGCTTGAAATGATAAAACTTTTGCTCTTAATGGGTTTTATAAAGATGTTTGTTCACTGTTCACTCAAATAACTTCCATTAATTGTCTTAAAAATCCAAACCAACTTATTTTACAAGACCTTTATCAATAATTGCCTAGTTTCCTCTTTTTCCCTAGTTAAATTATTTCAGTAGAAAAAATTAATCAGAAATCTAAGAAGGACCTGAACGAAGATTTCTGTGCTTCTTTATTTATTACATTATCTAGAGGCATAACATCCTCTTGAAACACTGCTCAATATGAGAAAAAAAATTCCAACACTATTTAGCGTGAAGTTGAAGAAAAAATTATTGTTACTTGAAAATTAGACCATAAAGGAAAATGTGTCACGACCCGACTTCCCGAGTTACGATGGCACCTACTAAAATTCACTAGTAGGCAAGCCGACCAATACCCAGAACAAGAAGTAGTGAGTACAAGGGTAGAACTAAACAGAAAATAATGCTAACAATAAGGAAAGACAAAAATGGAAATCAAACCAAAAACTATATAGATAGAAGCCCTCCAATAACCTGGAAGTCATGAGTATAGAGCTGTCAAACGAGATAAATACAAGTCCCAAAAGTGGACTACAACAAGCCATCTCAAAGGCAAAAGACAAGCTAAAATAAGTACAAAAGGAGATTGGCTGATCCAGAATGCAAAATGCTCACCCTAGTCTCCGATATCCACAAGCTGCAAAACACGGCATGAATGATCACCGCTGGTAGCTTGTACTAGGACCTACGTCATGAAAATATGCAGAGTGTAGCCTAAGTACCAAAATAAGGTACTCACAGTGATAGGATATGGGCCTCAAAAAAATAGTGAGAGGATCTGGGCCTGGAACCTAGAGTGGTAGAAACTCTGCCTTGAACCCATATAATATGGGCTCCAAACCCAAAGTGATCGAATTTGGGCCTCAAACCCAAGGCATCACTCTCAAGGTGGAAATAATGATCTCGAACCGCAAAAAGTCATCCTCGAACTAGAAATAACAGCCTCGAACTGTAAATAATCACTGTAACAAACAAACTCAAAACCTAATTAACAAGAGTGCCAAGGGAGTGTCAATTCCAAGGAAAATCCCATGTAGAGTCAAGTCACCATGGAAAGCCGTGTTACGCCCCGAGCCTACATCCTAGGTGGGACTGGCAATCGAGAAACATTGATAGCCCCAAGCGAACCCTTGGCTTGGCTTACTACTCAGCGGAAGAGTTACTCATGATAAAATTCTTTAAAAGTAAACTGAAATCTCAATAAAACTTAGAACATATAAATAAGCATTCACTAGCCAAAATGGCACTCAAGTCTCAAACATCAAAACAGGAATGGAAGGACTCAAGAAATAACATCAACTACTGCCTATGAACCCTCGAACAACTGAGATGGACGTCGAGACAAGACCCACGACATCCTAATGAACTAACTAATAAAGCAATAAAAAGGGTTCCTCCGGAAGCAAGGAGGCTCACCAACAACTCTGAAGCTCAACTAGAATCACAGATGTGGTGGATGCTGATCCTGGTTACCTGTATCTGCATCATAAAATGATGCAGGTCAAATGACATTAGTACATTGAAAGTACGAGCATGCGAGGGGAATTCTAAAACAAGACATAAGCTTGGAAAGGGAATTGAAAGAACAAACCTGGTCTCAACTCAACTCAACTGAACTCATTCAATATAAATCACTATAATAAATGAAGTATAAAGAAAAGTTTTAAAACATGAATAACAACTCTGTATATTGAGAAATACAATAGTAACTCAATTTGTATGCAAAGACACAATATAAACTCAGCTTGTATATAAAAATAATATTAACTCTCTGTATACAAGAATACAAAATACTTCTATGGGAGTTTCTGTAACCGAAAACCATCACTTAAGAGTTATGTGATGATACAACGTTTTGCTTCACGCTGCCAGAGCCATTCTATACCTTGTTAGAGGTATAAAACCTAACTAGTAAGTGGATCCACTAGTCTATGCTAAAAAGCACCAAGGAATCATCTTCGAAGTATGACCCTTTTCTACCCATGATGGCTACATGGTTTATGGGGGCTGAGAGTTGTCTGAACTCTCCCCCATATCAGTGTTCAATACTACTCCCAAAATAAACTAGCTCATATGTTTAAAAACATAACTCCATGGATTGAGATAGTTACTCAAAAACTAGATTAAAGGCTCTCTAGGAAATTAGTGTTTCCTCTCTTGCTTAATTGTAAAAGCATTTACTCTTTACTGAAAAACTAGCTCAAAGGCTCTGGTGGAAATCACTGTTTCCTTTCTTGTTTAAATGTGAAAACATTTACTCTTTGGGAATACATAGTCCCCATATACTCTTTTAAAGAAATGAACTTCACTCTTTACTCTTAGTCAAGTCTTAAAACATGTTTAAAGCATTTGTAAAAGACTTTTGAAAAGACTCAAAGAACTCTCTAGACTTGGCTCTATTAAATTTGAATTTAAGGATTCAAGGTTATGATTCATGTTTATGGATGATATCATGATGTTTAAACGTACCTTAAAGTGTAGAAATCAACAAGAAAACATAGGTACGTTTCAAGGGAACTCAAACGGAAAGAACTGGGAAAGGGTAGAATGCCTGGCAACCCCAGCGTACTGAGTGGCGCCGTGCGCCAGAGCCTGAACAACAAATCTGGGGTTGAGGTGCTCTGAGTGACTCGGCGCCCCACCCTCTTTCCCCAGAAATTTGACAATTTTCCTTGTTCGTTTTCCAACTCTAAACCCTCTAGATTCGATAGGTTCCTTCCCCAAACACATAGATTCAAATACATAACCAAAGTATGCAAGAATCTACTTAAAAACAACCTTAGATCTCACGCAACTAACTCAAGAACTCCTCAAAACTTCAACAATCAAGATTCAAACAAAACTTTCCACAACAATCATCAAGAACTCCTAAACTCTTCATTCAAGAACATAATTACGCTGAATTAAATCCTGATTGGAGCCTGGGTGAACGAATCCAATGCTATGTGATGTCACATATCTCGTAGGGATCAACCCTTGGTGAAATCCACAATATTAACTTCAAGAACGCGACGAATCTGTGCTTTTTCTCCTCCTTTCTCCTGTTCTTTTCTCTTCTCTCAAAATCCTAACCTAATTTTAAGAAGCATAAACTGAACCCAGTAAGTTTAGACCCCAATTTAATTACCAAAAATGAATTTAATTAATTGAGTAGTGAAAAGACCATAATACCCTTCTAAAATCCGGTTTTGACTTTCCTTATCTAGACAACCCAACTTCAAATGGTCATATCTCCCTCATACGAACTAGAAAATAAGCAAACTCGGTGGCGTTGGAAAGATAATTCAAAGATATTTCCTACAGGATCTTCTTGCCCACCTAAATAATCCTGTTCTAGGAGTTATGGTCATTTGAATTTGACCCAAAACTCATACTTAGCTTAACTTGTGAAACTTTCCAAATTTGATTATTTCCAAAAATGGTTTTTTTTCAAATTCTAATTCTTTCTAGTTCTTTAAAATAGCAAGGTGTTACAATATCTCCCCCTTTGTAACATTCATCCTCGAATGAGATTACTCTTAGTAGGTTCAGGTGTAACATTTAACATGTAGCTCAAACACCCAACAAGCAAAAATGTAAATACAACATGCCAACTTAAAAGAAATGCCAACAAAAGGATTAGTACCTTAATTTGGAACCTCTCCGGATTCGAAGAGATGTGGGTATCTCTTCTTCATATCCTCCTCAGCTTCCTAAGTAGCTTCCTTAACAAACTAATTTTTCCACAGAACTTTGACTGATGCTACTTCCTTGGTTCTCAACTTGCGAACCTGGCGGTCTAGAATCTGAACATGAATCTCCTCATAAGACAAGCTATCCTTTGTACCAATATCTTCAGTTGGTATAATCAGTGAAGGATCACCCATACACTTTTTCATTATAGAGATATGAAACACCGGATGAACCGCTACTAACTCTTGTGGTAGCTCTAACTCATAAGCTATATTGCTAATCCTGTTGGATATTTTGTACGGACCAATATACCGGGGACTAAGCTTCCCCTTCCTACCAAACCTGATAACACCCTTCATGGGTGAGACATTCAAGTATACCCAAGCATTTACTTCAAACTTTAACTCCCTTCTCCTAACATCAGTGTAGGATTTCTGACGACTCTGCACTGTTTTCAACCTCTCTTGAATAACTTTCACTTTCTCCATAGCTTGATGAACTAAGTCTGGTTCTATCAACCTAGCTTTACCTAACTTCAAACCATCCAATAGGAGATCTGCATCGCCTCCCATAAAGGAGCTTTCAATAAGGAGCCATCTGGATGTTAGAGTGGTAACTATTGTTGTAAGCGAACTTGATGATAGGTAGGTGATCATCCCAATTACCCTTGAAATCAATCACGCAGGCCCTCAACATATCTTCTAACGTATGAATAGTGCGCTCTGCTTGACTATCTGTCTGAGGATGAAAAAAAGTACTTAAGTTCACCTTTGAACTGAAGCCTTTCTAAATTAACTTCCAAAATTCTACAGTAAGTTGTGCACCTCTGTCTGAAATAATGGAAACTGAAACTCCATGAAGTCTTACTACCTCTTCAATGTATAACTTGGCATAATCCTCTACTGAATGGGTAGACTTTACCGGCAAAAAGTGTGCTAATTTTGTAAATCGATCAACAATCACCCAAATAGAATCATGTTGTCTGCGAGACCGTGGCAAGCTAGTAATGAAATCCTTATTGATCATCTCCCACTTCCATTCTGGAAGTTGTATATTCTGAGCCATACCACCGGGCCTTTGGTGCTCTATTTTAACTTGTTGACAATTCGGTATTTAGCAACGAACTCAGGAATACCTTTCTTCATACTATTCCACCAATATACTTCTCTCAAGTCACGATACATATTTGTGGAACCCGGATGGATAGAATAACTCGAGCTATGATCTTCCTCCATGATCCTCTCTTTGAGTTCATCCATCCTTGGTACACACAACCTACGTTGATACCTCAACACGCCATATCCCCCTTGTTCAAAAGTCATTACTTTTTTCTTATGACCATTTGCCTTTAATTCAAGAAAAATAGGATCTTGGTCTTTCTTTTATTTCACTTCTACCATTAATGATGATTCAGCCCCATTCATCACCACTACCTCTCCTTCTATTGAATCCATTAGGCAAACTACCAATCGTGCAAGTCTATTCACATCTTTCACTAGTTCTCTCTTCTCTTTCTCAACATTGGCAGTACTACCCATAGATAACCTGCTCAAGGCATCAACAACAATATTAGCCTTACCTGGGTGATAGAGGATACTCATATCATAATCCTTGAGTAACTCTAACCACTCCTCTATCTGAGATTAAGCTCTTTCTGACTAAACACATACTGAAGACTCTTGTGATCGGTGAACACCTCCACACGAACACCATAAAGATAATGATGCCATATTTTCAAAGCAAATACTATGGTAGCCAACTCTAGATTCATGGGTTGGGTAATTCTTCTCGTGAACTTTCAGTTGTCTGGAGGCATAAGCTATAACTTTACCATTCTACATTAGCACAAAAACCAAACCAACTCTAGACGCATCACAATATATAGAAAATCCTTGCGTACCCTCTGGTAAGGTCAATACTGGGGCAGTAGTCAACCGCTTTATCAATTCCTGAAAGCTTTTCTCACAAGCTTCAGACCATTGAAACTTTATTAAATCCTTAGTTAACTTAGTCAAAAGGGACAAAATAGATGGGAACCCCTCTACGAACCTTCTATAATAGCCAGCCAACCCCAAGAAACTCCTAATGTCTGTTGAAGATGTGGGTCTAATTCAATTTTGCACTGCCTCTATCTTCTGGGTATCAACTATAATTCCATCACCGAAAACAATTTGGCCTAAGAATACCACTGACTCAAGACAAAACTCACACTTAGACAACTTGGCATACAATTTAGATTTTGGAGAACTATTCTGAGATGATTAGCATGATCTTCCTCATTCCTCGAATATATTAGAATGTCATCAATGAACACGATAATAAACATATCTAAATAAGTCTTGAATACTCTATTCATAAGGTCCATGAACACTGTAGGCGCATTGGTTAAACCAAAAGACATGACCAAAAACTCATAATGACCATAACGGGTCCTGAAAGTTGTCTTTGGAATATCACATTCCTGAGGTCTATCTTAGAAAAACAAGTGGCATCCTAAAGTTGATCGTACAGATCATCAATTTTTGAAAGAGGATATTGGTTCTTGATGGTGACCTTGTTGAACTGACGGTAATCTATACACATTCTAAGGGAACCATCTTTCTTCCTCACAAATCATACCAGAGCACCCTAAGGGGAGACACTTGGTCAATTAAAACCTTTCTCTAGGAGATCTTTTAACTGCTCTTTTAACCCTTCCAATTCTACTGGTGCCATCCTATATGGTGGAATAGATATAGGACGGGTATCGGGAAGAAGATCTATACCAAAGTCTATTTCTCTCTCAGGAGGGACTCCAAGAAGATCGTCTGGAAAGACTTCTAGAAACTCTTTTACTACTGAAACAGATTGAATAAGAGGTATCTCAACGCTAGAGTCTTTAACTCGGACTAAGTGATAGACACACCCCTTGGAAACTAAATTTATCTTGCCTTAAGGTACGAAATAAAATGACCCTTACGCACTGCTGAACTACTCTTCCACTCTATAACTGGCTCATTAGGAAACTGGAACTTAACAACTCGAGTTCTACAATCAACTGAGGCATAACATGCAAGAAGATAGTCCATACCTAGAATGGCATCAAAATATACCATGTCTAACTCAACTAAATCAGCCATGGTGCGCTTGTGATTGATGGAAATGGTACAATTACGATAGACTCTCTCTGCTAGAATAGACTCACCAATAGGTGTAGAAACACTGAAGGGCTCAACAAGTTTTTCAGGAAGAACATCAAAATTCATCGCAACATAAGGAGTTACAAAGGATAAACTCGCTCCTGGATCTAACAAAGCATAAACATCAAAGTTAAAGACTTGGATCATACCAGTGACAACATCTGGCGAATCCTCTTGCTCTTGGTGACTAGTGATAGCATAAAGACGGTTTCCTCCTCCACCTGCCCCTAAAGTAGCTCCCCTAGATGTAGTTCTGTCTGGTGGAGAAATTGAAGAAGACTAGGATCTATTTCCCCCATTACCATTACCCTTCTTGTTCTTAGGACACTCTCTCATAAAACGACAATTCTGACCACACTTGAAGCAACCAGTGGAGCCATCACAACACATCCCTGAGTGGCTCCTGCCACACTTAGCACATGCATGAGGCTTAATACACTGTTGTGCCATACTAACTTGAGAATGGGCAGGCCTAGCTCTAAAATTCTGTGAATTTTGACTATTGTACTCACCTTTGTTCTTGTAACACCCGAAAAACTAGTAGGTGAAACTAGAGCCATACAAGAGCGTTTTTGAGTTTGATGTGAGGTTTAGAAGTGTAAAATGGTTTCCCGAACTTAGGATGAGGGGTTATGGGTTAAACATCAAGGTACGACCCCCCAAGGACCAACCAAGGGTCCTTGAAGAGGATCCCGAAGCCTAACCCCCAAGGCTCCCCAAATCTGGCCAAGCTACCAAAAAGTTGTGACCTATGGATGGGACCTACTGGGCATAGGTCAATCCACGCCCCGTAGCTCTTGGTCGTAGGTCAAGAACAAAAAAAATGATTTGCAGACCACCCACCCACAGACCTACAAGATGGGACGTAGACCCACCCATGGTTCATGGGTCATGGGCGTAGGTGGTGCTTGAAATCTGTCTAATTCGGCCAAGTTGATGGGTCTTTAGGTAAATTCCTAGGTTATTTATTATGAAGTGAGGTCATTTTATATTGATTATTTAGACCTACTTTAAGACTCTTTAAGCTATTAACTAACTCATTACCTCATAACTCCCTAACCCAAAATAATAAACCAACGTAACCCTTTCAAAAAATCTTCTCTATAAAAACTCCATTGAAGAAGATGAGGAAGATCAATTTAAGGCTTGAAGGAGGGGGATTTCTCACATGATTTTGGTTGGATTTATTCATCTAAGGTATGGTAGTCTTGATTCATGGAAAGCTTTCTTCCATGGAGCCTTCAAACTTCCAATTTCGAAGAAGAAAAGTCTCCAAAACCTAGGGTTTTCACTCCAAGTCATGGATTCTTCCTGAAAACGTTTTCAATGATTTAATTATCATATATTATGAATGAATTGTTATTTTTTGTATAAAATCTCCCATGAATCCATGAATTCCCCATAACCCTAATTTATGACTTTGTGATGTGGGTGAATTGTAGTAAGATGAATATTATGGAATTGTTCTTGTAGTAGTTTAATTACTTAAATTATGCTATTATCCATGCTCAATTGTAGTAATTCTAGGTGTGTTGGTGAACTATAATTCATGGTCCTTTAAGGGTAAATTGTGAGATTTTGTATAATCATGATGCTTATGTACATGCTTGTGAATATATTGAAAGTAATGTGATCATGACTATAATGCAATTGTGCTGATGTTGAAAGGCTATTCTCAATTATTCACTTATGAATGATGATTAAATATTGTGAAGGTTTCCTCAATGTATAATGTACCATGAATTGGTAGGCTTAGGGCATCCTCTTCATGTGTAATTTAAAGTGATCTTTATTGATGTACCTTGAATTTTTAGGCTTAGGGAATCCTCTTCTTGTGTAACTAAAAGTATCTTGACTTAATGAACTTTGAATTGGTAGGCCAATGGCATCCCTTTCATAAATGATTAATGAAATATTCTAGGCTATGTCTTGAATCAGTAGACCAATGGTATCCCTTTCATGATTAGTCTATGAACTACTATAATGATGAACCTTGAATTGGTAGACCTAATGGTAGCCCTTTCATGAGGATTCAATGAGCTATTCTAATAAT
>NW_006238991.1:1762981-1766758 GCF_000226075.1 Solanum tuberosum | reverse complement strand
TATTCTCAATTATACACTTGTGAATGATGATTACATGTTGTGAAGGTTTCCTCAATGTATAATGTACCTTGAATCGGTAGGCTAATGGCACCCTTTCATGTGTTTAATAATGTACCTTGGGTCGGTAGGCTAATGGCATCCCTCTCATGTGTAATAATGTTAAAAGAGAATGAACAACTCTATGGGAATTTAATGCTTAGCACCGAGTGGATATTGTAAGGTGGAAGCTCTCCCTATGTTAGGCCGGCTATCAATTAACACCTTCCTTATCCCATAACTATGTGCCCACATAGGTTATAGCTAGTGGATCCACCTAAGCTAAAATTACCGGTTCTACCTTAGGCAAGTAGACCAACCCTTTACGGTGTGGGATAGACACCAGATTCCATGGTTTGCACACATGGTGTATGTCGGTTAAGGCTTATTTCCATCATGTGAGTTATGTGCTATTGTTACTAAAGAGTTTCTATGAAGTATGGGTGGTAGTATGGGATGCCATCCATGCATTGCACGAGTAGGCTTTGAGAGTGGCTATGGTGTGTTTCTCAAATGTCATAATGTCTAATGAAAAGAATGTGCTTGTAATGATGCTAATGAGAATGTTGACATGAAGGCTAAATGTAATGATGAATGCTTAACTTGTATTGTTGCTATGAGTTGCTTTCCTTGTCATGACTTATTAAATGAGAATGTTCCTTGTCTATGAGTATTAACTAAAGATGAGAATGAAGAATGGTAAGTATGTATATGGTGGCCTCAAAGTGGTACTTAGTATGATTGGTATTATGGGATGTCATTCCTACATTGCACAAGTATAACTTAGGGTTGCCTAAGATGATGGTTCTTTTATGTTATAATGATTTATATGATGATTATGCTCGTGACTCATGTTTTACACAAAAAGTGCATAATGACTCTCAAACTTGTTAAATGCATGGTTTTCAACTAAAATGTTCTTTTTAGCATGATTTTTGCATGGCTATCATACTTAGTGCATTTTTGTGCTAACCCATATTTCTTCTACATTTTTCTACAAAGTGTAGGGCTTGGTGATATCAACTTCCATCCTCGTGGATAGGTTCATAGTAGATCAAGAAGAGAAGTTATGGTGAGTCCTCATAGTATCTGAGGGCTTGACCATCATTTCCTTTACATTTCATTATTATGTTTAGAGATTTTGTATGGGCTACGTCCAAAAGTTTTAGTCTTATAGTTCTAGATGGTTTGAGACAAAGTATAGACTTCTGCTCATGTTTATAAATGACTTCGATTGTAAATGAAAAGTTTTAAATTTATGCACCATATTCTATTGTCTTATGTTATGAATGCTATAAGGCTTGTATGGGGGTCTTCGAAGTCTTGTACACCATGTCACGTCTGGGGTGTAGGCTCGGGTCGTGATAGTTCGTTGGTGCAGGTGCACTAGAAGACGATGGAGCAGGCCCCTTTTGTCTCTGTTGGAAAGATGACCGATTGGCATTACTTTTCTGGTGCCCGAACTCATTCCCTATCTTAGCCCTTTTATTTCGAAACTCCTCCCTATCTTTCAAATTCTTTTCCTCAACTTGTTACACATGGATCATTAGCCTTGCTATGTCCATGTATCCTATCAACATACCTGCCCTGCCTTTCCTACTAGACATACGAGATAACCTAGCAACAAACAAACTCATCCTGCTTCTCATGTCAGCAACTATCTCTGGAGCATATCAGGAAAATTGTGTGACCTTCAGACTGTACTAAAAAACACTCAAAAAATCCTGCTTAAGAGTGAGGAACTCTCGTACCTTTGCTTCTCTCAATTCTCGGGGAAAGAAATACCCCAAGAAAGCCTCCTCAAACAAAGCCCAACTCACAAGTGGTTAACCCTCAACTGGATTCCTTTTCCATTGATCAGCACCTTCTCAACATCGATAACATGTATAATCTCAAAGACCATTTGAAGCTCTTCAACAATGTTTTCTGGATACTTAGTAACAGTTGAACTAGTAAAGCTTGGAGGATTCATCCCTAAGAACTGACGGATCCTTTAAGTATCAACCACTTCCTATCGATTCTCTCTCTGTCCAACTTGATTGGTCACAGCTTGTCTTAATATCCGAATAGCTTCATGGAACTCAACATTAGTGACCTCTCCTTGGGGTTGCACTTCTGGTGCATTAGGTACCCATTGTTCATGTGGCTCAACACTCCTCCTAGCAGAATGACCTCTGACAGCTCTTCATGGAGGCATGATCTGAAAGACACGCGCAAGCACCAGTTAGAAAGAAACTTTTATAGAGATTAACTCTATCGCACGAAATGAATATGAAAGAAGTGAGATAGTTCCTAAATGTTGCAACCTCCTAATTATTGATGTGGTGCACTTCACACCGATAACTAGGACTCTACAGACACAACTTCATAGACTCCTTAGGACTCTTGAACTCTGTGCTCTGATACAAAGTTTGTCACACTCCGAGACTATACCGTGGGTGGGACTGACACTCGAGAATTATTGTTGGCCTCAAGCAAACCCTTGACCAGGCTTACTACTCAGCAGAAGACTTACTAATGATAAAATACTTTAGAAGTACACTGAAATCTCAATAAAACTTAGAATGTATAAATAAGCATTATCTAGCCAAAATGGCACTCAAGTCTCAAACATCAAAACATGAATGGAAGGACTCAAGAACTAACATCAACTACTGTCTATGAAGCCTCTAACAACTGAGATGGACGTCGGGACAAGACCCATAACATCCTAATGAACTAACTAGTAAAGCAATAAAAAGGGGTCCTCCGGAAGCAATGAGGCTCACCAACAACTCCGAAGCTCAACTAGAATTAACGATGCACTGGATGTTGATCTTGGTTACCTGTATCCGCATCATAAAATGATGCAGGCCAAATGAAATCAATACATTGAATGTACGAGCATGCGAGGGTAATTCTTAAACAAGACATAAGCTTGAAAAGGGAACTGAAAGAACAAACTTGGTCTCAAGTCAACTCATTCAATATAATAAATGCAGTATAAAGAAAAGTTTTAAAACATGGATAACAACTCTATATAATGAGAAATACAATAGTAACTCAATTTGTATGCAAAGATACAATATAAACTCTGCTTGTATATAAAAATACAATTAACTTTGTGTATATAAAAATACAAAATACTTCTGTGGGAGTTTCTCTAACCGACAACCATTACTTAAGAGTTATGTGATGATACCATATTTTGCCTCACGCTGCCAGGGCCGTCCTATACCTTGCCAGGGGTATAGAACCTAACTACTAAGTGGATCCACAAGTCTATGCTAAAAAGCACTAAGGAATCATCTAAAAAGTATGACCCTTTTCTACCCATGATGGCTACAACTATCTAGATTAGGGAAATCCCCTTATCAAGGTAATTCAAAAACAAAAGTGCATATTTGATCTTATTTAGTCTATAACCCATGAACCACATACTCTATAAACACTATATATTAAACCAAGAAAATAAAGAATGTCAGAAGATTTACAATTAATCAAATCAAACAAAATACAAGAATAATCATGATAAAGAATACATATTGTTTAGCCAAAGGATTGTGGAACTGAGAATTCAAGAGTGGTAGATGAATTGCATATGACTATATTTGGAATTTATTTAACATGAAATGTGAACGTGGGCAACAATTGGAGAAATACAAAACTGAATAGCGGCGCAAGTATAGCTCTATATTTTTTTTGGGGGGGGGGGGGGGGGGGGGTGGGGGGGGGGGGGGGGGGGGGGGGGGGGGGGGGGGG
>NW_006238991.1:1757626-1762584 GCF_000226075.1 Solanum tuberosum | reverse complement strand
TATGTGGGGGGGGGGGGGGGAGGGTGGATTATTTTAGCGGCATTTTTTTTTGTTTGCACTACTTTTGGAAAAACAATTTGATTATTATAATATTTTCTTGCACTATAAAATACAAATTGATTCCCAAAAAGTTATAGCTAATCTTTTAAAAGATTGGATATGCCATGAAATCATCATTATAAATATTAAAAATTTAAAAAAGTGCAAGAATTTGAACAAGCATCGAAGTCTACACAACAAGTACCTCAACACAAAAAAAGCAACACATGAACTTATTTGTAAAAAAAATAGGATGAAAAGGTAACAAGACATACGTTGTACACACTAAAATGGGTCTTTTTAGCAGAAATTGATGCATCTAAAAGAGCTTGAGTTGCAAGCTTAGGTGATATACAGCTGATGTGAATTTTTACTTTACGATCTAGGCAATTTGTAGATCTCATCACATGTAGCGAGTTGTAGCTCTTCGATTAAGACGATTTGTAGCTCCGATGTGATGAACTATGAAAATGCAACGACAAATGGATGGAGATTTGCAATTTCTAACCTGATGCAGCGAATTTACAATTCATCAGCTCTCCAAATTTAGGACTATGAAGATTTAGAAAGAGATTCAAGAAAGGGAAACGCATAAACTCTTCAAATTTATTTTGAATGTTAATGATGGAGATTTTTCTTGAAATGAGATTCAAAACAAGCCCTTATCTAATGAGATTTGAAGCCATGGATAGCAAAAACGTATCCTCTCCAAGTTTATCGAGCTAAGATTTGAAGTCATGGATAGCAAAAACCCTTCATTGCTTATCTGCTCTTTGTTTCACTTATTTCCCTTTTTCTTTACATTATTTTATATTTACTGAGCTGAAATTATTTTATATCTACTGAGTAGAAATGAAAATGGACATAGCTTCTATATTTTCATTTTAAAAAATAATACTATTAATAAGGTGCTCCATTAAGTTATGTTTACGGGGTTTTAAACTATTTATATATATATATATATATATATATACGGGACTCCGTGTCAGCACGTGCTCAATATATGTCACTTTTTATCTTTATTTATGTGATAGAGATGGAATTTGAAAAGTTATTCAATTTTTTATATAGTTTTTAAAAATATTTTAAATTGTTAAAACAAACAAATTAAAATAAAAGAGTACAGAATGAATGAACAAATTATCCTTGTCCACATACATGAGTTCAACAAATTATACTTGTCTAGATACATGAGTTTATGCCACCACAGACCTAATATATGTTAATTTATATGTCTCAATTTATAAGATATAGACGCAATTTGGAGAGTCAGCCAAATATTTATATATTTTATTAAAAAAATTAAGTTACGAAATATTGCAAGTCAGATATATATATATATATATAAAGGAGAAACATAGAGAAGGTGATGTGGCACCTCTCTATGGCCTCCATTCCTATTTATCTTTTTTCTCCTTTTTGATTTTCTTCATTTTCTCAATAAATAATTGTTTATTAATTTAAAAAATTCAATCATATTTACTATTCTAATTATGTCTAATAAGTTACAAAAACCTCCATCTATTTATCTTCTCTACTTAAAATAATATGTCTCTTCAACTTCTTTCTAACTATTGTTATGGTTTGCCCAATCTATAAATAACAATCATCTATAGAGATGTTCAATGTCCATTTCCATTTTCTCATTCTTTCTTTTTCTTTCATCTCTTTCATTTTTCATCTACTTAATAATGTCATGATATGATCTTCACTTTAATAAAGATCATATATATATTCTTCAAAGATTCATTATAGAGATGCTCACATTAGTTTGGTACAACTTCATCAAAATGAAGAAGGAAGCTTAATTATCTTGGAAGATTCATCAAAAGAGATGGTCATATTAGTATAAAAGTTTGAATGGTTTCCAAATATTTTGAAGATTCATTAATGTATTGTTATGATTTCAATTAATATTATTCTATTCTTTTTTATTTTATTTTGATTAGATATCTAATAGCATTGTTATTATGCGAATGAATGAAGATGAAAAGTATCACATTTTTGTTTTTATTTTTGTTTTTTGTGTGTATCTGTTTGTCAATTTCTAATTAATATTCTAATTTTTTTGTCATTGTTGAAATGTATAATATTACCTATGGTACATTTCTCATAGCTATTAGATATTGTTACCCCTAAAAATATATTATATGGTCTATCATATTAGACATCAATCACAAAATAAATAAGTAAACCGTCTTTTTAGTATTTTTAAAACTTTTAATTAATAAATAAATTATTTAATAAAAAGAATGAAGAAAAAATTATCAAAGTTATTTTATAGTTATGCTATAATAAATGTGCATTCGTGATTAATATATATTTAATTTATAATTATTTAAAGCAAAAATTATCTATGTTATTTTTCACATTAAAGAAGGAGTTATCTTTTGAATAGTTATTATCATATATTAATCTTTTTAGTGATGACTACAATGATAATTAAATTGATGTTATAAAACTCTTCCACTCCTTTATATGTGTGTATCTATTTGTCAATTTCTAATTAATATTCTTTTTTTGTCATTGTTGAAAGGTATAATATTACCTATGGTACATCTCTCATAAATATTAGATATTATTTCCCCAAAAAATATACAAGTAAACCATCTTTTTAGTATTTTTAAAGCTTTTAATTAATAAATAAATTATTTAATGAAAAGAATGTAGAAAAAATTCTCAGTTATTTGTACATATCTAATAAAAAGTTATTTTATAGTTATGCTATAATAAATGTGCATTTGTGATTAATATATATTTAACTTATAATTAATTAAAGCAAAAATTATCTATCTTATTTTTCACATTAAAGAAGGAGTTATATTTTGAATATTTATTATCATATATCATTTTTTTTAGTGATGACTACAATGATAATTAAATTCATGTTATAAAACTCTTCCACTCCTTTATATGTGTATATGTTTGACAATTTCTAATTAATATTCTTTTTTTTTCATTGTTGAAAGGTATAATATTACCTATGGTACATTTCTCATAGCAATTAGATAGTATTGCCCCTAAAAATATATGATATGGTCTATCATATTAGAAATCAATCACAAAATAAATAAATAAATCATATTTTTAGTATTTTTAAAACTTTTAATTAATAAATAAATTATTCAATGAAAAGAATGAAGAAAGAATCTCATTTATGTGTACATATATAATAAGAAGTTATTTTTATAGTTATGCTATAATAAATGTGCATTTGTGATTAATATGTATTTACCTTGTAATTATTTAAAGTAAAAATTATCTATCTTAATTTTTCACATTAAAGGAGTTGTTTTTTGAATAGTTATCATCATATATTAATTTTTTTAGTTATGACTATAATAAGAATAAGATTAATGTTATAAAACTCTTCCACTCCTCTACATATGTTAGAGACAAACATTGATTCAACTCTTGGTATACCTTTCTACCACTTGACACTTCATGTACTCTAAAAATTTTAATATTTTGTCACTCTATGATAATTTTTATATAATCGAGTAGATAAGTACACATCAAATTACTAATGATATCATGACTTCTTATAAATATATATTTTATTATTTTCAATTCTTTTATTTTTCCATTGCAAAGTATAATCTCCCATGTAATGTTATATAATCAACTTTTTTTTTTCTTAAGATACTTTTTATGATTTTCTTCTTTTTATCGGCAATGTTAAGCGGAAATTAAAGTTTGAAGATATCTTTCTAGCAATTTTCTGAATAGACAACATCAAGATCATGACTTGATTTGTATTGTTTTTTCTACACCTTTTATTGAAAAATAGTCAATTAAGGACATTAGTTATTTAAAAATATATTCAATTCCGCGCGAAGCGCGGATAAGTACACTAGTAGTTATATATGTTTAAAAAAATCAAGTTATTAATTGTTGTGACTTATTAAACTTTTTACGTCATTTTTAGATAATATATGTTACTTTCTTTATCCCAATTTATGTGGCATAAATAGAATTTGGAGAGTCAACTAAATTTAGGCTTAAGTCATCTACAGTCCCTTAAAGTTGTCTGCATAATTCACTTAGACACCTTAACTAAGACTTGTACCTATTGAACACCTAAATTGTATAAATCATGTACCTATTAAACACAAAATGCTGATGTGGCAATATAAGTGTACCTGACTTATTATTAGACGCGTGAATAGGTTCAAATAGTATTTTTGTTTTATTTATTTTTAAAAAAATTGTTCTTTTTTGTTTTATCGACACTTGGCACTAAGATTACTAAAATAATTTTTTATTTAAAATTGATTTTTTGATAAAGAAAAAAAATCAACTCCACTCTTATTCCAGCCATCGTCTTCTTCGCCCAAACTCTAAACCCTAATTTGGTCTCTAATTAATTTAATTTTGCAAGAAAGATGATTTTCAGGTAGGGGTGTTCACGGTTCGGATAAAAACCGATCCAAACCGAAAAACCGAACCAAACCAATAAAATAAAACCGATTTTATTTGGGTTTGGTTTGGTTTGGTTTTAGATTTTTGAAAATCGATAGTATTTGGTTTGGTTATGATTTTATTCAAAAAAACCAAAGAAATAACCTAACCGATGAATTATATACATATATTTTATTAATATACATACTTAATTAATAGATTGTTTTTATAAACAATTTTAAAGATCTTATACATATTTTCATTAAAATTTCTTTATAATTTACTTATTGAAAACAAAAATGCCCAAGATGAAACATTTATCTTATTGATTTCATGTATATGAGTGTCTATGTCAATTCTTTGTGGGACTGAAAATGTTATTGTCTCTTCCTTCTAGACTAATATAGTGAATTTTAAAGCTTTATTGATAGTAAATTTAGTGATCGAAAGTTCAGTAATTTAAGTCATTCTAACTATTTTTCGTTTTGAATGGATTGTTGTCACTTTTTTCACATTTT
>NW_006238991.1:1697801-1757307 GCF_000226075.1 Solanum tuberosum | reverse complement strand
ATGAAAATGAAGATGTTAAGACAACCTTCCCACAAGTTGATTCAGATATGCTTGATGAAGATGATCATGAAGTGTTGGATACGCCATAGATTTCATGATGTGTTAGATACGCCATAAGTTTCATGATTTTTTTAAGGAGTTTATTTTTAACTTTTTTATGGTTGGAATATTGTCACATTTTTTGTGTTTTAATGTGACAAAACAATTATGTTAATATTTCTATTTAGATATTTATACTTTTATTTGAAAAAACCTTAATAATTATTATAAAGATAATTTTATTTGTGGATTTGATTAACAAGTAGTAACATTAACACCATGTAATATTGTTTTGTCGATATTTATGATAATATTTTAAAATTATAATTTATAATTTATTTTAATAATTATAAAAAAAATATAATTTTAAAAAAAGTGGGCTAGCCTGTAGCCCACGTACTTGTGGGATGGGCCGATCGTTTTCTGGCCCACACCAAAAATGGGCTAGCCCGGCCTGACCCGTAAAATGTCAAAGCCTGTATGGGTCAGCCCGGATGGGGTGGGCTAGCCCATATTGACAGCTCTAATTTTCAGGTATTGAAGTTAAAAAAGTTAGTTGCCTCCGTCCATCTCTATTTTTGGTCACTCTAAACAGACATTACCATTCAAATTAAAATGTAAGTTAATTAAGTTTATAATTAAAAATGATATCATAAATTTCATAGAATTAATTTAAGTATTCTCGATTTCTATTTGCTGTTGATTTCAAAATGATTCACGTCCATTTATTTTTCACAAGCATGTCAAAAATTACTTTGCTAAGCTTAGCATTCTACACCAATAGACTTAATCCCCATAATTTGTATGGGTAATAAGAAGAAAAAGAAAAGTGGTCTGCCGGAGGAGTCGAGAACGGCAAGTTCCTAGAGAAGAAGAAGAACGACAAAAGTTTCAGTAGGTGGGATTAGAGTAATTAGGGTTGAAAATTATTTTTTCTCTTTCAAAATTAAATATTCATTTTTTATGGTTAGATTGGGCTATCGGCCACGTGTCACAATTTTATTGATAAGTTTATCATAGTACCGCGTGTGAGTTACACACAATATTTTTTATGCTCATTGTCATTTTGTGTTCAATAGACACATATTTGTTAATATTAAAGTATCTAATAGATACTAGTCATAGTTGAGGTGTCTAAGTGAATTATGCGAACAACTTTAAGGGGCCATAAATGACTTAAATTTAAATATTTTAAATTGTTAATTATTATGATTTATAGTACTTTTTACGTAATTTTCAAATAAGATATGTTATTCTTTTTGTTCCAATTAATGTAACATTAATAGAATTTCGAGAGTCGGATAAATTTTTATATTATTTCAAAATATTTAGTACTAATGAACAATATTGAAAGTGTATTATTTTGTAAAATTTTAAACTAAGGTAATGAAATGTGAAATATCTTAAATTTAGTATTAGTTTATTTTATTTTACATGAATTAATATTTTTTTTGTTCAAATACAACCAAAGAAAGTGTAAATAACCTATTACTTCATTTTTTTTGCAACAATAGAGTGCGTCCGGTTAATTCCTTACATCAGCAACTTTTATGCCTTTTTAGGCATTAAAAAAAGGCTCAATAATCAGTATATTAACTCAAATGTACTGATTCGTATTGTAAGAAAATGCAAAAGAAGAGACAAATTAGACTTAAAAAAAGTAGTACAATTTATCAATACAAAGAGACAATGGTTAGGTTAAAAAAAACATTATGAAGTGCACAACTTTCAAGAAGATTGTACAAACAATAAAAGCGTACTAAAAGACTGAATTATACAATAAATTACAGAATTGCCCTTGTCTAGGAAGCAGGCATTTAATGCTTTAATGTAAAAACATTATCTTTTTTATTTTATTTTTATCTTATATAGATGAACTATTTTACAAGAAGGCATATAATAGATTTGATTGTATATGTAGAAAAGACTTATATTTAATTAGGAGTGATATTTAATAAGGAGTGATAAAGGGTAAAAAAAAAATTGGGTGTTGGTCTGTTAAATTAAAAAATAATAAACATTATAAATTGATTGAAGTCAAATTTTGGTCAAAACTTAAAAGTTAAAATGCATAATGACACAAATTGAAAATGAAAGTCATGAAATCCGAACCCACCATCCTATTAGATGAAAAATGATCTTTTGGAGCTGATCGAACTAGCAAAATTCTAATTTGAGCATGTTTACAAAAAAATGAACGAATTCAAGTTTTTGGCCAAAACATGAAAGTTAAAATGTTTAACGGCACAAACTGAAAATGAAAGCCACAAAACCCGAACAAACCATCCTAATAGACCAAAAATGACCTTTTGGAGCTAACCGTGCTGACAAAATTCTAATCAAAGCATGTTTAACAAAAATATGATTAAATTAAAAAATTTGCCAAAACATAAAAGTTAAAACGCCTAACAACACAAACTAAAAATAAAAGCCTCAAAACCCGAACAAGCATCCTATTAGACCAAAAATGACCTTCTTGACCTAATCGCGCTGACAGAATTCTCATCCAAGCATGTTTACCAAATATGTTGACAAAAGTAAATTTTTTGACAAAACTTAATTAATAGTTAAAACGCCTAACGGTACAAACTAAAAACAAAAGCCTCAAAACCCAAACCAACCATCCTAATACAACAAAAATGACCTTCTGGAGCTAAGCGTGCTGACGAAATTCTAATCTAAGCATGTTTACCAATTTTTTTTATTACATTCAAATTTTGGGCAAATCATAAAAGTTAAAACGGCTAACGGCACAAACTAAAAATAAAAGCCTCAAAACCCGAGCCAACCATCCTATTAGAACAAAAATAACCTTGACAAAATTATATTCTAATCTGAGCACATTTATTTAAAATATTGACAAAAGTCAAAATTTTATCAAAACTTAAAAGTTAAAACACCTAACGACACAAAAAGAAAATGAAAGCCTCAAAACCCTAACATACCATCCTACTAAATGAAAAAAATGATTCTTGAGCTAACAGTGCAGACGAATTTCTAATTTGACCACGTTTACCAAAATATTGACCAAATTCATATTATGCCCAAAACTTAAAAGTTTAAACGCCTTACGAGACAAACTGTAAATGAAAGCCTCAAAACCTGAACCAACCGTCCTACTAGACCAAAGATGACCTTTTAGATTTAACTGTGCTGATGAAATTCTAATTTAAGCACGTTTACCAAAATATTGACCAAATTTAAATCTTTACCAAAACTTAAAAGTTAGACGCCTAATGGCACAAATTGAAATTAAAAGCCTCAAAATCTGAACCAACTATCCTTTTAGACAAAAAATGACCTTTCAGAGCCAAACGCGCTGACGAAATTATCATCTGAACATGTTTACTAAATATAATGACCAAAGTTAAATTTAGGCCAAAAGTTAAAAGTTAAAACGTCCAACGGAACAAATTGATAACGAAAGCCTCAAAACCCGAACCAACTATCCTATTAGATGAAAAATGATCTTCTAGAGCTAACCATGCTGACGAAATTCTCATCTTAGCACATTTACCAAAAATATTGACCAAATTCAAATTTTTGCCATAAGTTAAAGTTAAAACGCCCCACAACACAAACTGATAGTGAAAGACTCAAAGCCCGAACCAACCATCCTTTTAGACCTAAAATGACCTTATGGAGCTAACCGTGCTCACAAAATTCTAATCTAAGCATGTTTACCAAAAATATTGATTAAATTCATATTTTGGCCACAACATAAAAGTTAAAAGGCCTAACAACACAAACTAAAAATCAAATCCTCAAAACTCGAACCAACCATCATATTAGACCATAAATGACCTTCCTGAGCTAATCGCACTGACAGAATTCTTATCTAAGCATGTTTACCAAATATATTGACAAAAGTTAAATTTTGGCCAAAACATAATAGTTAAAACACCTAATAGTACAAACTAAAAACGAAAGCCTCAAAACTCAACCAACCATCGTATTAGACCAAGAATGACCTTCTGAGCTAACCATGCTGACGAAATTCTAATCTAAGCATGTTTACCAAAAATATTGATTAAATACAAATTTTGGCCAAAAAATAAAAGTTAAAACGTCTAACAACACAAACTAAAAATAAAAGCCTCAAAACCTGAACCAACCATCCTATTAGACCAAAAATGACCATCCGAGCTAATCGCGCTGACGAAATCCTCATCCAAGCATGTTTACAAAATATATTTACAAAGGTTAGATTTTTGCCAAACTTAATAGTTAAAACACCTAACGGTAGAAACAGATATTGAAAGCCTCAATAATCGAACCAACCATCTTAATATATCAAAAATGACCTTCTGGAGCTAATCGTACTGATGTAATTCTAATATAAGCATGTCTACCAAAAATATTGATTAAATTCAATTTTTGGCCAAAACACAAAGGTTAAAATGCCTAACAATAAAAACTAAAAATAAAAGCCTCAAAATCCGAACCAACGATCCTATTAGACCAAAAATGAACATATGAGCTAATCGTGCTGACACAATTCTTATCCAAGCATGTTTACCAAATATATTAACAAAATTTTGGCCAAAACTTAATAGTTAAAACGCGTAATGATACAAACTGAAACGAAAGCCTCAAAATCCAAACCAACCATCCTATTAAAAAAATGCACTTCCGAAGCCAACCGCGCTGACGGAATCATAATCCGAACACGTTTACTAAATATATTGACCAAACTTAAATTTTGGCCAAAACTTAAAAGTTAAAATGTCTAACGTCACAAACTGAAAACGAAAGCCTCAAAACACAAACTAACAATCCTATTAGATGAAAAATAATCTTCTAGAGCTAACCGCGCTTACAAAATTCTCATCTTAGCACATTTACCAAAAATATTGACCAAATTCAAATATTTGCCAAAATTGAAAGTTAAAACGCCTAACAACACAAATTGAAAGTGAAAGCCTCAAAACCTGAACCAACCATCCTAATAGACCAAAAATGACCTTATGGAGTTAATCGTGTTGACGAAATTCAAATCTAAGAATGATTACCAAAAATATTGATTAAATTCAAATTTTGGCCAAAAAAAAGAAGTTAAAACGCCTAACAACACAAACTAAAAATAAAAGCTCAAAACCCGAACCAACCATCCTCTTAGACCAAAAATGACCATCTGAGCTAATCACGCTGATGGAATTCTCATCCAAGCATGTTTAGCAAATATATTGACAAAAGTTAAATTTTGGCCAAACATAATAGTTAAAATGCCTAACGGTATAAACTGAAAATGTAAGCCTTAAACGAACCAACCATCCTATTAGACAAAAAATGACCTTCTAGAGACAACCGCTCTGATAGAATTATCTTCCGAACACGTTTACTAAATAACTTGACCAAAGTTAAATTTTGGCTAAAACTTAAAAGTTAAAACGTATAACGGCACAAACTGAAAATGAAAGCCTAAAAAATGACGAAATTCTCATCTTAGCATATTTACCAAAAATATTGACAAAATTCAAACTTTTGCAAAAACGTAGGAGTTAAAACGCCTAACAACACAAACTAGAAGTGAAAGCCTCAACACCCGAACCAACCATCCTAAATGACCAAAAATGACCTTATGGAGCTAACCGTGCTAACGAAATTCTAATCTAAGCATGTTTACCAAAAATATTGATTAAATTAACACTTTGTCCAAAACATAAAATTAAAAACCCCTAACAACACAAACTAAAGATAAAAGCCTCGAAACATGAACCAACCATCCTATTAGACCAAAAATGACTTTCCTGAGCGAGTCGCGCTGACGGAATTCTCATCCAAGCATGTTTACCAAATATATTGACAAAAGTTAAATTTTGGCCAAAAGTTAATAGTTATAACGCCTAATGGTACAAACTGAAAACGAAAGCCTCAAAACCCGAACAAACCATCCTGATAGACCAAATATGACCTTCTGGAGCTAAAAGTGTTGATGCAATTCTAATCGGAGCATGTTTACCAAATATATTAACCAAATTAAAATTAATGCAAAAAGTTAAAAGTTAAAACGCCTAACGACACAAACGGAAAATGAAAGCCTCAAAACCCAAACCAACCATCCTATTACACCAAAAATGACCATTCAAATCGAACTGCACTGACAGAAGGAGTTGGTCAAACAAATCATCTATCCTTGGAAGATGATACTTATTCTTAACCGTAACCTTATTCAATTGCTGGTAATCTATACACATTCGGAGAGAACCATCTTTCCTTCTAACAAACAAAACTGGAGCACCCCATGGGGATATACTTGGTTGGATGAAATCCTTATCCAACAAGTCTTTCAATTGCTCTTTCAATTCCTTAAGTTCTGCTAGAGCCATTCTATAAGGAGGAATAGAAATAGGTTGTGTATTTAGGGAGAAGGTCAATACCGAAGCCTATTTCTTTGTCGGGAGGAATACCGGGTAGATCATCTGGAAACACTTCCAAAAACTCATTCACAATGGGGACCGACTCAAGAGTAGGGGTTTTGGAATCTACATCCCTAACCCTACCAAAATGGTAAATGCAACCCTTAGAAATTATCTTTCTGGCCTTAGGAAAAAAAACAAATTGACCCTTAGGCATAGAAGCTCCCCCCCCCCATTCTAGGATAGGCTCATTCGGAATCTGAAACTTGACTACACGGGTTCTACAATCAATAGAAGCATAACATGAGTGCAGCCAATCCATAGCAAGGATAACATCAAAATCTAGCATATCAATCTCTACCAAATCAACAAGAGTAACTCTATGGGATAAGGAGACGAGACATTTGCTATAAACCATCTTAGCCATAGTAAAATCACCAAGTAGGAATCCCTTATTCGGTGTGGATAACATTGGGATTCTATGATTTTCTCACTTGGTCTATGTCGGTTAAGGTTTACACCCACAATGAATGATAATGAACTATGGCTTCTCAAGAATGCACTACTTAGTGTGGGTGGGGGTATGGGACTTCATCCATGCATTGCACAAGTAGGCTTTGAGAGTAGTCATGGTATGTTCTTTAATGTTATAATGTCTAATGAAATGAATGTGCTTATAATGATGCTAATGAGAATGTTGACATGAAGGCTAAATGTAATAATGAATGCTTAATTTGGATTGTTAATATGAGTTACTTTTCTTGCCATGACTTATTAAATGTGAATGTTCCTTGTCTAATGAGTATTGACTAAATATGAGAATGAAGAATGGTAAGTATGTTATGGTGGCCTCAAAATAGTACTTAGTATGTGTGGTATTATGGAATGTCATCCATACATTGCACAAGTATAACTTAGGGTTACTTAAGATATGGTTCTAATGTGTTATAATGACTTATATGATGATTGTGCTTGAGACTTATGTTTTTATACCAAAAGTGCATGATGATCTTCAAACTTGTTAAAGGCATGGTTTTCAACCAAAAATGTCCTTTTTAGCATGATTTTTGCATGGCTATCATACTAAGTGCATTTTTGTGCTAACCCATATTTCTTCTACATTTTTACAAAGTGTAGGTTCCGGATCTCAAGGTGATTTTTATGGTTCAAAGCTTGGATTGACTATTCTCCAAAGCTAGTGGTGAGTCCTCATGGTTCAAGGATGAGAGTTGATCATTTCTAGTTTCTTTCATGTCATTTTATGTTTGAGACTATGTTGAAAGGTTGTGACCCTATTATTGATTCAAAGTTGTATTAGATGGCCATGTGAGACAAAGTTAGACTTCTGCTATTTTAAATAAATACTTCGATTGTATGGATAAAAGCTTTTAAATTCCATACCATTTTCTTATGTCTTATGCTATGAATGTTATGAGGCTCTTCGGAGTCTTGCACGTCGTGTTACGTCTGGGGTGTAAGCTCGAGTTGTAACAAACATGGTATCAGAGCACAAGATTTTGGGATGGTTTTTAAGATGATGTCTCATAAGCCACGTCTAGTAGAGTCTTGTTCATATTGTGAAGCGCGCCACATTTATGAATGAGAGGCTATAAGATGTTAGGAAACTACACTTCTTTCATTATTCTTAAGTCATTCCATAGAGTTTAACTCTACAAGTCCATCTCCTAATCCGTCTTTTGTGTCTTCAAGATATGAATACACGAAGGGCTAACACAAGAAGAATGGAGGGCAACAATGTCAATAAAGAAGCTCCTCAAGAGAATGAAGCTCCTCAAGTGAACCAAACTCCTCAAGGGAATCAAGCTCCAATTAACCCTCAGGCCATGTTGAATGAGGAAGTTAGGTCGACTCTTCTAATGATGGCTCAAGTCGTGACTACTCAAGCCCAAACTATGATGGCCCAAGCCAATAGGGATGGTGGGACTCATGTGAACCCTAATGTGAGCATTACAACTTCGAGATTGAGGGATTTTCCTAGGATGAACCCCCTTGAGTTTCTTGGTTCCAAGGTGGAAGAGGATCCCCGAAGGTTTATTGATGAGGTCTGCAAGATACTTTGTGCTATGGGGTGTCTTCGGAGGAGAAGGCGGATCTAGACGCCTACCAACTAAATGATGTATCTCAAATTTGGTATGAACAATGGAAGGGTTAGAGGCCATTAGGAATGGGTGCCATAAATTGGGAGGTGTTCAAAGAAGCATTTCTTGATAGGTTCTTCCCCGTAGAGTTGAGGGAATGAAAAATGCAAGAGTTCATAAACCTACAACAAGGGGGTATGAGTGTGAAAAAGTATTCCCTTAAGTTCACCCAACTATCCAAATATGCTCCAACCATGGTGGCGAACTCGAGGGCTAGAATGAATAAGTATGTGATGGGAGTGTCTGACTTGGTAGTCGATGAATGTCGTTCGACAATGCTTATTCCAAGTATGAATATTTCAAGTTTTATGGTCCATGTCGAACAAATTGAGGAGCAAAAATTCAAGTGAATGAATAGGGAGGTGAAAAGAGCTAGAACCGGTGATGGGAATTCCTCAAGTGCTAGGTCCGAAGAACAAGGTCAACCAAGGTTCAAAAAGATGTCCTCCAACCAAGATTCCCCAATGGTCAACAAGGATAGGGTGTCTAACCCTAAATATCAAGGAGGAAATGGAGGCGGTTCTTCTTTTGAAAGATCTACATGTGCCAAATGTGGGAAGCAACATTTGGGTAAGTACCTAGACGACACGGATGGTTGCTTTGGGTGTGGAAAGAAAGGTCATAAGATGAGAGATTGCTCTACACTCATGGCAAAAGGGATAGAGGCTAAGCAAGCTTCTCTTGATGGCACAGTTCCCATTCCGCCAAATTATGGTCTCTTCTATGCACTCCGATCTAGAGAGGACAAAGGAGCCTTTTCGAATGAAGGCACCGTTATGTTGATAATTCCTTATAGATGTAAATGTTTTATTAAGGTCCCTATGCTATTTCCTAGATTTTCATGTTAGCCTTAGTATGGGTTTACTCCCACGGGGGAGATGGTATGCTTAGAAAGTAAGATGGTTGAGAGTTCTGATAGCCTTATCTCTTTTTTCTATTCTTATTCAAATTTAAGATAAAGAGTTCCTTGTGACTTGTTTCATGCTTTGGAGTCATGTGTGAATTATGTGTTTCCATGGTCTCCTTATGTTATGCATGTTCTTGATGAATTATTGTTTAATGAGAAAATGAGTTGTTATGATTTTCATTCCTCATGTTGATGTGCATTTAGTATGAGTTGCCTATATACTTCATGAGATGAATTGTTGAACATGCTTAGATGTGCCTTTGAGAGTAATTGCATAATTTGCTTCATGATGTTATGATGAGCAAGCTTTAAGTTGGAGAAGGTAATTCCTCCAATGATATGAGAAATGTTGAAGTTTTCATGCATAATGCGTTGTTGATGTAGTTCCTACTTCCTTGTGTTGCATTGAGTATATTGAGATGGAGTTGATGTTTCCTCCTCGTTTTGTGCATTGTTATAAAGTTTCATGCATGAAGGGCTGCTAGTCTTGAGTATTTAATTCCAACAAGTGTTTAGAAATATCATTCGGGGACGAATGTTCCCAAGGGGGAGATAATGTTACGAGTCGGAAAACTAGTAGGGGAAACTAGAGCCTTACGTGAGAGTTTTTGAGTTTCATGTGGGGTTTAGTAAAATGGTTTCTGGAACTTAGGTTGAGAGGTTTACGGGTTAAACGTCAAGGTACGACCCCCGAAGGACCAACCAAGGGTCCTTGAAGGGGACCCTAAAGCCTAACCCCAAGACCCCCAAACCTGCCAAAATTGCCCAAAAGAGTGCCACCTACGGATGGCACCTACGACCAGTAGGTGGACCCATGCCCCGTATGTGGGTTTTCCGAACCCCAAACTCTTGATTTGCGGTTGAAATCAAATGCATTTATATAAATTGTGTTGATATGTGCTGGGCCTGTTCTGAAATCGTAATTGTGTGCTAGTTTGCCTAATTTAGTTTCGAAATCATGCCTAAATTACTTAATATATTGATTTCTCGAATTTTGTGCTTTAAAATTGATCATAAGTTTTTGGGTTGCGGTAATTTATTGTTGGGTCTAGTCGGGTGAAGTCTAAGTAACCCCAATTGTGTTGAATGACATACTTTGCCCAATAATGGAGCGTTTTACGTCATTATTAAGGGTAAAAGTCGTCAAATGGCCAATTTTGACCAAAACCGGGGGAAGTCTGAGTACCCCGGTGGCATGGGTCAAATGGGTCTAAGCTTAATTGAATAAGTGTGTTATTTGATTTTGTTTTCGAGGGCTGGGGTCTTGAACTTGGGAAACGAGGTTGAAAATTGGCATGTTGGGCATTTCGGTGAGCTGGCTCGAGCTCGCCAAACCACTCGGCGGTTCGCCAACGTCTCCCTTGATCGCCCTTAATTTCCTGTTTTGGCTAGAATAGAGTCTGTGACTTTCGGTGAGAAGCCGGAGCTCGTCGAGTTCACTCGGCGACTCGCCGAAAAGTCTCCATTGTTCACCTATTTTGTGCCCCTAACTTCTAAAACACACTATAACTTTCGGCGGGCTAGTCTGAGCTCGCCGAGTGGTGTCGGTGATTTTCCAAAAGGCCCTGCATATCACCGACCTGTGTTTTTTCTGGGATACTTTCAAGCTAGTCTTTTGGGCGAGCCCGATCTAGCTCTCCTAAGTGACTCCGCGACTCGACGATCGATTCAGCGAGTCTTTCTGCAACTTGAACTCTGCAAATTTTCTTGAATTGTTTCTAACTTTTCCCAATGTGTTTTGCAGATATGGCTAGACCAAAAGTAGTAGAACGAGACATGCCGCCCCGCAAGAGGGCAAAGGGAATCACTAGCAATGAGGATGCAGATGCATCCAAAGTAAAGGCCACAAAACTTCCTACCACAGGTGGGAAGGGTAAAGGAAAGGGAAATGTGCCTGCTCCTGAGTCACTGGAGGTCAGCTCCGATAGTGAGGGAGTGTATGCCACTCACCTCACTACCTCTAAGAGTGAGGGAGAGCACCAGGACCCTCAAGTTGACATCTCTGAGCCTGAGGATAAGCAGTTGTTATTGGCCCGGAGACCTGAGCTGCATTCCAAGATGATGCATGATCAGTCTAGGATCAGGGTGCCTGAGACCCCTACTCCTCCTCCTGTCCCAGATCAGGATGTGGTCCTAGCACCACCTGCAGATGGTCCTCCTTGGTCTATGAATAGACTAAAGGCTGATGGACTAAGGACCATCATTGAAAAGAAGAGGTTTTCTACATATGGAGTGATTGACTGATATCCAGAGACCTGGCGCACCTTAAGGTCCCACAAGTTCCAAATTTTCACTAAACCCCATGTCCCTTACATTCCTAATTGGGTCCAGGAATTTTACACTGCCTACGGCGCTCTAGTGCCACAAGGAAAAAGAAAGGCCACTACATTTAAGCCAATAGACTTTGTGGTTGTCAAGGGCAAGAAAGTGAAGTGCGACAGTGATGACATTAATGCAATTTTGGAGTGCACTAGCAACATTTTAGATGACTACCAATACATGATCCAGAAAAAATCCTTGGAATCTATGAAAAAATGGTTAGCCCGTCTTTTATCTGACGGTACACCTAGGTGGATCGAGATTGGAGTCCCTATAGAGAAGAAAGACCTAAATATGGCAGCGAGGTACTGGTTTGGATTCATTAGCAGCATGTTCATGCCGTCCCATAATGAGTCTATCCTCCGCACACGAAGGCATCCTGTCTCTGTTTCATCATTGATGGGACAAGTCTCAACTTGGGTATAATCATTGGGGATGAGATGGTCATGAGGGCCAGGCAGCGCCAAACATCTCTCCCTTTTCCGGTATTGATCACCGTGTTGTGCAGGTGAGCTCGAGTGCCCTTTGATGAGAAGAAAGAGGTGGAAGTGATTCCCACAACTTTTACCGACATCCGGTGCATTAAGGCTGAATACTTGAAGGATGAGGCTGAGAAGAAGAAGGAAGCCCCGGTGGATACTTCCCCAGTTGTTGACACTGAAACACTATATGCAAAGGTAGTATTGCCTACTCCGGCCCCTGGGCCTTCAGGTATCTCAAGTACTACCCCTTCCATGATTCCGAGTTATTCTACCGCTCCTCTGGCTCCTAGATTTATTGCTAGTGCTGTTGTATCCCGACCTCCACTCACCCAGGCTGTGATACTACGGATGGGACATCTAGCCCATTATGTTGATAGCCATGCCTCCAGGCTAGAGGCTACAGTCCTTGGGATGATTGAGAGTGTTGTCACCGTTGGTGTGACACCTCTTAGAGAGTCTATTGATGCCCTCACGACAAGGATAGAGATGTGCGAGAGAGGTCAAAGAGCCACTGATGAGGTAACGGCCCTAAAGGCCCCTATTGCTGAGTTGAGGAAGGACGTGGACCAGTTGAAGTCCACGGATATGTCTACGATTTTTGGGACTGTGGAGATCCCTAATATGCCAGCTAATTCTGATGTGCCTCCGGCTACCACCAGATATGTGGTTCGAGTTGATGAGGTAGATGCTGCCGAGTCCGAGGCAGAGACTGATGAGAAGCAGCTCGTTCTCCAAAAGGAGACCACATATGAGGGCTTTACAGAGGTTGAGGAGGCTATGGTGCATTCAGTCGTGCATATTTCATTGGCAGATACGTCCATGGCGGGCTCTAGTGGAGCCAAGGTCGTTGTTACTCCGGACACTGAAGCTCAAGATCAGAGTTTTGCACCGGACACTGATACCCCAATTGATGGAGCGACTGTGTAGACATGATTCTTCTTTACCTCCCTCTTTGTCGTCTTTATTGACTTTTGATTATTTTTGTTGCATTTGAGGACAACTGCTTTTGTTGTGGTGGGTGAGATATTTCCATACCTACCTCTTGTGACTATATTTTGTGTATATTTTAGGTTTTTTGGTTTAAAATTGTGTTGATTCTATGTTGTGGATGGTTGAGCTTGTGGCTCCTTGTTTTGAATGGAAATGGTTTTTGACCAAATTTTTAAAAAATATTACCACCTCTTGTGTGTTTTATTGTGGCTGTTCTTGTGCAAATTTAAGTATTGGTAATGATCAATACCGATGACCTGAATAGTGCTCTTAATCTAACAAAAATGAATGCGCGGCTACGATGAGGCCAAATGAAGTTTCATAGACAATATGTGGAATTTTCGCATCTCGTTATGACTAGTCAATTATCGAATGAAGTCTCTTGTGATGAACATTGCACACTAGCTCAAATGAGTCTCGTTTTATATTGGTGTCAATGTCTTGTGTGATGAGCTTACTGTGAACGTTGTGTGATGGCACCTAGAATTTGCCCCGTTGGTCCGGTTGACTAAGTGATGCAATCTCTTGAAATGATCTTAGGCAACGATTTTGAGGAGTGAAACAATTTGACAATATACCTCTTTTGTGGCCAACCTTATATAGTTTGTTGTGAGATCTAAAATGATCACAAGAATCTTCAATACATAATGAGCCATAGATACCTTAATTCGAGGAAACACTAGTAAATTGAGCTCTTAAAAGAGTACGACCTATCTATTCTCTACCATGCGGGCAAGGTGAATGTAGTAGCAAACACCTTGACCCAGAAGGTAGTGAGTGTGGGTAGTCTAGACTTTCTATCTACTGTGCAACGACCTTTGGCTTAAGACATTCAGACTTAAGCCAATAGGACAATTCAGTTCATTATCAAATATTCTTGGCGTGTGTTGGCCCATGTGGGTGTTTAGTCTTCCTTGTTGGAGTAGATTCGTAGTCGCCACATTGAGGATGAGACCTTGGTGGTTCTTTGTAACACCCGGAAACTAGTAAGCTAAACTAAAGCCTTAAGTAAGGGTTCTAGAGTTTAATGTGAGGGTTAGGATTGTGAATTTGACTTCCCGAACTTAGAATGAAGGTTTTAGGGTTAGGGTGTCAAGGTACGAACCCCCAAGAACCAACCAAGGGTCCTTGAGGGGGACCCAAAACAGCCCCTAGAAACTGCCCAAAAATGGGCCACCTACGGATGGGACTCACGCCCAGTAGGTGGAACCACGCCCCGTGGGAAGGGGTCGTGGGTCAAGACCCCAACTTAGGACCTGCAGGCCACCACCCACGGATGACCACCACAGCCCATGGGTCCACTAACGTCCCGTGGGTCGGGGTCTCGTAGGTGAGGTAGTCCACTCCTTTAAGTCGGTTAAGTTTTGGGGTTAGGGAATATTCTAGAATTAGTTAGTTATTAAGTGGGGTCATTTTATTATTAATTAGACCACCTATATAAAGCTAATAGACCCCAAAATACATGGATCCTAGTCATTATTTCAATTCACCCAAAGAACCCAAATTCCCTCCAAGAAATTCTCTCTCTAGGAAGCAAAAAAGAAGAAGAGAAGCAAGTTAGGGAAAATTCATCCATTGTTGCAAGCATAGTGAGGGATTTATAATCAAGGTATGATAGCTTATTCATCCTTGTATTCTTCCATCCATGGAGCCCCCTAGATTTCCCCCAATTGTGAAGATAAACTTCAATTCTACCTAGGGTTTCTTCCTATGTTGTGGGTAGTGTTGAGTATAAATCCAATTGAGTGGATACTACTTGTTTATTATTATTTTAGTATTGAATCATGATATTATGATGAATTTATACATTTTCCATGGTTAACCCTAGTCAATTAATGGAATTGTTGTAATGTGGGTTTATGCCATGAAAGGTGAAATTGAGGATTTATAGATTGATCTTCTAAAATAGATGAATTGTATGGTAGTTGTTCATGAATATAAACATGTACATATGAATTGAAGTAGATTATAGTATACATTATGGATCATGACTAGTAAAGCTTGAAGTTGAACCTTTATGATGATTTATGACTAGAATCACCTAATGATGAACAATGTGATTAGAATGACTTGAAACCTAGGTATGAAAGATGATGGTAAGAGGTAATACTTTGAGAGTAAGGCTATTAGTCATGAGTGTTGATGGTTAGGGCTTTGAGAGTAGAGCTAAAATGATGAATTAAGAATGATCAAATGTATAAAGTGATAGAATCACTAGAAACATGGATTGGTTGTCAAGGACATCCCTCCAACGGTCATGAATTAAGTAAGAACTTAATAATCTATCTTGTGGGATGTATGCCTAGCACCGAGTGGATATTGAATGGAGATGGAAGCTTTTACCTAGTTGAGTCCGGCTTCCAAGATGGGAACTCTCACAAGTGGATTCCGAGTTTCCCTGAGTATATCTCATGAGATGGAGTCCCTCACAAGTTGAGTCCGAGTTTCCTAGTAGAATATTTGTATCCCATAACTACGTGCCTCGTAGGAAAGTTAGCTAGTGGGTCCAATTAAGCTAACAAACCGGTTCTACCCTAGGCAAGTAGACCAACCTTTCTCGGTGTGGGTAACATCAGAGGGGATCATATGAAAGCTCATGTGGTTCCATGTCGGTTAAGGCTATATTCCCAATTAGTACAAGATTATTATGGAACTAAGACATATTTAAAGAAGTATCCTAAAGTGTTCCAACTTAATAATGAACTAAGACATGTTTGACAAAGCATCTCGAGTGTTCAAATAAAATGAACTAAGACATGCTTGAGGAAGCATCTCGAGTTTTCAAACATAATGAACTTAGACATTCTTGAGTAAGTATTTCATAGTGTTCAAAAGTAAAAAAGAGGGGCTAGAATGTAGTTAAAGAAGTATCTCCTAGGGTTCCAATGTATAAGAAAGGGGGACAAGCCTCCAAAAAAAGAAGTATGAGTATGAGGACCTAAAAGTGGTACATAGCATGGGTAGGATTATGGGGTCTTATTCATGCATCACACAAGTATGACATAAGGTTACCAAAGAAAGTGCTCTCTTATATGATGTATGGTTAGATAGAATTGTGCTATAGTTTCCTTCCTTGTTATGAATGACTAAAGGTGAGAGATTTCCTTGGTTATGAGAATTAAGCTAAGGATGATACCATAAGATGGTAAATATGATTATGATGACCAAACGGGATAGTTAGTATGAATGGGATTATGGGGTCTTATTCATGCATTGCACAAGTGGTCTTTGAGGTTACTTGAGAAGTAGTTCTCTTATGATATGAAGGACTAAGAGTTGAATAATGCTTATATGATGCTTATGATAGAGACTTTGCTTATGATTATGATATTGTCTCTTATGTTTATAGTTTATGTTTCATGAAGTATCTCTTATGCTTATGGATTATATCTTATGTTGACTAACCCTTATGTTATGCTCTTATGATGTTATGCTAGCTATCATATTTACTACTTTTGTACTAACACATACTCTTGCCTACATTCTCATCAAATGTAGGATTCGGTGATTGAGTTCCATTCTTGAAGATAGGTTTCTAGAAGTGCAAGGAGTTGAAGACTTAGTGAGTCCTTATAGCTTTGAGGATAAAGCCACAATTTCCTTTTATGTCTTTTATTTTAATTTTTTGAGACTGTTGTATGAGTTTTGTCCCAAGAGTTATTCAAAGTATTGTAGTAGATGGTTTGAGACAAAAGTGTAGTAAGACTTTCGCTTTGTTTTATAAAGACTTTGATTGTATGAAAAATGTTTTAAAATTTTGCACTTTTCTATTATCTTATGTTATGATATGTTAAGGGCTTGTATGAGACCCCTTTGGGGTCAAGTACGCCATGTTACATCTAGGGTGTACCCCTGGGTCGGGACAAACTTGGTAATCAGAGCACAAGGTTTAGAATGGTTCTAGGATTGTCTTAAACGACGTCTAGTAGAGTCTTGTTCATAAATGTGAAGCGCGCCAAATTTATGAATAGGAGGCTATTAGATGTTTCAAAAATCTCAGTTCTTCATTCTCTAAGTCATGCCATAGATTTTAACTCTATAAGGTCTCTCTCATATTCCTTATCTAATGGTCTTTAAGATATGACTACTCGAAGGGCTCATGCTACAAGGCATGAGGTTGAAAAGGTTGGTTATGATGCCAATCATGGATATGTGACTAAATATACTTGATATGATATACTTTGATGTTGTATTTAGTATGAATGTGTTGCATTATGGTTATGTTTATATGATGGTAGAACCCGACTAAGTCATGGTGAGTTTTAGAGTATGTTGAAATATTTGATGAATAGGGTGTGTTAGTATTGCCTAGATGTGTTGAGTGAGTAGACTCCTCTAAGAAGGGTAGTAGTGTAATTCACCTTGGTTTAGAATCATATTGTATGATGGATGTGAAAGCTTAGTGATGACTTGCTCCAACCTTAGAATTGAAAGAAGTGATGCTTAGAAGAGTCTGTATAGGCTTACTCTCAAGGGGGAGATAATGTGCTTAGATAGCAAGGTCATTGAGTGTCCTTGATGTTCATGAGTTAGGTTTGCTTGAAATTCTCACTTTGAGAGGTGTAGAGAGATGAGAAGTGTAGTCCCGGTTTGGTAGGCTCATATGAGATCTTAAGTGGTGTTGGTAAGGTTGCTTGTGAGCTACAGTTGCTTAATGAGAACCTCTTTAATTTAGAAATATCGGTAGGGATCTTAGATCAGCAAGTTAAGAAATAGAAGAGTAAGGAAGTTGCTTCCATGCAAGTGTTAAGGAGTGGCCTTTGAGTGAGGGTTTTAGGTGAGGGTGCTACTTGGGAGGCCAAGGGCCAATGAGAAGTCCCGACATCCTCATTTTTTTTCCTTGTATTCCTCCATTAGCATTAACATCTTGAGATGATAAGTTCCTCATTATTTGGTCTTTATGTGAATTCATGTGTGTATTAGATGTGGCCATGATTTCTTTATATGCATATTCATGAAAAGTTTAGGTCTTGATAGAAATGACTTATATGCATTGTTTTACCTCATGTTGTAGCGCATTGAGTAGGGTTGCTTAATTGACTTCATGAGAAGAATTAATGAACATGCCTTGGTTTGAGAATAAATTGCATATAAGCTCCATGAGTGTATGTTGAGTATGTTTTCGTTAGGAGATGGTAGTTCCTCCTTGAAAATGAGTAGATATAAAATTTCATGCATTTTGGGTTGGTAGATGTAGTTCCTACTCCCTTGTGTTGCATTGAGTGTGTTTTTCTTGGAGTTGAAGTTTTCCTCCTTTGTGTATGTGCATTTAGATGAGTTGCATGCATTATGGGCTGCTAGTCTAGAGTCGTTTCCTATAAGAAGTGTTTAGAATCGTCATTCGAGGATGAACGATCCCAAGGGGGAGATATTGTAACACCCGGAAACTAGTAAGCTAAACTAGAGCCTTAAGTAAGGGTTCTAGAGTTTAATGTGAGAATTAGGATTGTGAATTTGAATTCCCGAACTTAGAATGAAGGTTTTAGGGTTAGGGAGTCAAGGTACGACCCCCCAAGGACCAACCAAGGGTCCTTGAGGGGGACCCAAAACAGCCCATAGAAACTGCCCAAAAATAGTCCACCTATGGATGGGACTCACGCCCAGTAGGTAGACCCATGCCCCATGGGAAGCGGTCGTGGGTCAAGACCCCAACTTAGGACCTTCAGTCCACCACCCACAGATGACCAAAACATCCCATGGGTCCACCAACTGCCCGTGGGACGGTGTCTCGTAGGTGAGGAAGTCCACTCCTTTAAGTCGGTTAAGTTTTGGGGTTAGGGAATATTCTAGAATTAGTTAGTTATTAAGTGGGGTAATTTTATTAATAATTAGACCACCTATATAAAGCTAATAGACCCCTAAATACATGGATCCTAGTCATTATTTCAATTCATAAAAAAAAACCCAAATTCCCTCCAAGAAATTCTCTCCGTAGGAAACAAAGAAGAAGAAGAGAAACAAATTAGGGCGAATTCCTCCATTGTTGCAAGCATAGTGAGGGATTTATAATCAAGGTATGATAGCTTATGTATCCTTGGATTCTTCCATCCATGGAGCCCCTTAGATTTCCCCCAATTGTGAAGATAAACCCTTGTTCTAGATAGGGTTTCTTTCTATGTTGTGGGTAGTGTTGAGTATGAATCCAATTGAGTGGTTACTACTTGTTTATGATTGTTTTAGTATTGAATCATGATATTATGATGAATTTATAAGTTTTCAATAGTCAACCCTAGTGTAACTGATAGAATTGTAGTAATGTGGGTTTATGCCAATAAAGGTGAAATTGAGGATTTATAGATTAATCTTCTAAAACAGATGAATTGTATGGTAATTGTTCATGAATATAAACATGTACACATGAATTGAAGTAGATTATAGTATACATTATAGATCATGACTAGTAAAGCTTAAAGTTGAACGTTATGATAATTTATGACTAGAATCACCACCCAATGATGAAGAATGTGATAAAACTGCCTTGAAACCTAGGTATGAAAGAAGATGGTAAGAGGTAAAGCTTTGAGAGTAAGGCTAGTATTCGTAATTGTTGATGGTTAGGGCTTTGAGAGTAAAGCTAAAATGATGAATTAAGAATGATCAAATGTATAAAGTGATAGAATCACTAGAAACATGGATTGGTTGTCAAGGACATCCCTCCAAGGGTCATGAATTAAGTAAGAACTTAATAAGCTATATAGTGGGATGTATGCCTAGCACCGAGTGGATATTGAATTGAGATGGAAGATTTTACCTAGTTGAGTCCGGCTTCCAAAATGGGAACTCTCACAAGTGGAGGCAAGTTTCCCAAACTATATCTCATGGGATGAAGTCCCTCACACGTTGAGTTCGGGTTTCCTAGTAGAATCTATGTATCCCATAACTACGTGCCTCGTAGGAAAGTTAGCTAGTGGGTCCAACTAAGCTAACAAACCGGTTCTACCCTAGGCAAGTAGACCAACCCTTCTCAGTGTGGGTAACATTGGAGGGGAGCATGTGAAAGCTTATGGGGTCACATGTCGGTTAAGGTTATATTCCCAATTAGTACAAGATTATTATGGAACTAAGGCATATTTAAAGAAGTATCTCAAAGTGTTCCAACTTGATAATGAACTAAGACATGTTTGAGAAAGCATCCCGAGTGTTTAAACATAATGAACTAAGACATGCTTGAGGAAGCATCTCGAGTGTTCAAACATAATTAACTTATACATGCTTGAGTAAGTATTTCATAGCGTTCGAAAGTAAAGAAGAGGGGCTAGGATGTGCTTAAAGAAGTATCTCCTAGGGTTCCAATGTCTAAAAAAAGGGGGACTAGCCTCCAAATCAAGAAGTATGATTATGAGGACCTAAAAGTGGTACTTAGCATGGGTAGGATTATGGGGTCTTATTCATGCATCGCATAAGTATGACTTAAGGTTACCAAATAAAGTGTTCTCTTATATGATGTATGTTTATATAGGATTGTGCTATAGTTGCCTTCCTTGTTATGAATGACTAAAGGTGAGAGATTTCCTTGGTTATGAGAATTAATCTAAGGATGATACCATAAGATAGTAAATGTGATTATGATGACCAAAGGGGATAGTTAGTATGAATGGGATTATGGGGTCTTATTCATGCATTGCACAAGTGTTCTTTGAGGTTACTTGAGAAGTAGTTCTCTTATGATATGAAGGACTAAGAGTTGAATAATGCTTATATGATCCTTATGTTGGAGACTTTGGTTCTGATTATGATGTTGTCTCTTAGGCTTATGTTTATGTTTCATGAAGTGTCTCTTATGCTTTTGGATTATGTCTTATATTGACTAACCCTTGTCTTATGCTCTTATGATGTGATGCTAGCTAACATATTTAGTACATTTTTTACTAACACATACGTTGCCTACATTCTCATCAAATGTAGGGTTCGGTGATTGAGTTCCATTCTTGAAGATAGGTTTCTAGAAATGCAAGGAGTTGAAGACTTGGTGAGTCCTCATAGCTTTGAGCATAAAGCCACCATTTCCTTTTATGCCTTTTATTTTCATGTTTTGAGACTATTGTATGGGCTTTGTCCCAAGAGTTATTCAAAGTATTGTAGTAGATTGTTTGAGACAAAATTGTAGTAAGACTTCCGTTTCCTTTTTTAAAGACTTTAATTGTATGAAAAATGTTTTAAAATTCCGCACTTTTCTATTATCTTATGTTATGATATGCTAAAGGCTTGTATGCGACCCCTTCGGGGTCAAGTACGCCATGCTACATCTAGGGTGTACCCCTGTGTTGTGACATTCTTTGAGATTTAATGTTTGAGAGTGGTGTTGGCCAGGCTGCCTTAAATTTTAGATGGCCTGTTAAGATTTATGGTTGTACCTGTGTTTTGAAAGTTGGGGTATTTATTCAGTTGATCCTTTATGAGGCCAATAATTCTAGATATTTTATCCATCTGAGTACCATAAAGATGTATCACGATTTGAGGCAGCATTATTAGTTGAGAGGAAGAAGGAAATATGTTGAAGACTATGTGTCATGTTGCATGTGTTGCCTGCAGGTGAAGGTCGCGCACTTAAGGATTTGAGGCGAGTTTCAGAGATTACCCATTCCAGAGTTGAAGTGGAATCACATAACCATGATTTTTTTTATTTGTTTACATTAGATATCTAGAGGTGATGACAACATCTGAGTCATGATTTATTAATTGACCAAGTCAATGCATTTCCTTCTTATTCGGCCTTCATTTAACGTCGAGAGGTTGGCTAATATCTATATTTAGGAGGTGATTTGTCTGTGTCACACCCCGAGTCTACCCCCTTGACGTAAACACGGGACTTAGGATCATAAGTGACCCCAAGATAACCCTGAGTTGGCATATCATAAGCATACTAGATAAACTGAAGTAATAATTTCTATGCGGAAGCTTAAATCATGAATTAAACTAAAATGATAGGGGATACCCAATCTAAGTCTGAATATATAAATTTTACTAAGAGTTCAATAACAACTGAAAGATCAAACTCAAATCTAAAATTGAATCTAACTAGGTTTGAATAAAAGCCTCTAACTGATTAGAGATGTTGGGACATGCCCCTGCTAACTCTAGCAAAACCGAAACTAAAAAGACTAAAAATGAAAGAAAACATTTTATCATCCTCAGAAAATGAGGACTCACCACTGATGCTGCTGAACTAGAGATCGGGATCTGATTTATGCATGATCTGAATGCTGAGGACCTGAACCTACATCACGAGAAGATGTAGTGTAGAGTATGTGTCGGTACTTGAAAGGTACTGAGCATGCAAGATAGAATAAAGTTGAACAATGTATACATAACTGAAATAAAGCATACTGAGCAATGATATAAGATGAACTTGATGAATATACTGAACATGAACTAAACTGAATGCAATGACCAAGTACATAACATGCTAAAACTGGATACTGAAATATAACTGGTAACCTGGTCAATGCACTAGAATATGACTGTGAAAGCTACTAATAACCGACATAAAACCACGTGAGCTAAATGTGGAGTCCGATGTATAAGCCCCATTGAGAGGACCCAATATACCTTGTCAGGGGTGTAAAGGCATGACTGGCGTGATCACTAAATATGATGCCCACAGAGGGGACTTAACCTACGGGGGAACGTAGTTCTGGGACTATGTGGGTGACTGACCCTAGTCCACTTGGTATTAAGCCTACTCCCAACTAGAATGTATACAATACAACATAATTGAATATAAACTGGACAGTTCAAGATTCTGACATGCTAACTAAAAATGCAACATTAAGTACTGATAATGAAACATTTGAAAACTGTTGCATGTATATCTGTATAAACTGGCCTAGCAAGTGTATTTCATGAACTAAATGAATCTACACAACTAGGGTTCTGAATTTCATGCAATAATTAATCAACATAGTTACGAAAATGTAATATTCTGATTAGGATTAATCTAATAGCTAAATCACAGTAATAATCTGAAGTTCTAGAAACCCAAAGTCTAAACATAATGAAAGAAATCAAGAATTTGACTGAATTATAGGGGCCTAATGGGTGAAACTAACCCACTGGTGAAATCCCACATACTTGGTGACGAAATTCACAGAGAAATCTTTTGATTTCAAGGCTGGAACTAAGGGAAACTTGTTGCGTTCTTGGAGAGGGTTTGGTCGACTATTTCTTCTCTTTTTTCCTTGGTTTGATCCATCTTTGGGAGGATAAATTGGTTAGGGTAAGTTTTGATCAAGTTACTAAACTAAAACTGACCAAAAAACGTATTCTACGGGTTAAACGACGTAATTTAGATGTCCAACGCATAGGGAAAAGACCAAACGACCCCTGACTTAAAAATTGTCGAGGACAATCGACGGACCTGAGCGATGGACCGTCGACTGGCCTACGGTCCATCCTAGTCAGTCGTCGACTGGCTACAAAGGGTGGCTTCTGAGGGGTATGAATCACGGACCTGGACCACGGACCGTGGTCCCACCTACGGTCCGTAGGTCCTTGCGTGGGTTGACCCTTAGCTGAGATTTTCTGGGTCATGTGGTACTGATTTTCTTCATTAGGTCTTAAATCAATATGATTTGGTTGATTTGGAGAACCATATTATCTTTGTAGAGGATACAATTTCTATTTTAGACATAGATATGCGGCGGTCGCGTTTGAGATACATTTCTGTTCTGAAGGTTTGTTGAAGGGATCATCTAGTTGAGGAGGCTACCTGGTTGACGGAGCATTAGATGTGATAGTAGTTTGTTGGCTTGTTAGAGACTTTAGATACTTCTTGACTCTTACTATCGCAGTTGAAATTCCTTTTAAGAACCGGTTGGTGTAATGACCCTCAAGGTCCTTTTTGTGATAATGTTGGTTTTCTTCTCTTAGAGAGTTCCATAGTGACTCCAAGTAATTTATGACTTGCCTGGACTGACACCTCGGGCACTTGGCCGTTCGTTTGCTTTTTATGTAGACTTTTGTGTTTTGGAGCTAATGAAAGTTGAACAAATGAGTTCGATCAACAGATTAGTAAGACTGGCTCATAGTGAAATTCTTATGGTTCCATTAGCTCTGGAATGTTAAGTTCGATCTAGAACAATGTTTCGTGCGGAGCCCGAGGCTTCTTGGCTAGTTTCAAGGCTTTTTGTGGAATTTGGCTAAAATGGAGTTTGGTGTGTGACCCACTTTTGTTCATGGTTTGGGTAGTAGAATTTGTTAATTTTGATTGTTAAAATACATAAGGAAGGGTTCCACTTAAAAGTGTTAGGTTTGATTATAAAGTAAAATGTCATGGGTTGTTGGTCAAATGATAAGATTGGTAAGTGAGTTAGCGAAAGGAACAAGAATCTGGTGTATTGAAGAGTTCAAGGTATTTAGAATTTGCATCATGGGAAGAATATAAGAAATGTGAAAGAATAAGAACTCTTGTATAGACCCTAGGTTAGGAGTTAAAGGTTGTATGGAATTTTCGTCTTTAAGTTCAGATATTACTTTGAGATGTGAACTGGTTCGGCACATACTTACTAGGGGTTCTTTAGCGTCTTTTATGAAGACTGTGTTTTGGTTTGGGTGATAAACAGTGATGTGTGAAAGATTTTATATTGTTATGTGGGGATAGATTGTTCAAATTATGGTAAGTGACTTATCGATACACAATGGTATGAACCTACAGTTCTACATGGTTATTGAAGATTTTGAGGAGATTGAAACTACTCTATTAAATGGCAGTACACAGCGTGTTGTGATTCCTTACATCCAAACGTAATGGTAAATAGAGATTGTGCCATTGTATATATAATTATTGGTGAGTCCAAGAATATCCCTAAGTTTTTGCAGGGGTATATAACGGTGTGATTGATAGTTAAAACTTGGTATGTCAAAGATTAATTGGAGTAAACTTTGGGCGATTCAATAGCTTTATCTAGATCGAAAGATACTACCAAATTTGGAATTAGTGTTGTCAATGTTGACTATTACTCGTATCTATCATGGAATGCATGCATGGAAAGAGAGGGAGCCATAGTTCAATATTTTAGGTGGCGACAATGTGTTTGCTAAGAAGATATTAATACTAGTGACTATTTGAAAGCAAGGTAAAAGGGCGGAGTGGTTATGATGTTTTGTTAGTATTAAGAGTTTTGGCTTCAGTTGAATATTGTGAGGAGTATGTGGGGTTTAATAAATCGAGTATGTGAAATATTGTAATGGGGACCTGACTGGTTCACTGTGGGTAGCTAAAAATCAAAGAGATGGAGTCAGATGAATGTAAATGTTTTATATGGGCACTATAGAAGGATTATATTAAGTTATTTTACCTTGGCTCCATACATTCTTGTGTGACCACCTACTTCGCTTTAGAAATGGTTTAGAGTCTGACTCACTGCCTATGCCCGTGCATGTTTTTACTTTTGTGGGTGAGTCACTAGTTGTGGATCGGGTGTACCGATCCTACGATGCCCAATTTGTAGGATAGGATGCGTGGATAGACTTGGTCATTTAGATATGGCAAATTTTGTATTACTCTCGGACAATGATTTTATATTGTAGCTCTACATGTTTTACTTTTCTTATGAGAATTTATAGAAGATCTCTCATGAATATTTTAAGTTGTCCGACAGTTTTAATATTTATCTTGTCGTCGAGGTCAAGTCCTGGCTATGTGTGAATGAATTTGGGGACCATTGACTATAGTTCTAACTTCTAACATTCTTAAAAGTGCTCTACAATCACAACTACTGATGTAGTATTTCGACAATGTTGTTAGAGGTTCTATATGCTTGGGTGTATTACTTAGTAGGTACTCAATTGATCAATTTCTTCCTTGGGTTAAATAAGTTTGATTCCCTTGAAGTGTAGCCGATGTATAAAGATAAGGCTTATATAACTTATGTTTGGGGAATTATTATGTTGTGAGAAGGGAATCTTGATAAGATTTGTGATGGTTTTTGAATTATGAGTGTGTGGTGGTTTTTTCAAGTTCCCTTCTGGTTGTAGCTAGTATTAATTTAAAAATTTATCATGGTTATGTGAGAAGAGATTCATCTTGGTGGTTGTGTTAAGATTCATAAGGTTCCTATTCAGATTGGGTTCATGGGTCAGTCTGTGGCTTGGAAATCACTCCTGATTTGTAGAACCACAAAAGTTTGATTCAAAAGTTCAATTCCTAATATTTGATCTTCATGAATGGTCTTAAGGAGGATCTCACTTGGAAAGATGAACAACGACTTTGGAAGATCATAACTTAGGCTTTTGTAACGTCGGTTATTCTTCCTTCTTATTCTTCATGTTCGAGGACAAACATGAATTTTAGTGGTGGATAATGTAATAATCTTGAGGGTCATTTTTAATTTTATTTATTTAATTTACTATTTTAACCCTCCCGATAATTGCCTCGAGTCAATTCTGATTAGTTTGTGAAAAAATTTCAGAATTTGAACTATTCATGTAACTATATAATTAATGAATGGATTATTTTTTGATAATTAATTTAATTTGTGGTTAATGGACCAAGTCGATAATTTAATTAATACCCTACACCATTTAACCCATGTAAAAAAAAATTAGAGTTAAATGTGATTGATATTATTTCTGAGTCTAGCACAAAAGAATAAAAACAATTGCAGCTAAAATCTTCAACTGGAGGAAAAGAGGAGAACATTAAGCGACATCAAAACATGGATCCCTTTCCTCCATGGAGTTCCCAAATTCTCCAATTTATAAAGATAGAATTCCCCAATTGAGTTAGGGTTTTCTTCCATGTTATGGGTTCTTATAATTATTGATTTAATTGATTGATTTATGATTATTTTTTTGCATGGATTGAGTTAATCTCATGTTTTTATGGTGATCCCCCGTGAACCCATGCAATTCCCATGTTTTCCAAGTTATGATCATATAATGTGGATTTTGAATTATGAAGGAAGAGTTTATGAAATTAAGCATGTTTTCATGAAATTGATGTAAATGTTTTAAGGATACTTTGAGAGTGAAGTATCAATGTTGTCATTTGTTGTATTGTGAAAGGATTTCTCATATACACATGAAAGAATGATTTGTGAAAGGACATTCTCACATAAAGGATTCTTAGGATTGGAAGGTTTTCTCAACTACACTGGGAATCAAAGATTTAAGGAGCTATTCTGGTTAATCCTAGTTTAGATTGGTTATTGAAGGATACTTTTCCATGGATGATACATGACTTAGCTTAGATTGGCAAGATGATGTGCCCTTCCATGAATAATAAGGACAACTATGCATAATTGACTATTTCGTTGGAATTAATCTTAGCACCAAGCGGATATTGAGATGAAAGTTGTCCCGTTAGTAGAGGCCGAATTTCTAGAAGCAATCCCATTGTCCCTAACTACGTGCCCTGTAGGATTTGTCCCAGATAGATATTAGCTTGTGGATCCACAAAAGCTAGAAGTTCGTGGTCCTTACCTTGGCAACTAGGACAACCCTTTTTCAGTGTGGGAGACACCGGATTCCATGTTTATAGCTCACATGGTCTCTATGTTGGTTAAACGGAAATCTTTCCACAATAATGAATTAAGGTTACTTTTATAAGTATCTCCTGAACATTTTAATGATTTTAGCTTGCATTGACCATGTTCTATGTCTTATGTTTCCTAACTTCTAAATTGATGTTTTAGCTTGGTCATTGTATGTTATGAAAGTGTTCCTTTTTAGCATGATTTAAATGTTTTTATGCATGACTATCATACTTGGTACATATTTGTACTAACGCATACTCTTGCCTACATTTCCCAAAATGTAGGATCCGACTGTCCGGGTTCCCAGTTTCATGGCTAGAGTTTTTTGAGGAGATTTCGAGCTTTGGTGAGTCCTTATGCTTCGAGGATGGATTTTCAGTGTTTTAAATTTCTTTCCTTACTTTCAGTTTTGGAACATGATGTACGGGCTACGCCCAGATTCATTATTATGTACTAGATGGCTTGAGACGGTGTTTAGATTTCCGCTTTATTCTATAAAACTTTGATATATTCAAATTGTCTTTTAAATCTCCTTACTATATTTCTTGTATGATGAAATCTAAGTGACTTGTATGGGGTCTCTCGGGGTCTTATACGCCATGTTACGCCTAGGGGCTACCTTAGGTCGTGGCAGTGTCCCAAATTGTGGGGTAAACACTTTTAACCCAACTATCGACAACCTACGCTCCTTTAGAATAATTTGCTCCCCTAATGTTTTTAGCTTGTTGAGGGCCCTTATATCTATAAATGGGATCACCCTCGAAGCAACATTTATGGTAGGGTATTAAGGCAACTTGGAGTAGATTGCACTCCTTCTGTGTAGAGCCTTTTTCACAACAGTATGTGCCGGTGAATTCTCAGTTGCATTTCTTCCCTATTTAGAGTTACAGGGTGAAGATGTTCTCATCAGCTAGAACCCTTTTCTTCCTGATGTCATCCTCCGCAATCTTCTTTTTATTTTCACTCACAAGCATAGAGGTGCGGGATGACTTGTTTCTTCCATGTATGATTATTAATAAACACCCCATTTTACCTTCAGAGAAGAGGTGGAGGAGTGAAGTAAGAGTCGAAATTAGTTGAAACAACCCTTGAAGAAATTGGGACTTTGTCTTTGGAAATTTCTTGTAAAGCACAACATTTCAAAACAAACATCGAATAAAAGTTAGTTTAAAATTGCACAAATAAGCACAGTTGAATCAAGTTTGTTGAGTCTCGCCGAATGGGTAAGTGATTCGCCTAACAGGTTAGGCAAACGCATATGAGCTCGCCAAAGTTGAAAGGACCAAAAATAATTTTACTCAGGTACGAAAGGTGAAGTAAACTCCAACTTGGTGATTCACCGAGATGGTTTGGCGAGTAAAGACAATCCCGCTGAAAGTGACATTACAAAACAGTTCAAGGCCAAGCATAAAGGGCGATGACATCTCCAACTCAGCAATTCACGGAGATTGTTCAGCGAACTAAGACAAGACCCTTAAAAAAGATATTACTGAGGTCACAATATCTAAATTAAACAAGTGATGTTGGACTTACTCGTTGATTTGCCTAATCACAATAGCGGACTAAGACATGTTTGTCAAACATGTAATTTTAGTCTAATACCAATTTTTTAAAATTAAACACCAAAATGCAACACAACACAACACCCAAATATTTTAACAAGCTACCCATATGCCAATTTTACCCCTAGGTACTCAGATTTCCCAAAACTCAACAAAGTTTTGCCAAATCAACGATTTGTCCTTAAGTAAGATGTCACCCGATATATCATTGGACAAATACAAACCTAATGGACAACAATGGACCAATCAGACTTCACCCTGACAAAGTTTTTTAAAAACACTATTCATCAATCCATTTTCAACTAACAACGTCCCTCAGAATCAAGTTTTGCAATTTTGGTTAAAAAATTAATAATCCTATTCCATGGGAAATAATCAATCGACTAAATTAATGCAACCCACATGATTTACATGTTAAATTAGCAATATCAACAATTAACCCAACAATATGCACCAATTTAAAGCAAAAACAATAAGGGTAATTTTGAAAACAAACCTTAAAAATTAAGGATGTGTGAACAAAGAGGGAGGATGGGTTTGGGTCAAGAATCACAAGCAAGATTGAACTCAATGCAAATAAATTGATGCAAAGAAGACTCAAACTAGTATTTAGACTAACAGTATAGAGCGTAGAAAGTGAAAATATTCAAAAAGATCAAAGGATGACCTCTTAGAAGATAAAAGACCCTTGACCTTTTCTTGTCAAGCGATTCGACAATCTTTGATTAATGTCGCAGAACGAGTTTGACAAATCACCGAAGGATCTTAAGATCACGGATGATACATGAACAAATACCCAACCTGAAGTTCAACTCAGCGGACCGAATGTTGTTCACCCTATGATATTCAGCAGATCTCCGAACAAGTACCTATACACCGAAGTTGACAGTACCATTTTTCCAAAATTAATGGCTAGGAAGGAAAACATGAAGATGTTCACCTAAAAAACACTGTGGATCATCAAATGGATATTTGAATCGCCTATTGTGTCCTTTTAAACTTTTGACTTCATTTCAACCTGCATACACAAAACACATGTTATTAAACGCAATAAAATGATCTTGGGTGGCCTCCCAAGAATCACCTTGTCTGACGTCGTGGCATGACATAGTTCTTACTCATCATACATCATTCATGGGGTTGACTAATGTTATCACTAGGCAATGTTCCTTTTTGCCTTGGATTTAAATGATTAGTGATTTAACACATTTGAGTTTCCAGTTCCTTAATTGACATGGTGTGGGAAGAAATCGTTTTAGTTAATGTGGAAAAATATTTTTTCAAGTCTTTCAACATAATGTCGGACCCTTCAACCATGTCAAAGAATATGGTCAACATATCATCAGTTCGAGTCCCTTCCGGTTCAACTTGCTCTTTTGATTTGGGACAATCATGAAGTTGTATGTATCAATCTTTGTAAGCTTCACAATCTCTCCAATTACCTCCTCTATCTCACCAATCTCTCCAAAAATTATCCCTTTTCTTAGTCCAACCTTAGTTCCTACCTAATATAGGATAGTTTAGATGAGAACCCCCTATTTGGTTCCCTATGTATTGAAATTCTTCATTGTATAACGCGTCAAACTTGGCATCCTCCGGTCAATGCCCAGTTCTCGTACCAACTGTGTTTACCGATTTGAATCCATCATTTATGACATGTTTGGATAAAAAGTCTAGTTGGGTCATCATCTTGGTCGTATTATTATCACGCTCTTGGTTCTTCTCCATATATTCCTTGCTCATACCCAACTGTAGAGACGATACTTGATCCTTCCTAGTATGACATGCTCGGTTTATTTTGGTCCAATCATCAACCAATATTGTTGTCATATCAAATGATTTCACATTAGCCCTCTTTGAATGAGTTTGTCAGCAAACCCTTTGTTTAATAAATCCTAGCTATAATATAAATATTGCAGCAACAAGTTTTCTGGAATATAATGTGTTGGGCAATATAACCCAAACTTTTGGAATCGTAACCAAGTTTCATCGAGAGGCTCACGTTCAACTCTCTTGAAATTCTAGATGCAATTTCTAAGTTTCACCATCTTCGAGGGAGGGGAAAATCTTTCAAGGAACACTTTTGTTAGTTCCTTCCATGAAGTTAATGAAGTTTTTGGTTGTTCTGTCAGCCACCTGATTGATTCTCCTTATAAGGATAAAGGAAACAACCTCAAGCGTATGGATTCTTTTGAGACGTTCATAAAAATGAAAGATACACAAAATTCTGGAGATGTTCGTTGGGGTTTTGATGAGAAAAACCTTCAAACATCCATCTCATCTGGAGCAATTTCAAGATAGTTCCGATTACATGACACATAGGTCTCCCAGTAGTAGGAGGTTACCAGATTGCTCCTATACTTTTGACTATATTAACATCCATGTCTTTCACATCTCCCATGTTATCATTCTCCCTATAGTGACTAGTGTTGAGATACTCGCAGTAGTCTGTTATCAATACTTATCAGGTTGTTAGAGTAGATTTAGTTCAAATCATTTGATTCAACCTTTTCCATAAGATTAGATTGAGTTGTTAAAGTAGTTCCTTAGATTTAGTCTAGTTAGTTATATATTAAGTTGTTAGAGTAGTTCCTTAGAATTAGTCTAGTTAGTTACATCTTACTTGTATTTAAGTTGATGTTATGATTGAATAAGATTATTCAAGTTTGCTTTGATTCTCAATCTCTTTATGGATTCAGAGCCCCTCTAAAAGTCTCACGAGTCTGATCCATTTTTTTTATCTCTCTCTTGCGTCAAAAACATGGTTGTACCTACTACCACCACTGACAATGTTGTTGCAGTTCCGACTACCACTCATGTGGTACAATTCAATCCAGCTACCCAATTACCCATCAAACTGTAAGATAACCTCAACTTTGCGACCTGGAAGGCGCAACTAGTGATGCTACTCAATGGACACAAGCTCCTTGGGCATCTCACTGGTGCCAAATCTGCTCCGTCAACCACTATCACACAAACTAATAGTACCATCTCAAATCCTGAATATGAGATGTGGTTTTGCCAAGACCAACTAATTCAACAGGCAATGATGGCATCAGTTACCATTGCTCCCAGTGTTGCAACTTCCTCATCGGCAAACTTAGCATGGGATCTCCTTCATACAGCTTATGCCAATAGGAGTCACACTCACATTTTCAGCTTGCGAGATCAGTTGCAAAACTTGAAAAAGGCCTCCAAGACAGTTGCTACTTACCTACATGAATCAGATCAATGCTCTCAAACTAGCAGGCTCTCCAGTGGTTGATAATGAACGAGCAGTCAAGTTATTGAGTGGCCTAGCTCATGAGTACCGTGAAATCACTGCCATTATAAGAGCACGTGACATAGCCCTAAGTTTTGAGGAGTTATTCCAGAAACTCACGGACCATGAACTTTTTCTCAAACATCAAGATATTGACAAATCATCCTCCATCATCACGGCTGCAGTTGCACAAAGGACCAATTTTCAACCCCAACATCAAAATAATAGCTGCCGCTTCCCCAATCAATCTTCGAAACCACAAGCTCCAGGACAAGCGTACCTTGGCAATCAACAAAATGGGAGACAACCCAAGCAAGCGGTGAAATGCCAACTTTGCCAAAAGATCGGTTACACAGCTGATGTGTGTCGCTCAAAATCGCACAACCACTTTGAAGCTAAGGTCAACTTTGTGTTGAATCATCACCCATATACAAATACTTGGATCCTTGATTCTGGAGCAACCCATCATGTCACAACAGATTCAGATAATCTTGAAGAATATACTAGCAATGAGGAAGTGTACATGGGTAACGGTAAAACTATTCCCATTACTTACACTAGTTTAACTCAAATTAAGGCTTCTAACTCTAATTTTATGCTCTCTAACACTCTTTGTGCTCCAGCTATCAAAAAGAACCTTATTTCTGTTGCTAAATTTTACACTGACAATCTAACCTCAATAGAATATTTTCCACACTCTTTTCTTGTGAAGGAACTCAAAACTCGGATAATGTTGGTACAAGGCCAGAATAAATATGGACTCTATGAGTGGCCCCAAAGGGATCATATTTCACCTTCCGCCAAGTTCACCTCCACCAAAGTCTCCCGTCAACTGTGGCACCGTCGCTTGGGTCATCCTCATCTGAAAATCCTAGACTTAGTACTGAATAAATTTTCACTTCCCTTTTCCACCAAAGAAAAGTTTCAATTTTGTAATTCTTGCTCATCAAATAAAGCTCATTGTTTGCCATTTCAACGACTCACTTTAAATAGTAATGCACCACTTCAAACTTTGTTTAGTGATTTATGGGGTCCATCACCCATTTTATCCATTGATAAAAATTTGTACTGCTGCATTTTTGTTGACCATTACACCAAATATACTTGGTTGTATACAATCAAAAACAAAAGTGAAACCGCTTCAATTTTTGCGCAATTTCATCCTTTGGTGGAAAAAATTTTAAACACAAAATTGCCTCAATTTATACTGATGGAGGGGGTGAATACATAGGCCTTAAACACTACCTACAATGCAATGGAATTGAACATTTAATTTACCCACCCTACACACCCCAGCGAGTTGCCATCGCTGAACGACGACATCGTCACATTGTCGAAACAACTCGAACTCTTCTCAATGAAGCCTCACTACCATCTGAATTATGGTCCTTTGCCTATCACCATGTTGTCTATCTCATAAATAGACTCTCTACACCTGGCCTGAATAATGGTTCTCCTTATAAAAAAATTATTTGGCGAACCTCCAAAATACTCTTCGCTAAACATTTTTGGTTGTCTTTGTTATCCATGGCTTAAACCATATACACAAAATAAATTTTAGCCTAGATCTACACCATGTGTCTACTTAGGAGTTTCTATTGTTCATCATGCACACCTCTGTTTTGATCCAGTGCACTCAAAAATATTTGTTAGTCGTGATGTTCAATTTTGTGAAGATATTTTTCATTTTACTCAAATCATGTTCTCACACTTGAAAAATAAGTTTTCCACATTAAAATGGGAAATCATAGAGTCTCAAGTCTGTAAGGAAACTCATCCAGAAGTCCAATACAACTTGGACTCCAATCTCGTTCCAACTCTTCCGCCACCTATTCCTATCCCCCTTATAGTTCCCTCTCATTCAAACACTCCAGAGTCCATAATTGAAAGGAAACTACCAGCAGTCTCCACTTCATCAGGTATAATTCCTATCGCTTCTCAATCTCCTTCACTATTTAATAATGTCGTCCACAACACCTCTCCCCCATTACCCGATTCCAATCCTCCCCCACCAATATTGCACCAGCAGCCACCGAATCCTCCAGAAATTATGCCAACTGCCGCTGCCCCTCCACCCTCCAGTGTGGTCACAAGGTCCAAAAATAATATTTTTAAACCAAAGAAACAATTCAGCTTGTTGGCTCACCTTTCTCCCACCCTAAATACCATTAAACAAGTCATTAGTCACACTGAATGGAAGAATGCCATGGATCTGGAATACGAAGCCTTAATGAGAAACCAAACTTGGGAACTACTACCAAGGGACCCGATGAACAATGTTGTTGATTGTAAGTGGTTATTTCGCATTAAAAGGAAAGTTGATGGTTCTATTGACATGTACAAGGCGCGATTAGTAGCAAAAGGTTTCACACAGTGTCCAGGATTCGACTTTCATGAAACTTTCAGTCATGTTGTCAAACCAACCACCAACAGAATTGTTCTTTCCATTGCAATTCAAAACAACTGGAAAGTTCACCAGCTTGATGTGAACAATGCATTTTTGCAAAGTAACTTACAAGAGCAAGTATTCATGGCTCAACCGAAAGGCTATGCTAACTCTGATTTTCCCAATCATGTATGTCGTCTCAAAGAGGCCATTTATGGCCTAAAACAAGCTTCACGTGCCTGGTATGAAGCTCTCAAATCTCACTTGACTAAAATTGGGTTTGTTAAGTCTCAATCAGATACTTCTCTATTTATTTTCACATCTGAAGCTGTCACGATGTATATTCTGGTGTACGTTGATGATATCCTCATTACTGGGAATTACCCAACCCTTGTCGCACATGTAATCAACTCTCTGGCTAACAGGTTCTCCTTAAAGAACCTTGGTGAACTCAACTATTTTTTGGGGATCAAAGTCAAACATGTTCTGAATGGTATTGTCTTATCACAGTCTTGGTAAGTTGCAAAACTTATCATTCACGCGTCGTGATATTGCATTTGCAGTTTACAAACTATCTCAGTTTATGCAATCCCCGAGTCTTGAGCACTGGAAAGCAGTAAAAAGGGTTCTTCGATATCTCAAGGCATCAATAACATCGTGTTTGCAAATCTCTTGTCGCTCTGATATCATAAAGAGATTGAGAATTAAAGCAAACTTGAATAATCTTATTCAATCATAACATCAACTTAAATACAAGTACGATGTAACTAACTTGACTAATTCTAAGGAACTACTCTAACAACTTAATATATAACTAACTTGACTAAATATGAGGAACTACTTTAACAACTTAATCTAATCTTGTGGAAACGATTGAATCAAATGATTTGAACAAAATCTACTCTAACAACCTGATAAGTATTGATCACAGACTACTGTGAACAATTAGTTGCTCGGTCTTCTACTGAAGCAGAATATAAATCGGTAGCCAGTGCACTCTCTGAAATTACTTGGGTCCACAACCTGTTGGATGAGTTGCGATATCAAGTCTTGCAAACGGCCAAGCATTTTTTGTGATAATATTGGTGTTTCATATCTCAGCAAGAACCCAGTCTTCCACACTAAGATGAAGCACATTGCAGTAGACTTTCATTACCTCTACAACAGTGTGAACTCATGTAGAGTGATAGTGAAATATCTTCCTGCCGTGGATCAAATTGCAGACACTCTCACAATGTCGTTGCCCAAGCCTGCCTTCCTTTGGTGTTTATCCAAGTTAGGCGTTGTTGCACCACACCTAACTTGAGGGGTGTGTTGAGATACTCGCAGTAGTCTGTTATCAATACTTATCAGGATGTTAGAGTAGATTTAGTTCAAATCATTTGATTCAATCTTTTCCCCAAGATTAGATTAAGTTGTTAAAGTAGTTCCTTAGATTTAGTCAAGTTAGTTATATATTAAGTTGTTAGAGTAGCTCCTTAGAATTAGTCAAGTTAGTTACATCTTACTTGTATTTAAGTTGATGTTATGATTGAATAAGATTATTCAAGTTTGCTTTGATTCTCAATCTCTTTAACTAGCATCGTCATTTCCATTCTCTCTCATATTTCCAACTGCAAAAAGGGGGCACAACAACTACACTAAACAATAATGTATCCTACTACAAGTAAGAAAGTTCAAAAATTAACTTCACAGATTGAATTCTTAGATGCCAATCCCTGGTAAAGGAGCAATTTTGGTTAACGCTCAAATTACTCACTAAAATAATTAAATAAGTAGGCAATCACTAACAATATAAATACTCAAAAATTGAGTTGGGATCGAATCCCAGAGGAAGTGATCGAAATGTAAAAATTCATCAAGGAAATTAAAATTGCAAATCAATTTATTGTAGCAATTAGGACAAGTGGGTATATTAATCAACCTAATTTTAAAAAAAGGTTTTGGAATCAAATATTACAATTTAACAAAATAATGGGATTTAAACAAATAAGAGACGATCTAAGGGTGTGGGAGTTGATAGCAACATAAAATGGGTGTATAAGTGCTTGTTTGATAACGCTAGACAAACATGTATAGGTTGAGTAACCGTCAATGACACAAATCTTCTTTCGATCCCAGAGCATCATATCATAGAACTTCCTTTCAGTCTCATCATGTAAAATAAAAATCAACCTTATACCTTAATAAAATCTCTCTTTCGAGAAGATTTGGCAATCAGAATTGAACTAAATATTTTTTTTTGAGAAAACTACATCAATCAAACCCAGTTTGCAAGCATTAAATTATTTACCCACTTCAATAAATCTCTTTCAAGCATCAATCGAACATCTAAGCTACTATTAAGCTTGCAATCTTAACCTATAAATTAACCTCAAGCTAAATAGCTCAAATCCATGAATGAACAACAAAAAAATTGAGCAAGACACTAGACCCAATAAATTAAATCAACACCGAACTCCATATTCATACCCCTAGAATTGGAATTTTAGACAAGCATCATAAAAGGGAAAGAAATCTTACCAATTACGTTTTCAACCATAAAAGTGTTGATAATAAGCAACAATCTTGAACAACAACATTGAATTTAACCCTCAATTGTCAATTACAAGATTGTTCAAAACCTAAAAACTAAGAGAAAATCTAGTAAGTAATAGTTCTTCTCTCCAAAGATAAAAAGTTAAAAGCTATTCAAAATATGATAAAAAATTAAAAAGAATAAAAAGATGCATTTGTCTATTTATCATTTCCCCAAAATTAGTCTAAAATTCCATGCGCGACCTAATTGGCGACATTAGTCAGGCCCACCTTCATGATTTGGCAGATCATCGTTCTGTTCTGAACTCGCCCTTTCTTGGCTTAAGGCTTAAGGTGTTCAAACCTAAGACGGTGAATCATCAATTGCCACCTTTTTTGCCCATTCAACCTTCATTTAAATTGAGAAATCTTTCACCTTCGGGCTTCGGTGATAGAACTTTTAGCTCGCCCAACTATTTTCGCAAATCGCCATTTGCATTTTGCTTCGCTGACCTACCTTGAATATTTTTAGAAGTGAACATTGTCACTTTAGCTGAGGTGTAGATCTATTGGGTGATCCGCCCATTGTGCTAGGTGATGCTCAACTGGGAGTCTTACACTTTTTTCAATATTCTTCTCACCTCTGTTCATAGATGCATCCTTGTCTTGTCCTTTAGCCTTCATCGCTGTAAAATACCATCAGATAAGGAAATAAATAGGCATTGTGAACATTGTTTGTTGAACTAAAAAGGCCTGAAATGAGTTAAAATCTCAAACTTATCAGCACTCAATTGACATGTCTTTACATAAATTATTTTAGTGCTGGTAGGAATGGAAAGTTTTCATTATCATCTTTTATGTAGCTTATTTTTATTTTGCTTATGTATTATCAAAATATCATTAAAATTGAAGAAAATACATTTTTGGTTTACATTATTTATTTATATGGTATAACTTAGTTTAAAGTCCAAATTAGTTTTCTTTCATGAGTGTTAAGTTTAGGGTTAAAATAATCACATTGACATACACACACATTTAGACGTATAGTCCATATAGGGCTTTTTAATAGTTATATAATCATAATATTTATATCAACACACATAGAGTTATTTTTTAAAAATATGTATAAACTTCTCCAAGTGGACATATAATTTATTTGAAAAGTGAACTACTTCAATCTGAAATTGGTTAATGAAAACAAATAGTATTCATAGACGAAACATCAATTTTTCAAATACAATAACGGAATAGCTGATTTATTAAATTCACTCAATTCTCATTCATAAAGTAAATCTTAATAATGAAAAAAATAATGAAGTAGTCTTCTAAAAGTACAACTGGATTTTTTTAAAATGCTCATGCATGGTCTTTTGTCCACCTATTATATTGAAACAGGCTACACAAACAAATCTTGAAACGATTCAGAATCATCAATAGAAACAATCTTCTTTCTAGTTCCTTCAAGTTGTTCCTTCAACATTAAAAGTTGATTCAAATTTTGACATTCTTCAACATCTATACCCTCAACCCAACAGCGCAGACTATTGTTCTTCGGGGTCGATGATGATTTCAACCCAAAAGATCTGCCAGAAACATCAACATCAACATCAGAACTACAAGCATGAGAATTCATCCCTAATGTTGATCGTTCAGTGCAAATAATGCTATGAAAATGCCTTTTGATAATAGAGTTAATGTCTCCTTAAGTATAAGGTCTTGCAGTGGATGAGAAAACAACAGAGGCCACCTAATAACCTGTCAAGGATTCAAGTTCTTCAATTTTTCTGAAAAGTTCTTTCCTTATTTTGGAGAATGTGACGATTCTAGATGTTTTCTTTGTGATTTTCTCAATCTCTATTTTCTTCTTCCATGTGCCCATTCTTCTTAATTTCAGTTCTTCTTTGAAAAGAAGAATGTGCTTCGGTATTTCCTATCGAAAAATGGTAGTTACCTAAAATATGTGTGTGTATATGAACTATAATCTAATCTAATAAAAGTAAAATTGACCGATTTATTATGTATGAGGTTTGACTTGTGTTAATTGTGATGATATAGTCATTGGAAGTATGTATGGGTAATGCATTATTTTTATTCTTAATATATTTTACTTGATTGAAATAGTCTTTAATGAATAAATAAAAAATATTCATTCTTGATCTTTACCCTAAACCACATAGATTTATGGAAAAAAAAAGTGTTCATTTGATTTTAGACCCCATGTGACTGACAAAATTCATCATTGTTTCCTTGTTTTTTAACTTCAAATAAAAACTTCATGAAATCTAATATCATTATATCTACTTCTTTGATAAAATTTAATTAATTCCATTGCTTTAAATTTAATGATCAAATTGAAAATTAAGATATAATTTTGGTTTATTTTAGTTTTATGCTAGAAGATGTCCAACACCAATAGGCATTGATTGTGAAGTAGTGGTATTTTGTTCCCAAACTTTTGGGGTTACACAAAAGTGTGGAATGAAGTTTTAATGATTTCAAATAGATCTCAAAATAAGATTTACTTTTGAAAAAAATAAACCTAATTAGTCATACAAATTTTGATCATTTGTTATAAACTACTACATAAAAAATATGTTTATGTTTTTTAAAGGGAAAATGTACAAGTACCCCCTTCAACTATACACGAAATCCCAGTGACACACCTTAACTATACATGAGTCATATTACCCCCCCCCCTCCCACTCCCCCCTCTTATTTCATTTTCAAAAGTTTAATTATATAAATCTTTTTTGTTCTTCTTTTTCTTCCTCCCATTTTTAGTACCTTTTCATACCATATATAGTCATAATCTGCAAACGCAAGCCCCAAATAAGGGAAAATGCACAAGTACCTACTTCAACTATATGTGAAATTTCAGCAACACGCCTTAACTATACATGAGTCCTATTATCCCCTTGAAGTATTTTTTAAGTGTAATAAACACACCCTTAACACAGCCTAAAACCTATATAGCCACTCACATGATGGGAGGTGTTTTACACTCGCCTCCAAGTAATCATTATGTCAGCGCCATGTCAATAAATGACCAAATCTATAAAAAAAATATATATATAATTCCATGTCATTTGATTCCTTCTTCTTCATTATCAACACCCACTCCATAAGCACTAAACCCACTTATTTTAACCATTAAAACTCATAGCAATCACCATGAAAATTATAACCCACCGCCAAATTTATCCCTTCACTACCACCGGATTCAATATCTACTATCAATTTTATTTTTCTTTCAATTCAAATAAATTTCATAAAACATGGTTCAAAATTTCCATTGAAGAAACCACCTAAAGTTTGAACTCTAATTCGAGAAGAATTCAAAATTGGGGTCATTTTCTTCTTATTGAATTTGGGTTAAGATAAAGGCTGATTGACGTGGGTGGGGCGGGGTAAGGGCTAGAGGTAGGGGTAGGGGTATGACATGGATAATTGAGGAGGGGACGGTAATTAAATTATTTATTTATAATTTTTTTTAAAAACTCTAATTTAAATTATGCTCTTTATATGTTGCCTAAATTAAATTCCTAATATGCAATTCTTTTCTCATTAGCGAATTTCGAGTAATTTATTTGAGTAAAAAATGATAATGAAAAAAAAAATCTCGATACTATACAAATTAATGAAAAACATTGAAAAGAATTCTCTGAGAATTTAAATATGTTGTGAAAAATGATAAAATTTGACTTTATTCATAAAGAAAAAAAGAAACTTAATTTTAAAAAATATCAATTTAAGTTTTAAAGTTAATTAACTATCTCTACTAATTAATTATAAAATGTCCAATTAAAAATGAACACGTGTCCATATTAATCAGATTTTAATACATTTTTTTGTATCGCACATGCCTCTAAGATAGTGAACACACTCTTTGTGCCACCTCAGCACGAAAGGGTGCGTTTATTACACTTTAAAATAATTCAGGGGGGTAATAAGTCTCATGTATAGTTAAGGTGTATCGTTGGGATTTCGCGTATAGTTGAGGGGGGTACTTGTGCATTTTCCCTTTTTTTAAATTGATACTTTGGGTTCAGGTTAAACTGAAACTACCAAACTAAAATAACTATAAAAGTAATATAAGTTATGAAAAACTTATATACCAAGAAATTCATAGTGATCATTAAATTACACCCTTCTTCATAAGGCGGGACGAGATATTTGTAATTACCATCTCAACCCAAAGGAGTTTTTTAAGCAATTCTAAATTGAGAATGATTGTGAAATATTGTTATTCTTCTATCCTCTCATTCCTTTCCAAATTTACAAAGCAAGAGATGACGAATTTATGTGGCATCCATAGGCATAAACAGGAATTACGAAGATGATCCCTCTTTAAGATTTGTTTTGGGTTACATAGGCGTGTGTGACCAAGATGATCGCATGTGCAGCGCCTTCTCTATCTATCTATTTTCTATCTATATCTATCTATCTATTCATTCTTCTATCTATCTATTTTTTATATTACCTTAAAAGCATGCACTCCCAAACTTCAATGTTGAAATACTATAATACCCCCAAACAAAATACTCAAATTATTGTATATATTTATTTAATTAATTGTATTATATTAAAAGTAGATACCTTTTCACATTATAGAGTTGTGACTTTTTCAATGAGTTGTGACTTTTTTGAAGGGTTGTGACTTTTTTGAGGGGTTGTGATATTTCCGATGAGTTGTGACTTTTTCAAAGGGATGTGACTTTTCCGATGAGCAGTAAATTTTTTGAAAGGTTGTGACTTTTCTAATAAGGTACTAATTCATACTACTATCTCTTAGCTATAAATAGAGGGTATTTCCTCTAACTTTTAATCTATGATATTTAAAGTTTTCTACTCTTCTTCTTCTCAAAAAAATCTCAAATGTTATTTGCAACAATTGATTAAGGTCAAAATCAATGAAATTTGAGGTACCACATAAGAAAGAGTTGGTGAACAAATTGTAAAAAAGCATTCATCAATTCACACTCGTATTTTCTTATTACGATTTTCATTACATATATACTTCAATACTATTTATATCATTTTAGAACATTTATACCCTTTTAGTTAACCTACAAATTTTATTTATTAAAAAACAGTTATCTACTACATATAGTCACAACAATTTCATCCTTCATGTTTCTTCGTTCATTAATCACAACCATTCACTTCTTATAAATTCTTGGCGATTTCTTTTATGCGAAAATTTGAGATCATTAAAAAAATTCATAAATGATTAATCCTCAATCCATTTATATGGTTCGCCGAAGTTAATAGCATGAAAATTTAGGTATTTGCTTTCTATTAAATAAGAAAACAAAAACGAGAAATGTGCAATTAAGAGTGCTTTGCTTCACACAAAAAACTTCAAATAGTGTGCTAGAGTTTTCATTTCTTTTTTTTGTTTTGTTTCTTCAATTAATTTCTTTTGTATTTTCATTGGAGAAAGAATATTATATTAGTGTTCACATAACGAGTGAATAGTGACAAATACACATATTATGATTATTTTTTCTAATAAAATTAATAGATCAAGTTGTGGTAGAGACAATAATAATAAACAAATACAAAAAAGGCACATGATCTTCTTTATTTTTCCATTTTTTATTCTTTTGCCCTCAAACGAAGGAGTTTCTTCCTAATTTTTCTAAAATAACGGGCATCAATGTAGTCCATTGAATTATTCTTTTGATGTTAAGTCCACTATTTCAAAAATAGATTTACACTTTTACTTATAATATGATAATATATCCATGAAAATAAATTATTTTTAATAGATATGTAAGTAAAAATGAATGGAGAAAGTAAAGTATTGTTGGAAAGAGATTTCAATCAAATGAAACACTAGAGTGAATATAGTAGGAACATATATTTTCGTCTTCCTTCTTCATTGGCTATGAATTATGTTCCGTATATTATTTCTTTTTTATATGTATTTATATTGAGTATAAATTTTTTAAGTATGAAATTCTTGTTATTTTGTGTTCATTTTAATCTAGGAAAATGTTATGTCACAAGATACACTCCTTTCTAGCTATATAAAAATAGATAAGAAAATAGTTATTGATCATAAAATGATCTTAAATAAAATTAAAGATTCTATAAATAATACTTTAAATTTTATTCATCTATCGGTTTTTTTTATTGAACAAGTTTTATGTTTTATATCACGATACAACTTCTATAATATACCAGATACATTCAGTAGACAGCAACTATATGATATGTATGCAATAGAAAAAGGAGAAGACTACAATTCCACAAAGATAAGTTAGAAACTTAAAGAAATAAAATATTGGTCAAGCTAATTATTTTACATACATTATAAGAACATTTCACTATAACAACCTAATTTTCTTTAACTAATTTTTGATGTTATATTTTTTTTATCTCTATAACATTCTACTTATAACAGTGTAGATATCCACTATAGAAGTGCACTTTTTTGTAAAATTACCTCTCTATGATAGCCTTACTCAAATATTAATTGAGTAAACATATTTTCTAAAAATATATATATTACGTATAAAGATAAAATATTGAAATACTTATGTTAATCTTTATTAGTGTCATGCACATACTAATTTCAAGCATGAGTATTTAAGAGAAAAAATATACTTAAATGATGTTCATCATTTATGATCATAACCTTAAAACGAAAAGCTATTGGCGACAGTTTTTATATTGATATTTTTCTTTTATTTTGTTGGTTAAATTTGTTTACAAAATTGAGTGAAGGAAAAATACTACTAAAGAAATGTCACTTTCTCTCGATATTTAAACTTTGAATGTATTTTGAAATGTTTCTATGAGATCTGGTCATTTTGATCTCAAAAAACAAGTAATTTTATGACAATCTGTATTAATCATTTAAAAGTATTTTCTGTATGTTCTTTCAATTATAATCATTTACTAATAAGGTTTAACTTAGTAATATTAATTCCATTTTACAACATCGTATACTGTACTATATGATACGATGCACACGCGTGCAATGCACGTGCCGTGAAACTAATTCGTATAAAATAGTAATAAAAACTAATTAGTTGATCAACATTCCTTTCAAAGAAAGGGGAGTTGTTATATCTGTTTTTTGGCCATTGATGTGAGGCGACAAGATTTTGATAAAGTACATGTCCACTAGGTTAGCTACAAAATGTCAAACATTTATCAAATTGTCTCAAAATTTTATTATGTTGTTGCTAAATTTATCTATAATTTTTGTAATCAGTCCTCTTTCTTTCTTTCTTTTTTATGATGGATTGTAGGCGCTTATGTATATATACATGTTCACTTATATGTTTCGAATCGAGAAAATGCTACCATCCCAAGGAAACACAAACTTGTTCTGACCTTCATTCTCTCTTATCTCTGCAATTACCACTTGGTCTTGAATGATAAGATATTGAATCCATCTGTTGGATCTCCTCATTACTCGATGCAGGTTCCCCGATGAAATAAACCTCGGTTTTGTTTGTCCCCGAGTCATTACATGTATTAACCAAATTCAAACTATTAAACTTCACATCCATTGCATGTTATACGAGGATTTCATTATCCTTGTTTATTGCTATGGCTGGTTCAACACTTTTTTCGCATTTCTTTTCAAGCTCCTCATACACAATAGCGGAGGTAAGGCTAGCAATTGGACAGGACCGGTTTTATCGGAATCGGTACCGGAACCGGAACCAGGACACGTTACCGGATTTATTTACCGAAACCAGATCTTACCGGAATCGGTTTTACCGGAAATTCCCAAAGGTTCCGCCCGGTCCCTTAGTTAACGGAAAGGAACCGGTTCTTACCGGATCATTGTGTACCGGTATTTTTTTTATTTTTTATTAACTTTAATTATTATATAATATTATATTATTAATTAATAATATAATATTATTAAAAAACGTCAATTTAAAACTTTAAACTTTAAAGTTTCAATTGAATTTAAGTTTTTAAAGTTTAAAGTTTACATTGAAAATTTGAATTTAAAGTTTAAAATTGACTTTAAAGTTTATATTGAATTTAAAGTTTAAACCTTAAAATTCAATTTTATATTAAAGTTTAAACTAATATTAAAATAATTGAAAATTAAATTTGTAAAATGCCTTAGAATAGTTGGATTAAATATAAAAGACTATTTTAAAAGAAAATCAAGGCGAATAGCCGTATATTTATTCAAATAAATAAATTGTACAATACAAATATTAGAAAGAGACAAAGAATACATAATCTAAGTATTGAATATTAATTATTGTACTAAGTACTAACTACTAACAATTGAAACTTTTTTTAAAATTTTTCCGTAACTTTTGTAACATTTCAAAAGAAACATTTTTTGGAACTTGTATTTGTCGTTCTTCTTCCATTGCTTCCATGCCATCATCACTATTATCACCAAATATTTCATCTATTTCGTCTTCTATTTGGCTATTTAATTGTGATAGTCCGGTAATTCTTCTTTCGGCATTGACCCAATCTCGAAACAACACTGATATTTCTAAACTATCATTTGCTAATGAATATCGATAATCTCCAATAATAAATCTCGCCGCACTAAAGGCTTGCTCCGAAGCGACCGATGATGCTTGAATCGCTAGCACATTTCAAACAATCCTAGCAAGAGTCGCAAATTGATTTTCACGATTCTTCCACCATACTAATATTGGAGCTTGAAGTTGTCCTTCTTCATGCCTAATCTTTTCCCATGCCTGATTGAAATATAAATCAAAATCATTATTAGTAGATGATTCAAGCTCAAGATAATCATCCATCCAATCATTTGTATCATCACTTCTTGGCCTACAAGATGGAGGTTCAACTATTGGAATATTTTTTTCCATAGATTTATATGTATTATATAACTCTCTAGCTTTTATATATATGCTACTTTTACAATCTTCAACACTAGGAGTTTCATCATCTTGAATTTCTAAATTTGCATAAATCTTTTCAACCATTCTTTCAACACTTTTTAATTTGTAATTTTGGTTGAAAGTAGTAGCAGTCAAATAGATTTGAGGAAAAGGGAATTTTTTTTTTTTGAATTTTTCAATCATAAAAGCAAGGGAATCTTCAAATCAATCTTTTCCTTTATATTTTGCAAATTCAGATGAAATAGCACAAATATTTACTAAAACACAAGAAATAGTTGGATAATATTGACCAGAAACAGCATTTGTTGCTTTATAAAAAAACACTTAAAAATTCAATAAGTTCTTTTGTATTTTCCCAATCTTCATAGCCAATTCTCAAATTCAGGTCCGCATTATGAGCATTAAAAACTAATTGTACCGGCTCTTGATAAATATAAGCAACTTGAATCATTTCAAATAAAGAATTACATCTAGTGCATACTTCTGTTGGAACTTTTCTATATTCAAGTCCACATTCTTTACAACGATTTTTAAATTCTGTAATTCTAGCTTTTATTTTAGCTTTAAAAATCCAATTACAAGCAAGTCTAATTTTTTCACAAGAAATTCCAAATTGAGAAATACCATCTTTTACTATCAAATTATACACATGTGCGGCACACTTAATATGAAAAGAATCATTATCAATTGGACAAAGTCTACATTTTAAATAATCAATTGTTTTAAATTATTAGAAGCATTATCTAAAGTGACACTCATTAGTTTATCACATAATCCATAAAATTGTAAAATAGAGCTTATTTTTGTCGCTATATAAGAACCAATTTTAGTTTCTTCAACATATTTATATCCTAATATTCGTTTTTGCATGTTCCATTCATGGTCAATCCAATGGACAGTAATTATAAAATAATCATTACCATTAGGACTACGCCCCATATCAAAAGTAATAGATAATCTGCCATCATAATAAACAAATAAACAACGAAGAAAATGACAATATTCTTTTTGATATTTAAAAAGATCACTTTTAATTGTACTTCTTGGAATACCTTCATAATCTGGGTTATACAATTCCCGAATATACTGAATAAAACCAGGATGTGAAGGAAATGAAAAAGGCAAACCACAAACAGCAACCATTTTAGCTAATTCTCTACGATCTTTTTCTTTACTATATGTGCGGTGTGTGCTTCAACTAGCCGGGTTAGTCATATTTAATTCACTTTGAACCATATTAGAACCTCCAACTCCCATAGAATTTTCAGGTATGGGTATTCCATTTCTATTAGCCCTTTCTATATCATCTAGGCGAGCAAATTCTTTATTACACTTTCTCAAATGTGTTCTTAGTCGTCCCGTTCCCCCTTGTGTACCCGTAGTTACATGTTTCATGATCAATTTACATTTCGTACAAGTAACAGTAGTTTTTTCCTCATTTTGTACCAAAAATTTTCATACTAAAGATCTTTTAACACGTACAACGGTCTTTGAAAAAGTAGGTAAAGAGGGGACTTCATCTTGTTCCGGTAATTCGGTAGCCGGACTAGTAGGGGTAGGGGTCTCATCATCTTCCTCATTTATTTCTACTTCCTCATCTAATTCTTCCTCAAAATTAGTAAAACATCTATTTAAAGTTTCATGATCTACTTCATTTTCGGAATTAAATTCAATAGGTCGTGAGTCTCGTGTAAAAGAAGTTTCATCAACATGAGTATAATCATTAGTATTAATTCTAAATCTAGGAGGTGGCAAATTTTTAGAATTAGAACTACTTCCTCCTCCCCTATTATTTTTTCTTTCCGACATTGGTCTTTTACCACTATATTTTTCAAAATTCATGTTCAAGTTTAAAATAATTAATATTATGAAAAACAAGCAAAGATAATATAACAAAAAAATAAATTAACTTAATTAATAAACAAATAAAAAATTAAAGTTGGAACGAATGTACTGAACGTCTACGTAAAAGTAGACGTATAACCAAAGCCGGAATTGAGAGATGCCAATTGAAGCTTCCGATTTACTTCAAATAAATCTCCGAAATTCGAACTCCAAGTCAATATCACAAAATAATAATTATGAATTTATGAGAGATTGAAAATTAAGAGATTTTATAAGATGTTAATGAAATAATTTGCGAATTTATGATTTAAATGAAAAAATATGGGTATATTTATAGTGTTAAGGGGTTAGAGAGGGGTGGGGCAGTTTTGAGCCGTTTAGGGCCCCAGCCCAACGGCTAAAAGGGCCCAACGGATTTATAACGTTCAACTTTAAAAAAAGAAGAAGTTGGAATTGACCGTTGAACCGGATAAAAAACCGGGTTCCGTTTCGGTACCGATTTCGGTACCTATAAGACTGATTCCTTACCGGTTCAATCGGTACCGGACTTACCGGTACGGGAACCGGACCGGACCAGAAAAAATCCTGTCCAATTACCAGTCTTAAGCGGAGGTGACTCCCAAAGTACCCTCGGCTCCCGACACATTCCAATCATGGCACGTTTTAAAAGTTCTCTCGAACAACACCCTTGAACTTCCAAGAGAATAGTCCATAAATGTTCTCCCTGTCAAACTATTAATGATCCATTTTTACGGCTCAAAAATCGAAAAAAGTATTGCAATAAGACAGTCTCTGATAGGTCATGTCTCAAACACGTTGGTACCTTCTACATAAATCTCAACAACACCTCATGAAGAGGTTCTTCTAGAATTTTCCAAATGTTGTAATTTCATCCTACAACTTGATCACAAGATAAATTGGGAAGTATCTCTCAAGGAAAGCCTTCATTAATGCATCGCAGGACGTGATTATTCCTTGGGGAAATTCCACAAGCCATGAGTTGTTTTCTTCAGTTAGTGAGAAAGGGAAAATCCTTAGCAAGATAGACTCTTGGCTAATGTTCTGCATTTTAAAAGGGTGAAAAACATCCACAAAATAATTCAAGTGTCGGTTTGAATCTTCCACCGCTTGACCTTCGAATAACCCCTTCATTTGTAGAAGATGAAGCATTCAACTTGTCACATGAAACACAACATTCTCTACTGCTGGTGGTAGGTAAATTACTCCAGCCATACCCAATTTCATGGATACCTCATCATCAACATTGTCAGCAAATACATGCACACTTTAATTTTCATCTACTTGGCTCATGGTGCCCTATTTTTAGAAACAAACAACACAAAACACAAAGTAATAAGATTACAAACGAGTTTGAATTTAGAAATTAACAAAAAATGATCGTTAACCAACTACACTTCCAAATTAGATAACGCTCCACTACACATCATATTTAGAAATGTAGGCGGATGTATGTGTTAACTTGTATGCGTCCACAACAAGTCAATGGAACAAGTCCCTTAACTCATCAAGAACAGTGGTGAAAGTAAAAACTTAAAAGTAAAGAACACAGAGAGTTTATGTGGAAACCCCCTTTCTCGAGAGAGGAGAAAACCATGACTTGTCTCATAGTATTTCAACACAACTCCATTACTTCAATGATCCAAGATTCAAATTACAAGCTCTTGCAACATATGAGTAAATCTCTTAATCCCTTCCCTCTTTGGAATAACTCTAGTATGAAAAACAAAGCAATAATTCTATTACATACTACACCAACTAACTAAGTGGATATAGACTTCAAGAACAAAATATAGCTAACTCTAGCTACAACTCAAACATCATCAATGGTCACAACTTGAAATGATTCAATTGCCTTAAAAACACATGAATAGATATTACACAAAATGATCCTTTGAATATATTCTCAAAAAGCAACTAAAGACAGGAGATCCTTCGATTAGGTCCTTTGCTGCATATAAAAAATATTATTTTGAGAGTATGGTTTTTGTTGTGTGTAATTCTTCCAATGCAAAAACTAGGTTATGTCCCTTTCAAAAATGACTATTATAAGATGGACAAAAACCTATTCCAATGACAATGGATGAGGGTACTGATCCTCTATAGTCACGCACCAACCATTATAGTTATGGTAGTACTTGCAGCTTTAATAACTATCCTTTTTGCATTGCATGAACCTCTTAGTTACTCATGGGATCAGGTCGCATACTAGATCCCATAGTTTGTTAAATCATCACAACTTCACAATAACAATTTCCCCTTTCTGATGATGAGAAGCTATACTTAACATGCTCCCCTTAACAATTGGTTCCCCTAGTCAACATAAACCAGGTCCTACAACAACTTTCATATATCACCAACTGACTAATCCCATAACCCCCACACAATCTTCCCTATTTTAACATCATAAAAATGAAGAGCAGTAAACATAGTAGAGAGTCTGTAGTTTAGATAAATTATTAATAGTTAAAATTCTACATTGGATTACAAGGAGAACCGAACTACTTCCATCAAAAGCAAAAGAAAATTCATAAGGAAGGAAAGGTTGAGGAGTTTAGGAGGTTTAGGAGCAATACATTGGAAGAGTAAGGTCATGTGTTTATTAGTTTCAACATGATTCTGAAGCAAGTGTTCCATGAGCTCAGTGACCTTGGCATTCAAACTCTCATTTTGAGCTTTTAGAGCAGTCATTTCATCTACACCTAGTACCTCTGTTTGGGCTTTCAACAACTAAATATTTAGTTGAGCAATTTCTGCATCATGATATTTTCCCTTGTATCATGTCCTTCATTCCACACACTCAGACTCAACAGTATTGTCAGTTATATGGCCTGTTTGATAGTCCTTTTAATCCATTTGTCTAGACGGGTTGTAAAATATTTGAAAACTCTCATTAGTAGGTATCCAAGCCCCATTCCATGCTTTCCATATTTAACATTTATAATATTGTACATATGATTTTGCATGACTGCAGAAAGACTTATATCTTCAACCTTGCTAAGAGCTTCAATGCAAAACAAGTCAGAAGCAGATACGACAGTTCTCTTTTCAGACATAGGCAAAACCACATTATTTACAACCTTGAAATAAAGTTGGTATTCCCCCTTTTGGGGATACATGCCTATCTAAGACATAGATGTTTGCAAATTTCCCCAAAAAACTATTTTGTTGGAGATCCTTTTGCTACTATCTTGACTTCTTCCTTTGGAACCTGCAAAATCTCTCCTGGGATTTCTTCATTCATGCGAATCATGATTCCATTCATTGGAGTGTTCGCTTCCAACCTTAGTGAACTCCATGTGATAGTGGAATTCTCTCACCTCTTTTTCATATAAAACATGCACATGCCTTTCAAAAAGGTGAACCCAACTATGGAGTTCTATATCACCAACCATGTCCTTAATCACTAGTTTTCTATTAGTCTCATGGTGAACGACCCTTCAATTTAGCACTTTTGGTTTTCAATTAACTGATCCCTCTCAGCCTGATCAGTTTCTTCTCAACTCTTCTCTTTTTAGCATCTGAATCAGGTCCCTTTTGAGAGGAAGAAATCGGTTCAACATATTCTTCTCTCTTCTTCTTCCTCTTCCTCTTCCTCTTCCTCTTCCTCTTCCTCTTCCTCTTCCTCTTCCTCTTCCTCTTCCTCTTCCTCTTCCTCTTCCTCTTCCTCTTCCTCTTCCTCTTCCTCTTCCTCTTCCTCTTCCTCTTCCTCTTCCTCTTCCTCTTCCTCTTCCTCTTCCTCTTCCTCTTCCTCTTCCTCTTCCTCTTCCTCTTCCTCTTCCTCTTCCTCTTCCTCTTCCTCTTCCTCTTCCTCTTCCTCTTCCTCTTCCTCTTCCTCTTCCTCTTCCTCTTCCTCTTCCTCTTCCTCTTCCTCTTCCTCTTCCTCTTCCTCTTCCTCTTCCTCTTCCTCTTCCTCTTCCTCTTCCTCTTCCTCTTCCTCTTCCTCTTCCTCTTCCTCTTCCTCTTCCTCTTCCTCTTCCTCTTCCTCTTCCTCTTCCTCTTCCTCTTCCTCTTCCTCTTCCTATATCCTTATTTCTCTTCTTCTTCCTCTTCCTCTTCCTCTTCCTCTTCCTATTCCTCTTCCTCTTCCTCTTCATCTTCCTCTTGTTCGTCTTCCTCTTCCTCTTCCTCCTCCTCTTCTTCCTCGTCCTCTTCATCTTCCTCTTGTTCGTCTTCCTCTTCCTCTTCCTTTTCCTCTTCCTCTTCCTCTTCATCTTCCTCTTGTTCGTCTTCCTCTTCCTCTTCCTATTCCTCTTCCTCTTCCTCTTCCTTTTCCTCTTCCTCTTCCTCTTCTTCTTCTTCTTCTTCTTCTTCTTTCTCTTCTTCTAGTTCATCCTTCTCCACTTTATTTGCTCTAGATTTCCTAGATCTTGTCTTTTGAGTAGGATTTGCATTGATTCCCTATTTCTTTCTCTTTTCTACTGCAACCAAAATATTCTCAGTCTCAGTTTCCCACTTTTCTTTTGAAACTTTAATCATATCTTTATGAGGTATTTGATCCTCATCAATCACTGAGTGACTCTTTCTTCTTTTGTTTTCAGTTGTTTTGACTATGCTTGCCAGCATAGCACAGCTCATCAATTTCCTCTGAGAGTCCCTAGTATGATAGAGCTTTGGCTTTACTGTAGCTTCTTTTGTAACCTTTTCATTTCTTTTTTTCAAAACTCCCACTTGTCTTCTCCTTATACCCAAGAATCAAGGACAATCATCTCCATTCTAATCGTCTTCCAAGGGGGTAAAGGGTAGACCTTTACCAATGGTCTGGGTAAATTAGGGTTTTGGCTCTAACATAGAGGTTTAAGTGGCATGGCCTCTATTTATGAGAATGGGGGTCTAATATCATCTGTCATTATGGTCAAATTGTGCACCACCATATCTTCACATACAACAATAATGTTTGACCCTCCAGTTCTTTCATCCGGTAAATCACCATCAAAATGTTGTTCTCACATAGTAGAGGAGATAACTAGGTTGGGAGTTTGACATATTTTACGGAGACAAAACAATTTGTTGATCATGAAGCATGGACTATGATTCTAAGTAGGTAGAGATATCTGGTGATAACCTTGAGATTGAGCCAACTCAAGGGTTGGAGAGGACATAGGGGTAGCAACTTTTGAGGGGGCTAAGGATTGAGTTCTGAATTAGGAGTAATTATAACCTCAGTATCATGAAATCTTTTTTTATTCAACTATAGAAAAGTTTGAAGTAGGGGTTTTAGTAAGAGTGTTTTCTTGAGATTTATCAATATTGGATGACACATGTCCTTTTCTCACAAGGCCTGACATTTTCTTCATTGGAGATAAAGGTTGAGACAATTTCCCAATAAGTTTGAAAAGAAGAAATATAAAGAGTTGATTTTGATATAATTTGGTTTTGGGAAGCAATTTTGAATTTTGAGAGATTGGAGGAAAGTTTCAGTATAAAAGAAGTTGAAACGATATGTTTGGTCCCTCAAAAAAAGTGTCTTTTGGTATTTTTAAGGATGGTACAATGGTTAAAAACATGGATGAGTGACATGTGGAAGTTATAATGGTTCTCACAAATAATTTAGACGTATATTTAAGAACTCTAACCTATGATACATGACCAGGTCCCTCTCCAAATTATGAATGTGATTTACCCATATCTACCATGTCATCTTTTTCCTTCAGCACATCCACCAACTGTGTATACCTACAAAAGGTATGAAACTTTATTTACCAAACAAACATAAAAATTAACATGGATATCTACTCCCTAGACATAGTCAATAAGAGGGTGACTGCATCAGTCAGGATCAACTTTGTCAAGTTTCAGCATCCCCGACATTAGTCAATTCTTCTCAAACTGCTCCCTACTCAGAGCCTTTGAAAAAATGTCTACAATTTGATCTTTAGTTTTGCAAAATTGCATACAGATGTTACAATTCTCTACATTATTCCTTAGAAAATGATGTCTCACAACAATATGCTTAGTTTTTTTTTTATTGCACTAGATTTTTCGTCATATTGAGAGCACTGGTGTTGTCACACAAGTGAGGGATAGTGTGATTAACCACTCCAAAATCATGAAGTAATTGCTTAAATAACTGGAGTTATACACAATAAGATGCAACATCTACATACCTTGCCTTACCTGTTTAAAAGCCACCGACTTTTTTTTCCCTAGGAAACGAGTAATGATCCTCAAAAATGAGTCGTTCATAAGGTGTTCTTTCTATCAACTAGGTACCCTATATAATCTGTATAAGCATACTCAACTAGATCAAAGGAATATCCTAAAGGATAGATTAGGACCGTATCCCCTGTTTTTCTTTAACTATATCATGATCCTCTTAGCCGCTTTCAAATGTGATTCTTTTGAACAAGCTTGGAATCTTGAAAACATTCCAACATTGAACACAATGTCGGGTATGTTGGAAGTCAGATAGAGCACAAAGCTAATTATTCATATGTACATAGTCTCATTCTTATCTAAATCACGTCATTTTGCATCAAGTTTTGAGTTTGTGCCCAAAGGAGTATCAAATACTTTGGCATCAACCATATGAAACTTCTTCAACAACTTCTTGATATCTTTTTCAACACATATGGAAGTTACATATGGGATTTGCTTGATCTGTAACCTCACGAAGAAACATAACTCTCTCATCATGCTCATTTCAAACTTATTGCTCAGGAGTGCAGAAAATTCTTCACACGGAGGGTTAGATATTGCTTCAAATATAATGTTATTGGCATAAACTAGAAATATGAGCAAATCCTTTTCTCGTGACATTAAGAAGAGAATGGTGTCAATTTTTCTCTTTTAAATCAATTGTCAAAAAGAAACTTGGAGAACCTTTCACACCATGCTCTAGGAGACTGTTTTTGTCCATAAAGAGTTTTGTCCAATTTTAGCACATGATTTGGTTGATAAACATCTTTAAACCCTAGTGGTTGCTTGATACATGCACTCTTCACATCTATCTGATAATGTTTAAAATCAATGAAGGCTGCAAATGCAATAAATATCATTATAGCCTTCATTCTTGCCACATGGGTAAAATTCTCATCATAGTCAATGCCTTTCTCTTGGTTATATCCATGTACCACCAGTCTTGATTTGTTTATTGTAATTACACAATGTTTATCATGTTTTTATTGTACAGTCACCTTATCCGTATGATAGTTCTGCGAGATGGTCTAGGAACCAAGTGACATACCTTGCTTTGTTCAAAATGATCTAGTTCTTCTTGCATATAGTTAACCTAGTCAACATCTTTCAAGGCATCCTTGTCATTTTTGGGATCAATGGTAGATATGAATGCTGAGAATTAAACTACATTTATTGTTTTGGATCTAGTATGGATTCCAGAATCCAAAAGGGAGATGAGATTATCTAGAGGATGAGATTACTCGTGCTTTCAACCCGGATTTCTCCTCAACTACAGAGCCTGATCTACTCCTACATCTTTATTTTCTAAATTTGTGACCTTAGGCTGAGCTAAATCATTTTGGTTAGCATTGTATTGCAGACCAGGTCCATTCTTAGGTTCATTATCTTCATTGGATTCTTCAAGATTATTTGCTTCTTGAATTGGACTTTCCTCAACAGTTCCTTCATATAGACTATCCCCCTAAACCTGAAGCAGTTCTTCACTCTTAGAATCATCTTTTTTCAGATCTTAAATTCCTCTTGACTTATAAAAGATGACATGAACACTTTCTTCAATACATAGTATCCATTTGTTATAGACTATATATGCCTCTCTGGACGATGAATATCCTACAAACACCCCTGCATCACTTTTGGGATTAAATTTTCCTAGATCATCTTTTCTATTGTTAAGAACAAAACATTTACTACCAAAAGCCTAGGCATAACTCCATTTTGGATTTAGATTGTTCAATAACTTATAAGGATTTTTCTTGAGATTTAACATGATCAAACACTTATTGATAACATAACATTTAGTGATTACTGCTTTAGCCTAGAAATTCTTTTGAATGTCATAATCTATCAACATGGTCCTAGCATTATAAACAAAGTATTTGTTCTTCCATTCCACTACACCATTTTTTGAGGGGTTTTGGGTACTGAAAAGCTATGATGAATTCCATGTTTAGCATAGAAGCTCTCAACATTGGCATTTTAAAACTCAGTGCATGATCCGACCTCATATCTACAATCTTGTTGGTTAGCTTCATCTGAATCATCTTGGAAAATATTATCAGTACATAATAGATTTCATCCTTGGACTTGAGAAACATTATCGTGATGAATCTTGAAAATCCATCTACAATCACAAAGATGTACTTCTTCTAGCGTCTACTCTGAATCTTTAACGGACCATAAAGATCCATATGGAGTAGTTCATGTGGCCTTTTAATTCTTACCTACTTCTGTTTTTTTTAAAGAGGGTGTGGCTTTATTTCCCTTGAAACATATATCACAAGCTTTGTCATCTGCAAAATTTAATCGTTAGCAATCCACAAATCAGGTTCTTTGACACAACGTTGTTCAAAAGAGAAGAACTTAAATGGCCAAGTCTTATGCGCCACATATCAATATTTTCTCATTAAATAATAATTCCACTGATATTGTCACTACGAGTAGTATTTGTATTAGTTATATACATATTCTTGCACCATTTTGTTGTCAAGATCAAATCTCGAGATATAAGTATTGTAACGGCCCACCTATTTTCAAGTTCATGTTGTAAACAACTAGCCTCACCTTTTCACTTTCAATTACCCTTAGGCACCCCTTTTAACTTTTCTTTGAATTCCTGATTTTCAGCTTCTAGAACTACCATTTGTTTCTCCATTTCAGACATCTGAGTAATTAAAGCAATTTTTTCATCTAGAAAAAACTGTAGAGTGTTGTTCAAGAAAATATTTTCAGTTGTAAACTCACCGATTGAGTCAATGAAAAGACCATCTAGACTTCTATTTTGTTTAATGGAGTACCCATTTAGATATTTTGTAAAATCAAGAAGAGTTACCTCTTCACCAGCACCATCATCTTCAGATTTAGCCATTAATTCAAAGACATCTCCATCATCCTTTAGAACAAGCATAGATGCATCCTCTTGTTGTTCAGATCATTCTAAATAGGTTGAGGAGTTTCCCCAAACAGTAAGACCTTTCTTCACTACATAATCAGCAACTACTCTTCTTTCTAACTTATCTGGGATCTAGTTCCTTGATTCTTTTTGTCACCTCCAGCTTAAACATATTCTTTTTACTCTAGCTTGTGATAAAAAAACTCCTTGGTTTTCCACACTAGTGACACAAATCAGTTGCATTTGCTGACTTGGTGGAGTTAGCCTTCTTCATAAATCCACCATGCTTTCTCATAATCTTTTGAAATTTTCTAATCAGGTTGTCCATATCCTCATCATCTTCATAGGGATCACTTTGAGAGACTTTAAGCGTTAGAGATTTATCTTTCTTCACTTCCTTCTTGTAATGATCTTGTTTCTTGCTCAACACGTGAGTTTGAAGATTACCAATAAACTAATATGTTGTAAGGGTCTTCAGATCCCTTGCTTTTGTGATAGAATAAACCTTTCTCTCCCTAGACTTTTAAAGGATTTTTAGTATATTCCTAACATGCTTACTTGGGTGAATAGGTTCTCCTAAGAACCTAATCTTATTAGTTATGGAGGTAAACCTAGTATGTATTTCTTGAATGGTTTCACCCACTCGCATAGTGAAATTTTCATATTGAGTGACTGATAAACGCTCAACTACACCTCATCCAATACTAGGTGTAGGCGAACGTAATCTAGTATATAACCCAAAGAATTTAATACATAAAAGTATTTTCTTTGATATAATTTATAAATATTTGTTATGTTTTTCATATATTTTATCTTTTAACATATTACATCATGTTTGAGACTTAGAATTTTGAATGGTCCAATAAAGTTTATAATCCATAGATATAAGTAACTTGTCACGATTTTACACCCTGGACGTGATCGGTACTCGAGAACCATTGCTGGTCCCCAAGCAAACCCTCATCTTGGCTGACTACAAGCGGAATACTAACTCAAGCATACATAAGCTTAAAACTGAATTTAAATTCATTGAACTCGAATACTTAACCTTAAAAAGTTTGAATAATACTCAACATATATACTCAGAGTTTGTAAAACAACTCAAAAGAAAGTAAATACAGAAAAATCCTCAACTTTGTCTATCTATGAAGCCTCTACTATTACAGAAGAATATCAGGACAAGAACCAGGACATCTCAAAGCTACTAATTGTAAGGTAAAGGTGAAGTCCTCCAGAATATAAGAAGGCTCACCAAAGTAGACTGGAATATCACATGACCTCAACGAAACGCCTGTTGATGATCCTGAATACCTGTATTTGTATCATGAAACGATGCAGGCCAAATGGCGTCAGTACATGAAATGTACGAGCATGTAAGGGGAACTCTGCAACATAAGTACAAGCTCGATCTAATAAAGGGAACACATATTTACCTCGTCTCGACTCAATATGACTCAAGAATACTCAACTCAACTCAACTCAACTCAAGAATACTCAACTCAACTCAGGATACTCAACTCAACTCAACTCAGGATACTAAACTCAAATTGAAGATACTCAACTCAAACTCAACGATACTCAACTGAAAATGAAAGCAATAATAAAAGATGCCATATACATGAAACTTTTAAAATATTAGATAATAACTTAAATGTATATAAAATACAATAATAAACTCTTTTACTCATATTTGGGAGATTCTCTAACCGACAACCATCAATATGAGCAACGTGATTTTACAGTGTCTCGCCCACACTGTCAGAACTGTCTTATACCTTGCCAGAGTTTAGGACATCATCAATTAAGTGGATCCACTAAGATATGCTTAAAAAGCAATAAGGAATCATCTAAAAAGTATGACCCTTTACCCATGTTGTCATACATGGTTTATGAGGACTTTGAGTTGTCTGAACTCGTCCTCATAGCGGTGCTCAATACTACTCCCAATAATATAACTCATGATCATATGCTTAAAACATTTCCTCATCCTCAAACTTTGAGATTATTACTCAAAAGGTTCTCTTAAAAGAGATTAATCTCAAAACCTCCTCATGAACTCATTTGGAAATCAAGGTTCCCTCTCATATTTAAGGGTGTGTTTGGTATGAAGGAAAATGTTTTCCTGGAAAACAAGTTGATTTTTGACTTATTTTCTCATGTTTGGTTGGTGAGTAGAAAATATTTTCTGGAAAAGATTTTTAGGGTTTGATTTATGAATGAATTTTATTTTTTTTGAGAAATATCTTTTATTTTTACTAGGGTAGAAAAATAAATTTTGAAATTGAAAATATTTTT